>NC_140296.1:190105070-190510820 GCF_964211825.1 Aythya ferina | reverse complement strand
TCAGCTCCTAGTAGGGACCCATCAGTGAGTTCAGCACACTGAAGCAGAAGTAAAAGTAGATTAGGGTTGCAGTTGTCATTCTCTCCTGTCATGTCACGTACTAGCTGCTATTGCCTTCACTGAGCTAGGATCTCTGCAGCCAGCCTTGGACAACCAAGGTGTTGTTTACTTCATACGGTAAGCCTTGTGCTTTGAAGATGAGGATTAGATAGTAAGAGAAGATTTAGAAATTGGAAAAAAAAAAAAAAAACGAAAAAAAAAAAAAAACCAACAAAACACAGCTCTGAGGCAAAGAAGCACTTATAACTCTTGATGAAAATAGACTAAAGCAAAAATGGACACTGTGGACTCTTGTGTAAATAAATTGCATCTTCCAAATCCAGGGAATGTCCTTAAAGGACAACAAGACAGAGTGTATTTTGTTATTGTGAAATTATTTGAAATATTTATACATTGTCTTAAAGAGTTAATTTTTCCTTTCCTTGGAGAGAAAACAGCAGAGAAATCTTACTGATAATAGCGAAGAAGGTTGGTATGTGGGAGGTTACCACGCAGTTCCTCTTTGGAGAATGGAACAAAAATCAGCTACAAACAATTGATGTTCAAAAGACTGAAAAACACTAGGATGCATTCACAGGCAGAAGGAAAAGAATAAAATACAATGAAATACATGTTGGCTGCACTCTGTGCAATAAAATCCATATAAAGAAAAAAAAATAAGTTACCAGTTTCCTCTTTTTGTGGTATTTCCACTGATTACATTGAGCACAATTTCTCTGCCTATGTTTCTTTCCTAATTGTGTATTGTATTATATCCCAAGACTGAATATTCTTCTATTTGTGTATTAAGTGTACTTAGCAGTTCTTTTATCATCATTTTGGTTTGCTTTTCTAATTAAGTCCATGTCCTTTAAAAAATAAAACACCAGAAAACTTCAGTGTTGAAGGGACTGTGGGAGGTCTGTCATGCAATCCGCTACTGAAAGCAAGGCTAGATTCAGAGCTAGAGCAGTACTTTTTCTTTTAGTTGGTGGGCAGAGAGGAGCAAACCTATACAGACCCTTGAACCTCCCCAGCCATGGGTGGTACATCTTCACCACAGATGTTGCTCCTGTGCATGGAGACTTCTGAATTCCCCGAAGAGGCTTGGTCCTGCTGTGTCCAAACTGAGGCAAGAAAGGAGTCAGACTGCCATTTCATTCCCTGAAATGTTAAGGTTTTCAACACTTTGAAAATACTCTTATTTTTTTCTCTAAATCTTAAAGATATTTTTTTTTGTTGTTGTTTGTTTGTTTGTTTAAATTTAACAGTTTCTCCCTAGATCAGGAGTTAGCTGCTGGTTGTGAATACCTCAAATACCTGAGAGCTTTCCTCAGTAAGGAAGAGACCCACCGCTGCCTGAATGGCAAGGAGGAAGGGAGGTTGGAAGGGCCTCTCCCCAGTGTGTCATGAGCAGGGAAATGCAGCACGTCGATTGAGCCGGAGTTGTGCTGGCAGGCCAGTTCATGCGGCTAGGCCTTAGTTCAAGAGATGAGTATGGCTGTTCAGCGCAGTAAGAGTCCAATGAAACTGGAATGCTCTGTTTGCCAAATGTAAAGAGTGTAATTTAGACTATGTCTGTTGTAGATGCAGCCAAAATATAAACAAACATTGGACTGAGATTTTGGAAACCCCAGCTCTGCTGATGATCTGCTGGCTGCCCTTGGGCAAGATAGTTTATGCCATCCTTAGTTTTATCTGAGGGAACTGAACAACCTGATGTATTTTGCAAAAATGCTTTACATTTCTAAAGCCCCGTGCAAAGACTAGGTGGCATCGTTGTCACAAAAGTAATTGTGACATTGCTAAAAGGTAGTAAAAGCTGATATTTTCAAAGAACTGTTGTGGCTCTTTTTCATGAATGTTACATCTGATAAAGTGATGGAGATTGTGTTACCCATCGATAACCACTGCTGCCGTTCTCCATCTGGGCCCTTTGCACATCTGACCCAAGTTGGTACAAGTTGGTACAAGCTCCAATTCATAGTCAGCTATGTGGTTTATGGCTTTGGCTCTTGGGATTGCCAGTTTACCTATGTCATTCATGGGAGATGGTTGTCCTGACAGCTCATTGTCAGAGTTCTGTCAGCATTATAAAGGTTAGGTTAGTTTAAGAATAATCCCCTAAACACTGCTGGAGAGCAAATACATGTAAGTCATGCAAGTGAAAGCCTTATGCAGTATTGGTTGTTCTGTGCATGACGTGTCACAGGGCCGTTTACTAGCAGTGTAACCCACAGGGTTATGACAAGACTTGGGTAGTTAAAAATAAGTATTTAAAGTACTTTAAAATCTTTTCAGCATTCAGTACTATGAAAGGTATTAAAGGAATAGTTGGGGAAGGCTGGAGGTTATAATTGTTTGAAAGCCAACTTCATTCTACAGTGTACGTAAGTAAATCTAACAATTTAGATTATCTTAAGTGCTTTGAAAAGGATGAAAACTATTGTTATTTAAAGGCATTAAAAGCCGCAGTTAAGTGATTTGCTTTTGAAGTATTTCATTTTAAGCTGTGAAATGGAGTATTAAGCCCATCATTCTTCTGATAGATTCTTTTAGTTCGTAGTGGTAGTTCATCATGGTTTTGGTCCCCAGTGCTTGTAGTAAAGCATTGCCCCCTTAACAGCTAATTTTTGCTGCATAATGGGATGTAGAAGATCAATGGAAACAAGTGTGCGGGGAGAAGAGTGGAATTGTTCACATAAAAGTTAAAAACTGGCAGTGGTGATCATTCTGTTTGCACATATGCACTTATTAGACACTTTTTATGAAAAAATGCAGCCAACCAGGTCTGTTCAGACTGTGATTTGCAACAATTTAATTACATGTGTAAGGAATATCAAGATACTTTTTCAGCCTTCCTATTTGGTGAATAATTTCAGTGAAATCAGGAAGTATTTGACAGATTCCCTGGCCAAGCGACATTACAATATCATTTAAATTAAGCAGAAAATAAATTATTGCAAGGATATATTACAAATGCTGCTTTTTTGACTTAGTTTTCTAGTTCTGAAATATATCAAGCTGTTTGTCACCAGGGAGTTTTTATTTTAAATATTAAACCAAGTTCATGATTCATCATATTTCAGAGAGTGTCTCATATATTTTAATTTTGATTATGAATGGGAAAGCAAATTGAAGCAGTTAGCATGGATGCCTTATTTAAAGAACTCTAGTCTTTCCTACTTTAGCTGTTGGAGTAAAACTAGGAATAATAATTAATGAGTGGATACTCTTGGGTCATTACTTACATAGTCATCTTTGCTCTTTTGCAAGTGTAAATTTTTAAATTGAGCAGCTTTAGATTAACTTGTTATGATGTGTTCTTGTAAATAAATATTGATTAGTCTATGTTTGTACACTTCGTATCCTAGGACATTTGGGTGGATTTTGTTTAGTTTTATTTTTTATTTTTTTAACAATGCTACAGATTTGGACAGCAATAAATGTAGTATGACTAAAAAGCAAATATTTTTTTTCTGTATGAAATTTTTTTTACAGGTTCTACTTTTTCAACAAGTTGTAAAATTTATTTCAATCTCAGATAATTTTGAAGCTCTTTCAAGTAATAGTCACAGGAATATCAGCCTTATCTTCAGTAAATCGCTCAAGTAGTGTTTCTTGATGTTATACGCTTACTTTATTTCAATCTATAAAGCATATTCACTGGTTAGTGTCAGTCTTAGACTTTGAGTATTTAAGGACTGATCCTTTTCCCCTGGTAACAAGGAAAAATGCCCACCCAAAAGGAAATGAACTTGGACAGTCAATGGATTACTCTGCCATTTTTTAATGTATTTGATTACGATGAAAATTTTGAATGTTTGCAATTGATCGTATAAGTATTAAACTGTTTCTTCATCAATAGTGCTGCTTTATATTTCAGCTGCATGCTAAACTTCATATAGTAGGGATATTAAAGATGTATCAGCAAAGAGTTTAAAGTGAAGATTTCCAGTCTTAAGCTTGGAACACCTTATTTCTCCTGCTATTTTGCTACATGTCCTTGAAGAAAATTCATTGATTCTGTCTGGTTCTCTGTAGGTCAACAAACCTCTAAAACTGTATTTATTTTTGAAGATGGGGTTTGTTTTGTTGGATAATGTACCTTCAGTGCTTTGGGCAGGTAAATGTAACAAAATAAATATGGATGACTGTTACTGTATTTCCTTTGTCTTTTTTATTTCCAAATACCAGACAGTCAGCTGTTTGCAAAAAAGGCTGCTATGTAGAAGGTTTTAAGAAATTAAATGATAGTACTGTAATAATTTTTTGATACGCATATCCGGTATGATCACCTTATGTTCAAAACTGAATATATAAGCAGAATTCATTATCTACAAGCTATATCAGTCTTTCACAAATCTGTAGCAACATTTTCCGGTTTGAAAAGCATGCACAATTGCCACAGAAATAACTGATCAAATGTGTTAACAAGGTAAAATTCTAATTTCAGTGCTGAAACAGTAGCTTTAGTTAATTAGCTGTTGAATAGTTTAATAGTACCTTCTATACAGGCAGGTGCTGTTTGCAACATCCGATTAGGTGAGGAGCCATTTCTGCTCAGAAAGAGCAGTCAGGCACTGGGACGGGTTGCCCAGGGAGGTGGTGGAGTCACCGTCCCTGGGGGTGTTCAAAGAAAGGTTGGACGTGGTGCTTAGGGACATGGTTTAGTGGGTGACATCAGTGGTAGGGGTATGGCTGGAGCAGATATCTTGGAGGGCTTTTCCAACTCTAACAATTCTATGATTCTAAGTGGTCCTGGAAAGGTCCATTGGATGAAGGATTGGTTAGGCCTAAATTTATTTGCACAGTAGCCCAAAGGAATATCTAAACACTACTCAAGAAGCATGAATCATTTCATAGTCATAGAATATCCTGAATCGGAAGGGATCCACAAGGATCGAGTCCAACTTCTGGGTCCCCAAAGGACCACCCCAAAATCAGACTATGTATCTGAGAGCATTGTCCAAACGCTTCTTGAACTTCGTCAGGCTCAGTGCTGTGTCCGCTGCCCTGGGGAGCTTGTCCCAGTGCCCGACCATCCTCTGGGTGGTACTGCATTTGTAGCAGCAGTATGACCAGGAAAAGTCTTTGCACTGCAAACACGAAAACAGCTAATTTCACAAAATTCGTGTAACTATCTACTGTGTCTTTGAGCTCATTGAAAGTTACTTTGGTAAATTAAAACAAAAAACAACCTTTCCTGGAGGTAGGCATTTGTCATCTCTATATGCAACCTTCTTACTCTTCACTGCAAATTTATTAATTACGGTTATCAGCATAACTGTCAGAAAAGTAGACAGATTTTTTTTTAAGTGTGCTTTTGGCAATCGTATAATACTTTATTTAAAAATATGTGCGCTCTCAAGTGTAGTACAAACATTCCCATGCTAACTCTGTTTTATTGCTACTTATTATTCGTAATTAAATATACAGCACTGCTCAACTTCTTTTCTTTCTTGTTTTATCTTACAAGAACCCATCTATCAAGGCCATGCAATAGGTGAAGCTAAAATAGTTGCCTTGCAAAAAAAATAAAAGAAAAAGTGTTGTGTTCATTTATATTACTCACTATTGCCTGAAATCTCATGGTAAGGGCTCTGCAGCCACACTTCCTGAAAGCAGTCACATAGGAGGGAGAAACGGGAGCAAGACAAGGAAAATAAGACCCCTATGAAAAGGATTTGACTGTGTGCTTATATATGATGTTGCAGGGTTCTGATGTATAGCAGGATAAGGGTTGTGTTCTTAATTGCATTCCTGTTTACTCATTCCTCCTCTTTAAAATAAACCTTAACAAATGTATTTGTGCAAACATATACATAATTAGCTGTTATGCATAATAAAGCTGTTAGTGTGTACAAAACAAGTGAGTTCATTCCCCTTATTTTTTTTATTTTTATAAATACTAAAAAATAGCTATAATTCAGATATAACTTGTAACTTTAACAAGTTACAAGAAAATCACTTAACCTAAGGGGATCTCAGGTTTGTATGGGGTACTGACTTATATGATTGCTTATAAGTTATCATTCTATACTACATTGCTATTACACTGATATTTGAATATATATATTAATTATTTTTTTCTCTCTCTCTCTTCAACTAGGAATTGCTGATATTTTTACAGAATTTGCCCACAGTACACTGGGGAAATGAAGAAATCAGTGTACTCCTAGCAGAAGCCTACAGACTCAAATTTGCATTTGCAGATGCTCCCAATCATTACAAGAAATGAATATAAAGAGCCAGAAATTATTAAGACCAATGTGTTCTGCAGTATTATGGCATCTGTTGTTTTGGTTGTGATTTCAGCTCATTGCTCTTTTGTTTGAATGAAGATGACCATTAAAATTCTGTTAGAACTTGCAAAATGAGAAGAGAATACCAAAGAAATGGACAAAGAAGGATATTGAGTAATGAATGAACTTAAAAGTGAACTTTTTCGCTCAGCATGAAAAATGAATTCAAACGTCTATCACATAATTGTCTTTCTTCCCCTTCCGCAATTGATTTGAGTAATTGTTGTATGTACCTGAGTTTTAAAACTTCTTTAAGGAATGATTTTGTGACTACTTCATTGACATGACTATCAGCCAGTTTGAATTACTTGCTTTAGATAAAAAAAAAATAACTCTTCACTGTCATAAAGACCATCTGAGATAGCAAGACCTGTGTTTTGAGGTCTGGTTATAACTCAGAAGATGCTGATGTTCTCACACCATATTTTATTTTTTCCATGGAATGAGGTTAGAATACAATAATATAAGAAAGTAAGTTTGCAGTGGAAATTGGTGGTATTTTCTAAACACAATTCATTATTGTAGGGTGTTGTAGATGATTTTTAGCCCACAAAGAACTGACTTAACACCTAAGACTCATCTGTAGCACTAAAATACATCCCACTTTATATTATTTTGGAGTGTTTTTAAAATATTGAATGAAATGGAAGATGTGGTCTTGTTAAAATAAAGCCTTTCTTTCAAGCCTTTCAATTTTTCATCATGAAAGTTCACTTTTAAGAATCACATTAAGAAGCGTGGTTTACAAAGCAAGATATCTTTTGTTTCTCATTTGTTGCCTTATTCTCCATTTCTAGCATGTTAGAAAAGGAAAATTAATATATCTGTCCAAAGCTTATTTGTTAAATAGTTTAAGACCTTTTTTCTTACTATTCAGAGGAAGGGAGAAGATAGTTCCCAATAACAGTAGCTATACACTCAGATACTTCTGCATCATTAGCAGAATAAAAATCCTCTCTGACTTTATAGAATGAAATCAATGTTTCTTCTTATAAGTATGGGATTCTGAATAATTTCTTAAAACTTACATAATTTAAGTGCACTATTTATTTTCAATATTTTTTTTCAGATAATAATTCTGATGTTGCTCTATTAAATGTAAATAAACCTATGTTAATTTGTGCCTGCCCCACACGTACGGTTATTAAGGGTGAGAGGTGCAATAAGCAATATACTGGAAACTCAGAATAGTAATTCACCAGTTCGGTTCTAGAGTCGCATGATGTCACACAAAAAGTGTAGTGCACTTTTAATTTTGGAAAGTAAAAGATTTTCAAGAGGTTTTCTCTTATGACTTGTTATTGCAAGATTGTTTTAAAGTTCTTAAAAATATGTAAATATACGTTTTGAGGAAAGCTTTCTAGACATATTAGTTCATGACACAAACTTTATAATACGTAATTAGGTGTTTCAGGGTAAATAGAAGAAAATACATTTTTACCAATGTCATTATGAGATCTGTATTTTATAATTATATGAAATAAGTGGTGGAAGAGAGAGAAACAAATTAATTCAGAAGCAGGAGGGTTTTCTGACTAGGATGCATTTCTGTTCCACTGACATCAGCTGGGGTTCTCAGTTTTGATGTCTTCACGTTCAAGCCTCCTAGGTTGCTGCATTTGTGCCTAGAGTGTATAGTGGTTCTGTGTTTCATAAATATCTGTATATTATTTTCTATAAGTTCATGTTCTAATGTATCATGATCTCTCTTTATGTTTACAAAGAATGTCATATTGTGCCTAACAGAATATCTACCAATAACAGAATAAAAGAAACCTGAACTTTATGAACATTTGCTTTAGACTTAGTATTTACAGTAATTTGTTAATAGAAGTGCATATTATTGTAACTTGAGAGAAGACACACAGCATTAAATGTACAATGTTGTAATGGATTTCTATAATAATAATTATTATTTTTTAATTAAGATGTTATTTAGGTAGTTACATGTAACATGGAAAGCTGACCCAAAGTTGTCTGCTGTGTCAGATGCTTCTGCATAACATTTTTGGGACTGGATATATAGAATTTCCTTCATCGGGTCCACATAAGTTGTCTGCCATGTCTTCCAAATTCAACAGGTACCTCTTACTTCCCTTGGAAGAAAGTATTACCATCAGAGGTCACATTTACTCTTGTGTCTGTGTCAGAAGTTGAATATTGTACTTGAGCACATTGCTTTTTAAGGATAGTGGGAAGTTTCCTAATATAGTAACAATGATTATTTATATAGAGACAGAATTTTCTGGAAAACGAGGTATAGATATATAAATAACATTTATATATCATATATAATATATATATATATATATATAATATATATATATATAATGATATATAAATAACATTTATATATCTATACAGACAGGAATAGTTTTCAGTAAAAAGAAGGCAAACATTTATGTAAAATTTCAAAATTTTTATTACATTACATGAATACTTTACATAAATATACATAAAATATTTCATTTTATTAAAACCAAGCCAAAACAAAAGCAAACAACAACCTTACATTTAACGATTGTACATCTCAGGTAAAATGTCATTCCAAACATAATATTACATAGAAAAGGAAATAACTTCCTGATTATTACATCCCATGAACTTATTCTTTTCAAAATTCAAAAGATTCCAAATATTATTAAATTCCTTTGTAATATGTATTTTCTTATGAAGGAGGCATCTTGACACATCATTAGTGAAACCAGGCAGTAATTTCCTAAAACTGATGTGAAATATTAAAACTGTAGTGTCTAAAATGTGTGCTAAAGAATTTCTGTAATAAGAATTTAAGCAGGAATGTACAATATAAACAGATTTATGACTACAGTATTTGAAATATGTAAATAGTAAACAAATTACTCCAATATGTAAATACAATACATGCGATAGGATAGAAATGTTAGTTTGAAATCTTATGTAACTAATACGGTATAAGAAATCTGTTGCTTTTTTTTTTTTTTTTTTGGCTCAGTTCCATGTGGAAAGGCCCATTAATTTGTTTTTAACTTCAGGACTATAGAATAAAACTGTCTGAAGTTCCATTATATGCTTCTGACAATTATTAACACTGAGGCACTGGTTAAAACTGTAAAACTGATGAAAGATGAGGAAATAAATGCATATTTATGAAGTGCTATATAGAGTGGAAAGCTTTTTTTATTGTTTTCATCAAGTACATTGCATAATACATCAAAGTGTGTTTTTGGTGTGTTCACTTTTTTTTTTTTTTTTTTTTTTTTTTATGGTCCCATAACCCTATATCACAAGAGCAAGTGCAGTTGAAAAAGCTCTGTTCCTAGGTATGTTTCTGCAACTATCTGCCCTTGTGTCTTATAGATTTTGGAAGTTAATGAGGCAGACAACTTCCAGAGGTCTGTCTCTGCATATACCGTATAACACAAGGTACTGAGCATTTTCTGCAAAAAGTGAATTAAGATAAATTTGATGGAGCAGTGAAATTAAATTGGGGGAAGCAAAGAAAGGATGTAGAGAATTCTTTATGTCTCTGGTTGTTGACAAGGAAAGAGAGGAAGCTTCAGTTCAGTGCTGAGAAACAGTAAGAGGTAGCAAAACGAGCAATAAAATTTGGAAACTTAATGATGATCTGAGTAGATTAACAAGGAAAGATGCCCTGTTCATATGGGGAGCTCAAATCCCTTACATCAAGGAAGGTAGTGTGAAACTTCCAATAATCAGCACGCATCAGGTGAGAAAATATACAGGGCTGGTTATATGGAAGGCAAAGTTAATAACTTCTCAGCTTAAAAATATAGCATTTAAGGAAAAAGAGAAACAAAGGGATTCAGTGGGCAACCT
Source organism: Aythya ferina (assembly GCF_964211825.1). Taxonomy (NCBI): domain Eukaryota; kingdom Metazoa; phylum Chordata; class Aves; order Anseriformes; family Anatidae; genus Aythya; species Aythya ferina. Next base: position 190,500,657 of record NC_140296.1, on the reverse strand, counting down.
TTCTGTTATGTGCCCAAGTACTGATAAATTGTAGTCATACTGTTTTCTCACATTGACATTTGTATTTCTCCATCCGCTATAATCTTCTGAAGATCCCACAGAAAATCAACAAGGGAAGATTTTTCAAATGACTTTTTCAAAAGCAGAAGAGATCAAGAAAGACAGAATAAAGGTCCTGAGGTCTCACAAGAAATGCGCTGGGAGACATAGCTTAAAGCTATCTGTTCGTTTTCTTGTACAACAGCAGCTCTGAATATCTAATGTTCTGGGCAGGCATTAAAAGTGAATTGCAAGAGTAAGGACTTGCCAAAAATCTGATCCATACTTCAGGTCACTTCCTTCTTGGGAACAGGATGAGGGGTGTGGGGTATCAGGGGGGTAAGTGCTTTACAGTGCCTTAAATTCTTTGGAGATGGGAAACGCAGAGACAAGGTAGGAAAGCTCCCACCCCAGCAGTCACTCATGGAGGATACCGTGCCACGGGAAATAACTTCAGCTCAAGTGCTTCAAATCACCACATGATGGAGAGAGTGCAAATTTCCTGAGCAATTTAATTCCACATCATTTCTGGTTATGTAAGTAACAGCTAAAATCTTGCATCCAATCTGATTTCTCAAGTTCAGGATAGCTGAGGCAGCACTGGAGTAAATAATTAAATTGCTACGGCGCTACATCAAAGAACTTGTTAACACTTCCAAGTCTTCTGTATATACTTCACTATGAGTCAAGAGATGTACCAGAATTAAGAGGCTGAGAGAGCTCTAATACTGTGGAAAGCATCTCAGAGACAAGTGCTCAGAAACTCAGACTTCTACGGCCAGAAGAATTTCCTGTAGGCTTCCGAACGGGAATTAACATGCACTGTCAGGAAGGCATAGTGGTTTGAACTGGACTTCCAGATTTATGCTTGTGAACAAACTTCCTTGATGTAGAAAATGAATGTCTGAATTTCTTGCCACCATGTATGGAGACCTTCAGGAACTTATGCTCCAAGCACAAGCTGAAAAGTCTGAACTACAATACAGAAGGTCATTTTGTTCCTAATACAGAACTACCTAGAAACATGAGTTAGAAAGTACCAAAATTTCTACCACACATCTGCTGTGATGATTGTTGATCTGCCTTTGTTATTAGCCAGGTAATTGATTTGATCCAAGATTTGGTGTGCATATTTAATGTGATTTTCCAGTTCCTGATTTTCCTTCACAACTGACATTTCATTTCCATAAGATCTGGATTTTGAAGCCTACTTCTCTAATTCTAGATATTTCTAATCCACCATCATTTCCCTAGGTATACTCAGAGATCCTCCTCATGGGAGGAGAACCATGATGAATTTCAGAGCAATAGAAGAGTTTTATTCCCTTTAACTTCTGATTTACAGAAAGGATGGAGACAATGTACTTCTTGAAGTACTTGGACAGCTTCATGTGCCAACTCAGGATCCTGATACAGAGCTTTTTGAAATTCAGGATTTTCATTTTCATGTATTTTCATTTTCCCGAAGACAGAACAGAGATTTCAAGTGACCAGTGCCTGCTACCATCCCATTTCATCTGTTCACTGTTTTAGCAGTGTAAATAATACAAAATATGTAGCTGTCATGACAGCTCATGTGAGGTAACAAGATGCCCAGGCTTATCAATAGTTAGCTGGCTATCTCACTCATAAAATGTCATTTTAACAACTAAGGCAATCGAACAGACTTGGTGATTTTTCATTGCTTTTGGACTACAAAATAGTCAATAACTCCAGCTCAAAGCAGTTCTTGTAGAAGCACTTTTATACTCCAGTTAATAATAAGTTACATATCTGTAGGAAAAAAAAATGTAATACTATACATCCTGTCTGGTCATGTAAAAATTTATCTGAAGACATTGTTGAGGATTTGCTGCACTCTTACAGAATATATGATCACATGCAAATAAATCATTTGGCTTTCACATGCAGGGATAAAAGAAGTTGGCATCTCAGAAAAGAAAACAGCTTTCTTGTTCATTTTTTCCCAGATATTTTGTCATTACTAAACCTGTGAAAATTTTCCTCTAAGTTTGAAGAAGGAATGCATTTCTCTGTATTGCTGTCATCAGAATACAGGGCAGCAGACAGCTTCGTGTTCCCATGACGCAGCCATTACTTTCTGAGTATGGAGGCTGCTTGAGAAACCTTACACAAATGTTTTGAAGGTAAGGGCCAGCCAGTTGGTTGGCCCAACAAAGACAAGTTAGGTTAAATAATCACTTTGCCACGCTGTTTCAAGTTATTATCTTTCCAGTTGTAAATATGTCAGAAATGTAGGCCTCTACTTCTGAGCTTGTCATGCTCTTCTTTTGCAGTCAATAGAGGGAAATAGCTCCTTCCAGGTGCCATTCCCCATGCCCCTAAGTAGACCTCTGAATTACGCCAAGTGAACGGCACCTTAAAAATTTCTCTATCTCCCCTCTAGCATTGTAGGATTCTGGGAGATGAACCCTTATTGAGCTGTCAGCATTGTCATTTTCACAGTTTGGACTCAATTAAATAAACTTCAATTAATTTGAAACAACATTTCCATATGTACCTTGGACATAAATTCTGTCAAATGCATTTTCAAAATGCATACTTGAAGTTCAAATTTTATAATACACATGAACCAAATAAGCTATAATCTGAAGGACACATATTGATTTGTTTGTTGCAGCTACTGTACTGTAACACCAATCTTACTTAGCTATGCTTTAGCTGCAGCTAGATAGCGGTTCAGTCCATTAGCTTGCTGTTTATATTTGCTATCTTTCCTGCTGTGAATAAACTATAGCCCTGTAGCACAGCCAGAGATAAAACTTAGTATCCTTGCATGCAAATTGAAATGAGTGAAAAAAGAAATGTTGACAAATTACTTCATTTTCAAATGGGATCTTTGCGCTGGGATCTTCTACCACTTGTTATGTAAATAAATATTATAAGCTGCCAAGAAAAATTTATAGGACACAATTTCCCATTCTGTCTAACCAAAAGTAATAGTAATGGTAGGGTTTACTCTTCCATATTTAAGTAGCATCCAAACTGTATAATCTGTTTGCCAGGCACTGGGGAAGATAAAGCTCCTATCTCACAGGCATGGCTGTGCATCTCTGGGTGTCCTGGAAGACATTCCCAAATGGCAGAGGGAAACGTGAGCTGGAACACAGTTATTTGGCAGGGAGTTGAGCTGAGAAATTTCCAAAGGATGTCCTGCTTAGCTGACCAGATTCCCAAGCCACAAATTAGCATGAAACTGTGTTCACTTCATATACCTGTGTATTTCTCTGGAAGACAGAAACACTATCACCATGCCAGCAACAAAACAACCTAATGGTTTCCTGACTGGATGTGTTTTATAAAAAGAAAAAAAGAAAAAAAGAAAAAAAGAAAAAAAGAAAAAAAGAAAAAAAGAAAAAAAGAAAAAAAGAAAAAAAGAAAAAAAGAAAAAAAGAAAGAGCAACCCACCAATAACATTATTAATCTGCAGGAGAAAGATAACTTTATTGTTGGAATTCTAGACCGTTTGTTGAAGAGTACAGATATCAAGCAAAAGCAATAGCAATTGTAAAATTGGAGGTTGCTGCTTAGGTTTAGCATGAGTTCAACAGCTATCTAAAAAGTACTTGTATAGAATAGTAGGTGACATACAGGGTTTGCATATCAGTGGTTAGACTGGTTCTCAAAGCCTTTTTAAACCTTGCATTCATCTTTATGGATGAAAATAAGACTGCAGAAATGCCAAGTCTCTGTGTAATCCTCTTTTGCTAACTAGATTGGATATAGACAGTTTCTCTAAGACTGCAATGTTGCTCTCAATTTCAAATTATCAAGGAGATTTAGGGGAAACGGCATCAATTTATGGAGCGGCAATATTTTGAAGATGTATCTTTTCAGTCTAAATTATTGTTTTCACTTTATTAAACTCTAAGCTCTTCACGTAGATCCTTTCTGACAGGCAGGCTAACACCAGTTTTCATCCAAACTTTGGGGATACCAAAAACGGTTGGAGGAAAATGGTGGTTCAGAGGGAATAGCTGCTGTAACTGATGATGTACTACGGACCTCATCCAAGGCACCTACCTGATTTGGATTAATACAGAAACGATTGATATAGCTAAAATAAATTAAAATAATGTTTGTTTTCAGACAGCCTTGTTTTGGGATCCTGAGGCCTGTGTTGTATAAGAATATGTATCATGGACAACCTTTTTGTGACTAATAAATACTACCAGCTATGTTTTAAGCTCACTCCAAAAGGTCCCCTGGGAAACATTTCTATATAATATTGGAACTGTCGTCAAATTTTGGACATTATGTGATGGAACTGTAAAGTGTCTTGCTAGACTTTCATATTATGTAGTAAGTTTTTATTGTATTCAGTAAATATATTTGAGTGTTTAGCAATAGCACAAACTTCAACCTCCACCTTTATAGAGTCTTCTTTATAAGCTCATCTATTTATTTATTTATTTTTCTTGCTTTTAAGACACGCTGAGTGGTGCTGCCACATGAGGAAGTGATGCAGCATCAGCGTATTGAAAAGCAAGTGATTTTAACTTCAGAAGTAATTGGTAGGTTTCTTTCTTGGATGGCCCAAGTGAAAGGAAGTGTAATTTCAAGATCTGAAATCAGGTTCCAGTACCAAGATTCTTTTTTATTAAAGGAAGGAAACAAATTGGGCTAAAATAAAAAATACTGATAGATCTGAGGCAGCCCACAGCATAAGAGCTGCCAGTTTCTGAATGGAGACTAAGTGTTGCTTATGTTTAAAGTGCAAATTAATTTCCTCTTCAGAGAAATGAAGTAGCTCAAAGCTATGAAAATCTCTTCCATGAACAAGGACTGTTAAAGAAACTGCCAGTTAAGACTACTGATGGAATAAATGCAGCAGAGAAAGAAGATTGCAGTTTTTGGTGACAAGGCAAAATAGATCAATGGAAACAAAATACATCTGGAATTTCTCAACCTACAATAGGAGATGAAGAGAAATAGCCTGAAAACCAGCTAAAGACACAAATACAACTCTTTTTTGAAGAAACCAGAAAATAAATAAATAAAAAGACATCAATGAATCTGACCGGATAATCTATTGAAACAAAAGCAATCCAATATATCTCTAACCCCAGTAAAGGTACTAGCATCATTTGTATCACAAAAAGTATCCAGTATAAAAAGAAGAAATAATAATAATAATAATAATAATAAAAAAAAAAAAAAAGAAGAAGGAGGCAGCTATGTTGTCACCCAAGGGCATTATTCTCAGTACTCAATTTTAAGCTTGTGACCAACATTATTCAGCTGATCTCTTCAGGTTGGTTGCAGGGACCATGAAGAAATGAAGACACAGAGACACCTGGCAGCCCCCTAACCCCTTTTGCTCTGGGAAATAAATGTGCCAGGAGCTGAGAAGGACCAGTCATCTGGGCAATAGAAACATCTCCCTGTCCCAATCTATGCCATTTCCATGGGAAAATATGACTGGCATAACTCTCCTGCCTTTTGAACTAAAATTATTTCCATGAGTTTTTCTTGTTAACAAAAAACCCCCTCTTGGTCAGAGACTCCTCTAGTATAGACCTGTAGTGCTGGCACCTTACACTTCGCTGACATGCTCTGATGTTTCAGGAAGAAACACATGAAAAACACAGTAATTTATACTGTTGGACACAGGTAGTGATGGTCAACATTTTGATTCAATGTTCCACAGTGAATTCATGCAGGGATGACAGTGTTGGAGTAAAAAAAAAAAAAAATATATATATATATATATATATATTATATAAGATTTCTCAGTGGTGCTAGTGAAATTCTAGTGGTTCCCTGAAATTATATATGTACATCTGGTGCTACACTTCTTCAGAGAAGCTTATGCAAAGTGACTGTTACTTTGAAATATGTCTTTCTTTACCCTGCTCTGTCTGACAGGAATTTACTTCTTTTGTGCAAGGTAGCCGTATGAAATTTTATCAGACCATCTGTGAAAATAGCAAAAGCTCCTCGTGTACTAATTTGTTTCTTCTGACTTGGGTTCACTGCATAAGCAGAAAAGCCGGGTGGGGGAAGCCACCACCACTATTTTTGTTGCTATACATTTTGCAAATCTAAGCATCGATGTTTCTTCCATATTAAAAAAACAAACAAACAAACAAACAAACAAAAAACATATCAATAACTTCTGTGTGATTGAAAAAGAGCTTTGGCAGAGCTGCTGTTTGAAAAGACGTTGTTTGAAAAACAGATCTCCAGATTTCTGGAGAGGTGTGTGTAAGATCTCTGAGTGCTACGGCTGCAAAAACACTTCGGAGCTGGTACACGGGAGGGCGCATCTATACTACGGTTGCAATGAGACAGAAGCCGCACTCCCAGCAATCAGCTACCGAGCAGAAACGCTTTATTCATGAGCATGCAAAGGAAGACTTTAGCAATCAAGACTCCGGCTACAACATAAGGATGGTAAAAATAACCACAGTCCAAAGCCTTATGCCACACAGGGGGAGTCACATTATAAAGCCAGTCTTCAGAAATTACTTGCTTTCCTTCAGTATCAGTCAAAAGGAATTTGCTTAACCTGCCATGATGCTGTTTTCAGAAGCAGGAAAATCCAGCATGTCTTTTCTCTTCCTGTTCGGGGACCGGACAGACCTTACAAGACACAGCTGCAGGGGAGCAAAGCTGGCAAAATGTGGCCTTTAGTGTACATCACGCCGTGTTGTGGCATATGGGCTGAAACCCTGCACGGGAAAACAGCATACTGAAAACATCCACCATATGGTAAAATCAGTGAAATAGCAGCAGCAGTAAGACCAGAACGACATCACTCTGCAGAGCAGGACTGTGTCTCGTTTAAGATGTATATTACTGGATGTCCCAGTCAGAATTAGGGTCCTCGGTGTGAGGTATTTGACAATCACTTTGCCTTGAGCAAACAAAGCTGGGAAAACAACAAAGACTGGGATTTAAAAATCCCAGCCTAAAGCAACAAACAGCACAAAGCAGAATCTCACAGCTCATTGTAAATGCCTCTGATCGTGGGGTTTATCGCTTTCCCACCTGTACTTTACTAATCTAGCTACTTAGGCTCCGTGAGCTCATTCAGAGTGACTATCTGACTCCTTCAGCTGTTCACCTTGAATGCCACCATAGAGCCAGGTTTCGTGCCTGAAACTTGGTGCAATACGGAAAGGGACGGAGGCAGAAAGAGCATGTGTGTAGTGTAGGGATGAATCTCAATTACAGTTTCCGTGGTTTCTTGGTTGCCAAGACAAATTTTGGCCAATGGTGTCATGAAGGAGGAAAGTAAAGCCATGCCCCTATACTGTTTTTTGCACAGGGCTGTCATGCAGTGGTGGGGAGACCCTGCCACAGTCCTTGCAGAAACTCAACCAACCCCTGAAAGCTCTGCTGTGACATCTATGTCACATTTTTTAGCACAACCTCGCATGTTCAGCTGCTGATCACCTCCCATAGCAAACATTTCCAAGTGGTTTTCTCTCAGCCTCCGAGATAAGGGAAGCTGCAGAGGTGTGCTACCACGTGTCACTGCGGTGTGGTCTGGTACCTGGGCATCGCTCCTAACAGCTATGGCAATGCTCCCCCTGCTAAACCAGGGCAATTGATTAAAACAACAGGAAAGACATGCAAAACCACATGAAATGAGCTGACAGATGAAGAAGGGCAACCAGATACCAGTAAGGCTCCAGATACGTTAAAATCTGCAAACTAATTGTTTCCTTAATGGGATAATGCTTCTGAAGACTGCTGTTTGGAAATGCAATGGCCTGGAAAATAGAGGTCAATAAAACAACAAAAGGACAACCAGCCTAGCTGAAAGAGGAGAGCATTTGATGGAAATAATTTAATCACAAAACTAATTTCTTATCTGTTAAGTAGGGAATGCTGGTTGGGAATGCAGTGGAGCGTGGTAAGTCTTGCAGCTGAAGTCCTAACAATGTAGTTAGTCATGCTTTGGTGTAGCAACGCAAATCCTTTGGGACAGAGAAACTCCTCTAACGTTGTTTTTCTCTAAAAAAATAATAGAATTGCCGGAAACAGGAACAATATCTGAAATAAATAAATAAATAAAATGTTTTTGTTCAGGCCAGGATCATTTTCCATGTATGGTACACTACCTTCATATTCTACTTACCCTTGCCCCCAAATTACCCTTTGTACTAAGTATTTGAGTCCAGCTCTAATGTACTGACTCTGGTCCAACAGCTGATGGCTCTTTGGTCTGCTTTTGCTTAGTCTGCCAGGCTACAGATGACATTTGGGGTCCCTAAGCCTTGTAAGGGCAGTGTTTGGCTCTTGAGTTCCTTTCCTGAATGAGGCTGTGGTTTCCATTGCCCCACACAATGACACTTAAGGTGAAGTTTAAGACACTCAGAGAAAAGACTGCATTTTACAAAAATCCCTCCAGCCATAGCTTGTCACTAAGTCCTGCTGCTCTGCTGCAATTTAACCTGGCCTAGAAGCTACTCAGGCAGTAGCAGTTTGCAACGTCTTGCCATCATTATATGGCATAATGTCTTGTAATTCACACCGGTTCTTCCAGAACATCAGGAAACATTGCTACATAATGTGGTCAAATATAATCTGCCTTGTGAAAAGTCTCAGGGAAATAGTATAGCATCCAGTGCAAGAAAAGGCAATGGGACAATAAAAGAGCAAAAAGCTGTGTAGCTCACTGACAGGCACAGCCTGTAGGCAGACAAGCTAATGTTACCTGGGATTTTTGAGCCACAGCCTTCATAGTGTTAGTCCTTCTGTGCTTTTAAATGTTTTCCACTGATATTTTTTCAAAAGATATTCACTTTGAATTTTGTATATAGCACTTAATCTTTCAGAAATATACAGTTAAAATTGAACTAGGAAGAACAGCTGCAGCTGTCCCTCCCAGATAAGGGATGGGAGCATTCAGCTCTTTGTTTGCAGCAGAGAAAGCCTGGAGACTGGCCAGTGTTAAGCTAGAGCAGCGCTGTAAGGTAGGCTCTGCGGGTACCACAGAGTATCACAGGTTTGGAGAAAGTGGGTCACACAAAATGACCTGCACAGATTAAGCCACGGGATTTTAAGAGAGGAGAAAACAACCATCAGATATGTAGCTAATCAGCTTCATGAGATATGAGGAGTCCAAAGAGTCAAGAGTAAAGAGTCAATAAATAATAAGATGCCATGCTTCAGGGTTAGGAATGTTGCTGATTTAATATGAAGTGATTTAACTGCATGTCTGTTCTGTTAACAGACACTTTAATAGCACAGTCTGGAAAGTCTGATCATCATTTGTTTTCATGTTCTCTGCCAAATGATGCAAATACTATATGTATGGAGAAATGCACTGGAATGTGTAATACAAGCATCAGATCTATACAAAAAGGTAAGCTGAATAACAAAAATGCAAGATATAATCAAACTGCAATGATCAAACTGCAATGCTTTTTATTTATTTTTTTTTTCTGTTATTAATACATTTTTCAGCTTTGATGTAGCAAATCTCCTTCAAACACAGGATGAATCTTGAAAGCCATAACTCTGACAGAGCTGATACTGTTCACTAATGATTTGCTAGTCCTACCTGTTGGATAGTACTGTCATTAAGCCTACAAGTCCTCTTTCAATCAGGATGACAACCTGGGGGAGAGGAAGCACAAAACATCTTAGTTTATTTTTTTATTTTATTTTATTGTAAAAAGGTTTCTTTCTTACCCCAAAGGAACAAACATTTATCTATGGGATTGCAAAACAGCTTGTGATGCCTGCTGGGAGGCATCAGGGTGTGCTTCCGTGGGCAGCCTAAGGCAATCTAGGACTGGATTAGTGCAACCTGTGCTTTCCCTATGGCCTACGCTACACACCTTCATCCGTTCTCTTGCATTAGCCCTGGCATCTCTCTGGCTTCACGCAGATCCTGTTCACAGAACTGACCTGGCTGAAAGCTAATTATTTTATTTCATGGTAAGCTTTCAGTTTTTCCAGCTCCCTGAACCATTTCACTGTGCAATCAAACGAATGCCTGTGCTAAAGTCACAAAGGAGAAAGGCATAAAGAGCTCAAAATGGGCAAGACAGTGGGATCAGAGCAACCTTGTTTTACATTAGCTTAAACCACATGCTGAGACTCAGGCTCTGGGTGGGAGAGGCCACAGAAGCCTGATCTTCTACCAGTTGCTAGCTAACCTACCTTCTCATTTTGAGACTGTGTTCAGGCCTTTTCCTTGTGTGTGTGTGTTTTTTTTTTTTCTTTCTTTTTTTTTTTTTTTTTTCTTTCTTTTTTTCTTTCCTCTACTGCTTTGTTCACACAGCTTAAAGGAAAGAGTCATTTGCTCTAAGCAGGCTGCATTTATCTGCTTGGTACTTGCCACAGGTCAGAAGGAACAAAAGCTGGTGTGTCCATTCTGTTGGGCCCATGGGAAGGAGACAACTGGTACAAGGGCAATGAGGAATACAGCCTGAGATGAGGGCTCAGAGGCAATGAAGATGGTAGCTATTCCTGGCATTTATTCCTCAAACTCTGATGTATAGAGAGCAACACACTAATCTTCACTTGGTAGACAGGAAAACCATTACCTTTGCAGAAGTGGACAGCCGTGAATGTGCACAAGCCCTGGGAAAGTACATCAAGGATTCTTATCCCTCCTCAGCCCGCCTCTTCCTGCAGATTCTTTAGAGCCACCTTCCATTTCCTTTACTGCACTTCCCTCCAGTTACTGATTATTGGCACTTGTTTTTTTCATCTAGGACAATGTTTGCATACTTTCTCTTTTTGCTTTTATCTAAATGTTTTTGTCTCTAGGCTTTCAAAACCTGCTCTAATCAAACCTTTCTCAAGTCCTGGCTTGCATGTTCATTTAAGCTTAGCCTCTTCTATAAAATGTTCCTGAGAAATCAGCCTCCCTCTTTGGTTTGCATATCCCATACTAAAAATCTTGTTTAAAAATTCACACGGTAATTCTTACTCCTTGCTGCCAAAGCCACTGGATAAATCCACGGACTCTGTTATATGACAGCACATTCATTATGTATAATTACAAAGCATATGAGATGTTACTCTACGTTGTTAGCTTGGGTACACTGGAATTCAAGCACACATCTGTACACAATTTATAGTTGCTTATAACATATGCTAGCACACAGCATGTGAACAGCCAGAATTTAAGCTCAGGTCCTGCATGAGGCTCTTCATGAATCTGCTCACAGCTGCTGCCAGCAGTGCTGTCTTTAGAAATGGGAGCAGTGGGGTTCTGCTCAAGGAAAAGGAAAGAATGGGGACATGAATGCAGAGACTCTAGGAAAAGGATGCAGAGATTCAGCTAACTGAAATAACTTTCTCTTCCTTCAAATATGACTATGAAAACTGTGGGTAGCATTTATTTATTTATTTATTTTATTTTTAGAAAGGACATCCAGAAGAGAGTTGGTTGATTCTCTTTAGAGAAGGGATTAATGATTGCCTTACAAAATAAACTCTCAAAGTATAAGAGAAGGCAGTAATAACAGTGTAAGTTAGAATTGCAGTACCTACATTGGACTGACATGGACTTCCTCAGAATATGTTCAGGGGTCTTATATTAACATTAAGCAGCTGTTGAGATCTTGTCTTTAATAATGCACAATGTTATTACACTGAAGAGTACCAGCACTGACATCTCCAAACTCATATTAGAGAAAGAACAGACTACTTTCATTGTATTATTCACTATTTCGTTTGTCAGCACTGCCACTTTTGCTTTCAGGAAACAGACCACGTTTACTTCTGTGTCTTATGCTTTGAAATAAAGGCTTTCAGGCAACAGAGAATGCTATTTAAAACATAGCCCTTCAGCTCTGATAAGTTTCATGAATTAGAATATATCTCTTCACCTAAATAGACTGTAAATATATATATTTTTTTTCAGTAGCAAACAATGCAGATATCTCTGCAACTTGTAAAAACCAAAAAATGTAATTTCCCAGTGTAGCTGACTGAGAGTCTTTCCCCTCTCAACTACTTCAGACAGCTTAGCCACAGATTTGCTGTCCTCCATGCCTTAAGTTATCAACATCATTTATACCTGTGTATATAGAGGTGCTTCCCAGAAAGCTCAAACTTTGAGTGGCTACCTTCAGAGTTCACAAAATTTAATTGCCATTTTACAATCTTTTTTTTTTTTTTTTTTTTTAATATATATATATATTGAAAAAAATGCATTCAGAACTGTAACAAAAACCTCCAGCAAAAATTTTAAAAATGTGCCACTGAAATATTGCGATATTTCATTCCAGCAATGTGAAAGCATGTGGCTTTCAAAGAAAAAATTCCCAATTATCTACAAAAGCTCCACCTGACTGTCTGCAAAGTAAGACTTCAAAGTCAAGCTTGTAGGATAGAGGATGATATAACGATCCCCAGATTCATTGTCATCTCAGAGGTGGTTACCATCCTATTTAACCTGACAGTCGATAGTAAACCACATGTACCAGTCCTGGTTGTGACATCCTATTAAATGTGGTTAACAAATTGGATGTATATATAGAGCTTGAAGGTTATATGTGAACAGGTTTATTCCTGCCTTTCTATAACATCCTTGGGAAAGTCTTCTGAAGAGTTAACACTTTATTAAGGCTTAGCCCATCACAGTAACAATGGCCAGCTGAGAGCCTTACCTGGGGCAATGAACAGTAAATCAAGGATAATTCTGAATCTCACAGCCAAGGTGGAGCTGGGTTGTGAAAGAAAATGGGACTCCCTAAATCTCAATCCCCTTCCAAGAACACAAATGGAAGACGTAAGTTTGGATGAAAGTGTCCTCAACAGAAGGGCTGGTAGCGTCTGGCATCTTCTCAGCTGGACCATGCTGACAGAGCCGCCACGTGTGAGGCATGCTTCGTTTCCCTTCATTTCTGTCCAACTGTTCCTACAGACAGTGGAGGTGCTTTGCTTCGATTTGGTGTACAGATTTGTTATTGGCTTTTCCTACTGTTTGTCAAGTTCCAGAGTAACTGGCAAAGCTGCAGGGCTCCCTCATTCCGGGGCAGTGATCCTAAGGAAAGGAGAGGGGGCTCCTCCTCAGCCAACTTCGACCCCCTACTTACTCCCAGGAGTGAAGTGCAGAGGTCTAAGAGAAAGAAAGGTCCTTCAGTGGCCCAGGAAGAGTGCTTGGCATGCAGTGGGAAAGCAGGAATGAAGAAGGAATTTTCTGCCCCCTTTTTTTTTTTAACAGAAAAATATCAATGGTCTATACAGTGTGCCAAAGTTTAATGCTCAACCATTGATCTACTGGCCAAGGATATTGCAGTCAGAGCAGATCAGCATGACTGTCTCGTTTGATCTGCTTTAAATAGATGGTTCTAGTCTCTCCTCAAAGGCCCAATTTCCCTGTAACTTCTGGCCCGTCAGAAGTTGAAATTCAAATACTTCAAGCTTTGGAAAATTAGGTTTTCTTTTCTCCTTGCCTCCTTCCTTCCCATTGCTCTAGCAATCGGGAGCATGATTTTAATTTTTATGACCCTGTTTGTCGTGCATTGGGAGGAACTTAGCCCAAATGATCTCAGGGCTGTGAATTGAACTCAGTGTTATGGCTGATGTGTCTGAGAAACAGCTATTTGTGACTTGATGTTGGTAGCTATAGAAATCACCGTAATAGTGAGCTCTTTTACTAATGCACCGACCATCACAAACCAGAATAATCTATTTTCATTCCCTCCACTTTAGGAAGTGGATCCACCGGTTAGCAGCGGAAGTCATCAGTGAGCACCCCAGAATTTGTATGTTAAACAAAGTGCCATTCATGAAGGACAAGAGTAGTAACATCCAGCTTCACAAAATCTCTACCTGCCTTTTCCAGCTGTGCTGAAACCCTTTTTACCATTTAAGCTTGTACTTAAACTGATGTTCATCACCAGTTGAGAAGGACTCATTTGGAGGTAACACATCTTCTTTCTAAAGGATTTGCTAGCTTAATTTTCACAAGTACCATGCTTTTCTGGTTTCTGCTGTTGATAATGTGGGCTGTATTTGTTCTTACACTGAGAGAACCTAAATGTCCTGAATAAAAGCACCTATGCTGAATGACAGAATTACAGGCATTATCCAAATCCTGTCAAAATCAATGGCAGCCTTTCCACAGACCTCCAAGAGAGTTTGCCTAGATGTGTTTGTGACCGTATTTTATCTCCACTCCACAGTTTCGAAGAGCACACATGTTTATTCATAGCCGAAGTGATTACAGGTCACAATGGCTTCACATAAAACTTGACCCTGCATTTGAAAGGAATTAGTTTCTCCTTGGATAGTACTTAAGGTGAATTACAGACTTTCTTCCTTCAGAGTGGAGTTGCTTATCTAAAAAAAAAAAAAAAAAAAAAGTTTCCTTTATTTATTTATTTTTTAAATCTAATCTCAGGACTCACTCGTATCTCTTTCTTGAACAGCTGCAGTAAATCTTAGCAGGATTATCAGCATTTTACAGGCTTTTAGAAGCTTTGGATTTGCCTTCATGCTGTTAGGCAGTGCAGGCATCAGAGGATGAATCTGCATCACACCTAAACACCTGCCACTTCAAATCCTGCAGTGACAATGAGGGTGTCCCAACAGGATCATGCATTTACTGCGGCCTACAAAAATAAAATAAAATAAAAAATAAAAATATCCTGCAGCCACAAAATAAAAATAAATAAATAATCATGTTTTATTATAGAGCTACTGCACTGTGCTATGATGCAGACATAATATGAGAAAGTTGGAGACTACTACAGAATAAAAATTAGTTTCCTGTGAAATTAAGTAGTACTGTGATAGGGCAGATAAAGATAACTTAAACAAACACATTGTCCGAGGAAGGGGATTATGTAAGATTCTTTTTGAGTAAAAATGCCTTTGGAGACAGTTCTTAAGTTCCTGGAGAAGAAGAGGAGAAATACAATACTTTCAGTTGTGAGGAGCAGGTAAAATGATAGTTTAGTTGAGAAGAATGTTGTCAGTGAGATGCAAAATGCACTAACATTCCAAAAACAGTTCCTGTCTCTGCTGTCCTAGAAGAGAACAGGCGGAGGAGTGCCAGGAATCTGTAGTGCCACCAGTGACGATGAGAGAAATGTCATCTACACCTCTGCATCACTTCCTAGATCTCCGGGTAGGTGACAAGGAAACACAAATGCAACAATCCTGTGACAATTTGCATTGTTATTTGTTTTGATGAATTCGTGCTCTTTAAATAAAAAGCTGTTATACATTTTAATTAAGAGGAATGAAGAAGTCATTTGTGAAAAGGTTCAATTACCTAAAAAAAAGAAAAAACAACCACCACCACAGCAAGGCTCCAATTTCATGCAAACCTTCACAGGATAAAAAAGGCCAAGTATGTCTTTTAATTATAAAGCTATTTGATTTATAATTGCACATGGATATGTGTTATTAAAAATGGTCTTAAAGCAATGCCTTGTGCCAAGCTTTAGTAATATGCTGATGTTTAATGCCAGTGGCCAGGCAAAAGGAGCCTATTTTTCAGAGGCATCTCTAATTATTGCCAGGTAGTAGATAAGCCCAGATTCTTGAAATCAAGACCCAAAGAATATGACCACAATTTAATATTACCTCAAATGACTACTGACTGCAGCATGATATCCTACTGAAAATAATTTGAGAACATCCATTGAAAAGAACTTGAGTTTACTTCATTAAGCAAACAATGAGAAATTGAAGGCGAGGGTATCCTGCCTTCCCCAACACCACTTCTCTGCTTCCTAGCTGTGCACTTTGTGCTAGATCTAACACTCCCCAGACCCCCCAATATTCTAATTAAACTTACCCAGGAGAAGACTGAATCCCCCAAAGTGATATATTGCTGGATTAGTGAATTTAAAACATCTCATAACTAAACTGGCAGAAAGCAAGGAACAGAAAGAGGTGACTAGGATCAGGGAGAATGGAAAGCAGGAAAACAAGATGAATGAGTGAAAAAGAAAGAAATCATCTCCCCTCTTGGCATGCAGTGTGCAATACCAGGGCTTCAGATATTGATTGGAACAGGGATATGGAGCCCAAGTGCTTTTTCCTTTTACCTGCCTGCTGTACTGTCAGTTTCTTGAGATAAAAAGCCTGATGTAACTTTTGCAAGCTGTGTCTGCCTTTTTCATTGACTTCCTAATCAGTTTTTGTTTCTAATTTTTCTATGCAAATGCCGTACCATGGAAAAACTTTGGAACAACAATTTCCATAGTTCAGACACAGATTCCTAAATGTCCTGATTTTCCTGCATATGACCAGAAGTTTTCTCAGTCGATCAGCATACTGTTAGTACCTTAATTTATATTGCAGGGGCACCCTCCGATAGCTTCCTACAGTAGGTGACTGGGGTGGCAGAACAGATTACTGAGCCCTCCAGCAGTGAGGGGATGCTCATCACATGCTTTTTTGGGGTATATTTCCACAGATACTTTTTTCATGGTATACAAGACTTTCCACACCCAGCCTGTAATTTAGAGCACCCTCAGTTGCACTGATGATGCTTGTTAACCATGTCCAAAACCACCTCTGCAATTGGATCAAGGTGAATTATTTTTGCATGCTAGTCATTGGTTGCTTTAAAACAACAACAGCAGTAAAACTCAAACCAAACCAAACCAAAAACACACAAACAATCAACCAAAAGAACATGGATTATTTCACCAGTCCAATTTAGATTATGCTCTCAACAGATACCTGCACTACTGAGGTTTGCAGTCAACTACGTTGTGAGGGGAGGAATAAATGAACAACCCAGGAACTTCTCATACTGCCTCTGCTGTAGATAGCTGGCATGAAGCCACTGCCTGAGACCGGATAATCAAAGTGGGCAATTGCAGCAATGTCATTCCAGTTCCCTCATCCCTGTCTCATTTCAGGACCAAGCAGTAGCAGTTGTTGGTCATGCATTTCCATGTGGAAAAGGAATTTTCCATCATTATTGCTGCCATGGCTTCTACTCTGTATCCTGGATGTTAACAGGGGGCAGTTTACCGGCCTGCATTAAGTCAGAAGTGACCTTTGAGGAATTTCCTTTATAGTTCACTCCATGGGAGTTCAAGTAATTGGCAGCAGCTGAGGAGGCTGCTCTGAGCAGTGTTTTCTGTAGCTCTGGTAAGCCTCATGTCAGCAGACCAGAACAACAGCTGAGGGTGCTGGGGATCACTAGTGAGATGTCGTTCTGTACCACTGCTAGACAGGGCTGGATTCACGTTGGGGCTGGCTCTAACAGAGCAGCATTATTACAGCACCTGGTTAGGGGGTTTGCTGCTGCGTCGGGGCACAGCGAAGGCATACACGAAGACCAATCGGTTATCAGGTGTATCCTTGCTTTTCTCAAGCATCCACAGAAATAGAAAATACTTCCACAAAAATATTTCAGAAGCACGTTACACAAAGCAGGCTCACTTTCTCGGTCTCAACGGAGTTACATTAGCACCTTGTTAAATACTCCATTGATTTTAGAACTGCTTTAATGGGCTATCAGTATTGCACAGTTTGGAGTGTGTGTATTGATCTCAGCTGCTGTTTTTGCACCGAGTCCCGATGTTACACAGCAGGAGTTCTTTCAAAGTCATACTATAGGCTATTTGAAAATACAAGTTCAGGAACGTACCCTTTTACTTGCTGAGCATGACATTTTAGGCAATTTGCAACAGGAGACTGAGACATTAAGTCATATTAAGATGTCCTCTTCTTATTTCTTTAATCAGATATTTTCTTCTGACATTCCTTTAGGACATGTTAGGTTACTATTAATATTTAGAGATGTGTTCACATGAAAAATGAGTTTATTATATTTTATTCTCTCTTTTTATTTTTAGAATAGTAGAGTCATCAAAAATGGTAAAACAAGATCGTTTTGTCCCTCCCCTTTCTTTCACAGGACTTTCAGTTTAGCTCCAATGAAATACAGCGAATCTCAGCATTAATTTTAATGGCGGATGCTCTTATTATTTGCATAAGTAGCTACCAGTCAGTTAAATGCAGGGAGGCCAAAAGCCAAATTGATTCCTTAATGTGTGCATTCTGGGAAGTCACAGTAAATGATCTCAACTTTGTACCACTGATGCTTGAACGTGCCCCTCTTGGTGACATGCACATTTCAAAATGACCTTGGCTATCCAGCAGCCACATCCCACAGCAATAATTCCCCAAATAAAAGGTTGGCTGCCTTCAAGAGCAGAGGGCTTGAAAAAAGCTGCTGCAAGTAATAAACTTCCTGTGTATTTTTCCATCTTTTTGGCTACTGGCTGCCATTGCTGATTTCTGAGAAAGAGTTTCCTTTGTGTCTGTGAGGAGCATGAGGCTCGCATCTTTAGATGTTTGAAGTGACTTAAGGTTTTCAGTCCTTTAGCAAATGATCCATCTTTTAGTGAGTAACCAGAGCTAAGCAGCAAGAATTGGTTTGTGATTTCTAAAAGAGAGAATAAACGTGGCTATCAGGTATTCTTCTGGAGGCAGGGATATGTTTCTATTTATCTATAAAGTACAACTGAAGGAAGGTTTCTGAAGTCATTGCAGAGCCCTGCTCTGTCCCATTCATTCCTGAGCACATCCATTTGCAGTGGATACTGGCACAGACAGCCCACATAGATTGCTGGTTATCACCAGACACCAGGGAGCAGATATGGACATCAGGGGAGTGCCTGAAAAAGACATTATTTGAATATTCCAGAACTTATCTACTGCCAAGGACAGTAGGAATACTTTAAAGTTCAGACTGGAAAATATATATGTGCTTCAGAGGCACAAACGCTAATATTTAACAGCTTGTGGAAATGAATAAAAACTAACCAACCAAAACCAAAACCAAACTGAACCAAACCAAACCAAACAAGAACAACAATAAAAAACATCAAAGACTTCTGAGGCAATCAGAAGAAAAATCATTGTGATAGGGCAAAGATGATGATTAAAATGAGTGTGTGTATTTCTAGTCACAACTGTTTAAGAAAGGGGATTTAGGTGTTGACTAGGAGCAGGAAAAAGCTAGCAGGATGGTGGAATGGGAACTCTGCATAATAAGACTTTGTTTCTTTAACCTAGCAAAAGGGAAGCTAAGAAGGTACTTTTATTTATTTATTTATTTATTTTCTCAGTAAATTCATCAGATACATATGAATAGCCCTAGGGTAAACACTGAACAAACAAAAAAGTAAGAAATTAAAACAACTGCTGAAAAGAGCTTTAAATGTGATTAGCAGCCAGAGAACATGCCTAATAATATAAATTTTTGAGACATCACAATGGTTAGCTTTATCAAAAAGGAAAGAGAGATGGCTCCTTACAGTGTGTAAGTACCTCCCAGGAAAAATATATTTGGTACCTAAGAGCTTTTAAGCACAGGAAGATCTGTGAGCAGCCAGTTTGTCAAACTAAAGCTAGACAAATTCAGACAGAAAACAGAGCCCAGAACTTCAGTGGTGGCAGTGATTATTTCCTACAACACACTATCAAAGAGAGTGCTGAATGGTTCAGCTCTAAATATTTATCTAGAAGGCAACATTTTAGCCAAAAGCAGTTACAGCTCCATGCAAATGGACATTAGGTGAAATTTCACAGACTGAGAGAGGTAAGGTCTGTTGTAAATTTGAGGTCTATGAACATAGCTGATGACAAAATGCAGAGCATAGAGCTCTGCAGGAAGAAAAATGCAGGTAAAAAAAAAACAAAGGCTTATACATGTAAGTAAGCACATGGTATTTCTCCTCCTCTTCTGCATACATTTGTTTCAATTGATTTTGGTTTTTTGTTTCACCCGTAGAGACTATCCTCCCATTTTACATCTCCAAAATCATTTGGTGACATTTCTTGATAACCTTTCTGACCTGGAAGAGAACTGAATAAACACAAATGCATACAAAATATTTTACAGTAAAAAGAAAAAAAAAAAAAGAGTCGAGATTTTTGTTGAATAATTTTCATGCAACTGTTTTTGTTGTTATTTGCAGACTGATCCGTGTGACACAGCAGAAGACATATTTGCCAGACTGGCTTTCACGTGGAAAAAAGTATAATTCTGAAATAGTTTTGCTTAGAATTTGTTCCCAGATATTCCCCTGTACTATATGATAAAGAAATACTGATGCTGATGTTATTCCCACAGAGCTGTCTCTAAGGGTCAAGCATGGGGGCTGAGCCATATTTATGGGGTCACATCTGCTTTGCATAGAGCTCTGCCCCTAAGGCCTGCAGGCAGAGGACACAACCATATAGCATGGTTTTAAGTCATGAAAGGCAGTGAGTGGGCTGTGGCACTGCTCCTGTCTTCTAGCACACACTTAAGAAGGCTCTAAAATACAGCAGTAGGGGAACCATCACTGGTTCCTACACATCATATTTTTTTTCCACACTTCCCAGTTTTTCTGTGCCATGTAAACATCTGTCAGCTTGAGAAGCTGAGGATCTCTAGTGAGAGCCCAGTAAATTCTCTTTAGAACTCCAGATAGCTGCAGAAATTGGAGCTTCCAGTCCTTCATTATGAACCTACCTCCATGAGATCACCACAGGCTCTGATTCACAATTTAATCTATTTTCTGCTAATAATGACATGAACTGAAGTAACTGCAGAGAAACTCAATTAGTATTGTAGCTAATAAAAATGATCGTTGTGATAGAAAAATGATTCATAACTGCAGAATGTGCTTCTGCATCTTTTTCATTACTTAGCCTGCACTCTTGTAATCTAATATACCCCTGCACTTCCGAACCACACATGGCTTCCCGCTGAGTGCCATCTAAAGTTTGTCTCTACACCCAAGTGTTTTTTTTACTGCTGCTTCTCATTGTCAGCATCTTCTTTCACCAAAGGCAGTGGTGTAAGACAGGGCTCAAGCAGACACTTTTTTTAAAGTACCGTCATCAGCTTCTGCGCACAGCAAAGCCCATAGAAGAGGACATGTAACAGGCAATTAAAACTTGCCTACAGCCACAATTCCTACACCGCTAACCTGGCAGCAGCAGTGGTGGGTGTTTCAGTCATTAGACTTGCACAAATCTGTTGCATCTGTAATACTGCTGCCGTTGTTCTAGATTTTTATTTTTCAAAATAGGTTGTAACCTATCTTGGTGCTAACGAGAGATACTAGGATATTATACTGAGGGGCTTTTCACACGAGCACTGACAGTGTTCAGTGGCCGTGGAAATTCCTGGAGAGGTGACTGTGTAATTGCCACTTGTGGCTCTAAAAGGCTCTTTCTCTCTTGGTGTCTTTTAGAAATAACACTTTACTGTGGTGGTAATTATCTTCCACCTCTGTTGGCAGAAAGAATCATTTGTGATTCAAATTGTTTTTCATATTTCTATTTCTGTAATTAAAAAGCCCACTTTATTATATAAGCTTAATAAAAGATAATTGGAAACAAACTCAGGATTTTCAACTGTATAGATGAGAAGGAAAAGGAAGTGTATAATATCAAAGGGACTGATCCTTCTCCCTCTAAATTTGCCAGAAATTTTGCTGCTGGCTTTATAGGAGCTGTGCTAAGTCCCACTGATTTCAGTTAAGTTGAGATCTGCAATAGGAAATTTTGTATTCTGGAGTGGGGATTTGCTCCAAAAATGTTTCCCCAATAATCCTGGTAATGCTTTTACTGATGTGATTTGAAGGTACAATTATTTAAGAACAATTTAAGAACATTAAGAACAATAACATATGCGAGCATGAACACGTAGCGTTTGATGACACAAAACCTCTGCTGTAAGTACACGAACGTTATTATTTTCCTCCAGAATTACATATATTTTCAGATTGGCAAGAAAAGCAAGAGCCTGCAAGTTGATTTTGGCCTTGCAGCAATGAGCATGAACAACCACCAAACACTACGAAGCAACTTCTGAAATAATTTGATTAACTATTTGCTTATGTGTTTTGATTAGTACAAAGTAGACTGGTACAGTTTATCTCTGGTGTAACCCCACCAACAGGAGCTTGGTAGAAATAATTAAAGCAAAAATGACTTATTGTTTTCCATTAATCATTTATGTTCTTTTCTTTGTAAGTGACCTACTAAATGGAAATAGAAGAATTGTCTGGAAATGTCTCAGATATAAAACTAGGTGCAGAATATCCTTATCTATCTCATTCCTAAGATTTTTAATTTTTCTACAAAAGAAACTCTTTCCACTTTGGGCATAGGGTGTAGGAGAAAACACAGACATAAGGTAACAGCTGCAGTAACAGCATGATCTTTTCCTTAATCCTTTCTGATAAATCTCAACCCATCTGAAGCAAGTTATGTCTATTCTACAGGGCAGAAACATGAAGACGTTTCTAAAAGGTACATATTTTTACTGATCACATGAATAAAATTTAAATATCCACTAATGGTGTAGTTTCTATAGCAGAAATTCTCATTGCAGCACAAAGTGCAGATGCTAACTCAAGTTTATATATTATGGGAATAAAAGCCCATCTCCACACACATGTGAAAGAACAGAGGGACCCAAGGGCAGAAGGGAAGCCCCGGTAACTCATTCAGTGAAACAGCTCCCCAGTCTGGGCTTGGTAATGAGCAGTCAGGAGGGCCTGAGAATTGGTTATGGGAGGGACCAGGAGGTTCACACGGGTTACTGGGCACCTGTGGGGCTCCAGGGGCCATCTGTGGGGTGGAATGGGTGTCTAGGCCCTTTTCCTGGAGGGATCCATAGTGTGTGTTCCTGTGCATGTGTGTGTCTCACTAATGGACCTGCATCCTGATCCACTGGAGAGGAAGACAGGATTAGGACATTCTTACCATATGTGTTTGTGTGAGGGTTGTATCACTGTGTTGTATCACTGTGTGTGTCTGTGTTCATTTGTGTGGCCAGCGATAGAATCATAGAACCATTAAGGTTGGAGAAGCCCCCCAAGACCATCTGGTCCAACCACCCCCCTACCACCAATGTCACCCACTAAACCATGTCCCTAAGCACCACATCCAACCTCTCCTTGAACACCCCCAGGGACGGTGACTCCACCACCTCCCTTGGCAAACATGTAAAAACAAACAAAAAAAAACAGAACAACAACAAGAAACAGCCAACAAACAATCAAACAGAAATAACAAAAAAATCACAAACGAATACCCAGTGAGAGGAAATAGACCTACAACCCCAGTCTGACAGAAGAGTGCTAAGTACGTGCTGAAATTCTTTCCATGGTGCTCAGAGACAGTGTGTTGCAGGGGTGAAACACCAAATCCTGCTGCACCCTGACTGAAAGTGGAATTAAAGTGGCTTTAAGAAAAGAAGGAATAAGTCATCCAGGGTGGCTGGTCTCTATTTACATCGTTAATCTAGCTAAGGTTTTTTTTTTTTTTTAATTTCAAAGAAACTTGGCAGAATATTTCCTAAGCTGCTCTCAGACATGAGCAACTCCGTTCCCATTTTTGTTGCTGACATTGGGTGTCAGGAGGGGATGTCAGGCAGCAGCTCAGCGCCCTATGCATCACTGGGGCTGTGGTGATGGCTGCCCCGTGAAGAAGCTATCAGATCTGCTGCAAGCCCTGGCAGCGAGCTGGAGTTGAGAGCACGGAACAGTGCCCGGTGGTGGACTGAGCTCTCTTTTCTCCACAGCTAGTCCTCATTGCTCCACCAGTGAGGCTGAGCTGTTGGCTGAAGCAGCAGAGGAAGGCTTTCATCAGGGCATCAGGGAAATGGAGCAGGGAACTGGTTTCCTCCAAAGCCTTGCTGTGGCTCTCTGATGTGTGTATCCAAAGGCGTCTCACCCCTTGCTCTGCATGTTAATGTATGCACTGCTCTTTTCTGTATCTGACATTATGCAAAAGGGTATTTTCACTGAGATTGAAGGCAGCACTTATTTGCAGAATAATCATTTTAGGTTGCATTTGAAGTATTCCCCTTTCCTCCTTACAATGATTTTCTCTGTTTAGTTTTGCTTGAAGTATTTCTTAACAAGCTGCTTCAGCTTGCCTTCCAGTCCCTGCAGCCGCATGAGCAGGCTGGGCCACTGCTGCTATTTGATTGCACCTCCACAGCTCTTTCCAAAAGATTGTTGCAGGCCCTGGGCACACCACTTTCTCAGCATATGTTTAGCTTTAAACCTGTCAGCTTTACTGCAGCCACGTGCATTTGGAGCACGGTGGAGAGACTTCTAGGCCCCTATCACTCCTAACTCAGCTGTGAGCTCTGTGCCAAAGCTCTCCATATAATTTTAAGAAACCTTTGAAAATGCTCACGGTTGTAGAATGATGCAGTGACTGTAAGCACCTCCACTCTTTCCACGCTTGGGACCTGACTTTGGAGGGAGCCAGAACAGACTCTTGCAGTACTGAATTTGTGGCTGTTTCCGTGCTCTTAATTTTCCTGGGGTCAGATGTTCAAGCCAGACTTTAACTTTCCAATGTACAAAACCACCAGGTGCTTGGGATATTTTAGTGATGGAAACCTAAGGCAGCTTCAGTAACTCCATAGTCAGTGACAACTGTGTGTGGCAGTAGGGATTATTTCAACTTGGGTATTTCAAGCATCAGTGGTTAGTAATCTGGTTCCTTGATCTGTCTGTACCTTCTTGGAATCTGCAATACATACTTCCACACTTCCCTTTCCATTCCTTTTAGAAATTTATAAAGGATTACAAGTAATGCTAGCCAAAACCTGCTCTTAAACAGTCGTTCTCCAGAATCTTATCCTTTCTTTAAATGTATTATTCAAACTCAATCTTCGTTTGCTTTGCTGTTTTGGAAGTGTTGTAAAACTGAGCACATATTTCTGAAGATTAGATTTAACTTTTGGTACTTATTCTTTGCAAGAGAGTGGATTATTTAAAAGATGTAGAGAATAAGTGGTTTTAGAATTTGTGTGGTTCTTTGTTCTATTTTACAGTTTCAGTAGGGGAACAGATTTTAGAAAGCTTAAATTAATATCATGACCCAGGGTAAAAATACAAAGTTCTCATGAAATTTGCAGAAGTATTCTAGATAGCAAATGCAATTAGACAAGATAAATGTGCTAGAAAGCCTGGCTTAGTGATAATTTACTGAAACTCAATCACTCCTTGTCAAGTTTATATGTCAAAAAGTTGATGTTCAAGGGACATTAATCACCTGCTTTTGTAAGCAGAAAATGAGACAGCTCTGTAGGAGGTGAGATACAATTATTTTTATTTCCTGATAAAATTCTCTTAACTATCTAGTATGTATGGCAAGATCACTGGTGAGTTTGCTCAGGTATTCACATCAGTAGATTTGATCCTTGCATTGTGCCTTTCTATGTCCATTCAATATTGTACCTCCTTCTAATTTCCCATTTATCCCCTTTTCTCTGGTATGCTTTTCATAAGTATTACATATTCCAGTATCAGGCTTTATGATTACTTGGACTGTATTCATTTGCAAAGTTATATTCTAAGTTATATTAGCCTGTATTTTCCCCTGTGTTACAAGGAACAGACCTTTGTACTGGAAAGCAAGCTAGGATGGATGAGAAAAACAGCAGTGTAGGAAATCTGGTTTAATATGGGCACTATCTGGGTTAGTAGTTGAATATGATGGGGGAATTATCCAGTGGAAGACAGATAAGGTGGCTTGATACATCTACAGACAGCTACTTTTTAAAGTGCTGATTAGCGGGTGGGTATTTCTGTCGGTGTTATTTTCTCTTTTACTGAAATTAAATGTCATCATTTCAGGGCACAGAGCCCCACACACTCATGTTACAAAAAAATGTACATAAGGCTCAGATCTGTAAAAGACTGAGCCTGTGAATCCTGGTCCACCTGAGAAGTTAATTTCACACTTACATTTAAATTTGTGAAGGTTCTTACGGTCTGACTGGAGCGCACGCGTCCTGAGCAGTAAGTCAATGTATAAATGCTCTGGTGCAGCATTATGCTTAGCATCCTGCAAAGCTGAGCTCTAAATGCCTCTTGACAGTGGTACCAAAAATAAATTACGGGTCTGAAAGATGCTGAATCTTCAGTCTGGAGAGTAAATACTGTGCAAATATTAGTAATAAACACAACTTGGGCATTTTTTAATAGGGGAAAGCCATAAACTGTGTCCGAAGATTAGCGGAGGGTGAATGTAACTACCTGCAGGATTGCTCATTTCTGCAGAGCTAAAAATCACAACATTTATGAATCAGAACAACTGACATGAAACATTTTTTTTATGTAATAACATTCAGAAGGCAAAACGCGCAGTTTGTCTGAAAATGCAAAGGATGGCAACAACTGTCCTGTTTGTAACATCAGTATCTGATGGAAATGAGCACTGGGGAGAAGAGAGGTAAGAAAATTAAAACATTCAGGGATCATACTGAGAGAAAGGGAGACTGAAAAAGCAGTGGGAGTTGACAAAAGATAGCAGCCCTGATAAAAGAGTTCTCAAGAAAAGGCACCGAGGTAGTGATTTTTGAATCAAAAAAGGCATACACCTTGGAAAAAAAAGGGTCTTAACAATGACTTTTGTAGAAGAAAAAATAAAAGGGGTAGTACAATGAGCACTGAAGGTGGATCAAATGAAAAAGTGATCTTTTTATTTTTTTCCTAAACAGAACAGTTATGTTCATTGAGATCATAAACCAAACAGCATAAAGACGCAGCAAAGTGGGAAGGGGTGGCAAGAGTTGAGTGGGAGGGAGGGCCGCAGTGCTGTGAGCAGAGTCCAGTTCGGTGTGTCACCATAATGACATCAAAAGAGAAAGGGGAAAAAAGGCAAAAGAAAAAAAAAAAAAAAAAAAGGAAAGGAAGGAAAATTGCAAATTTTTCTTAGTTACCATTCTGAAAAGAACAAAGTTTTTGTGGGAAATAGGTCACGAAAGATGTGAAGCAGCGAGGAAAGAAGGCAAGACCTTTGTTTGCAAGTGCAGCATGAAAGTGGGAATGCTCAGAGAGAAACACCGTGATCAGAGAAGAGGTTTCCAATGGACAGAATGGACAGTCTGCTGCTTTTCAAAGGCCCATTGTGCTCAAGATCAAAGGATGGCCAGAACATTGTAGCACCATAGCTTACAGATAAAAGTCAGGTAGGTTTTGAGATGGGAATTGTCATTATTAAATGATGAATGAACAGCTGTATTAAAGTGGCGATTAACATGCTTAGGGGTGGATGAAGATGGTGTGTAATTGTTTGCTTGTTTTATGCTGTTTTACCTACCAGGGAAATTCAAATGCCTTCCATTTTAAAATGATAGCTGAAAATATCTTGCAAATCCTGCAAGTTGTGAATACAAGGAGAAATTTTATTGAATGTCATCTTTATGACTCCTGTACCCTTCTGACTTGGGGGATCAGAGTTGGTACAGAGCTCTTTAGTGGAGCATTGTTTCCCAAAAGCTGGGCCTCCCCTACCACAGGTGAAAGGCAGGGCTCTCTGATTTAATCCACCCCCTTCACCCCTAAGCTCCCCATCTGCTCAGTCACAGCTCCTGATTCCCAAGCTCCCAAAACACGAGGTGACTCTGCATAGGGTATCCATCCACAACCATGGACTAGGCTATACAAACCATGAGCATATGCTACAGTCACATACTCCTCAGGCACCACAATACCCATCCTTTGACACTGCTGTATGAGTTGTCCTAACTATAATAAAACATCTGAAAACATATTTTCTAGAAAATGATTTTTTACTCATGCTCATCCCTTCAGTTCTATGAAGAACACCTTCCCTGCAGCTAAGACATTGTACACAGAAGCAATTTGCACCATGTAGTTTGGTCAGCAAGCTCGCTTATGTATTTATAAGTTGGGTTACACCAATAAAAAAAAAAAAAAAAAAAAAATTTAATTACAAAGTCCTGTGAGTCCATGAAGTCAACATTTCCTACCTCTTAATCTAATAGTTAACTAATGATCATCACCTGACACTAAATTCTTTCTCCACATTCACAGCAGAATGAACATACAAAATACTCTCAGCTGAATTTCAGACATTTCGGATGTATGCATGTGACATTAATTTATAATTCTGTACTGTGCAATATTTCACCTAAATGTTGGCAATTCTATCCAGTAAGTTTTCCTTTCTGACCCAAAAGGATTATTACCATATCATCTTCTCTAGAAAGAAAACAATCATTAATCTGCTGTAAATGAATCTAGGATAGTAAACAAAATCATTAAGAAGTTAGGTGGAATCAGAACATGTTTATCATCTGAGTAGTGCCACACCTAGGCCAGTAATATGAATTTTGGCCCTCCATTGCACAGGCAAACAGAGAAGACTTTCATAAAATTTACTTGGTAAAAGGCTTTGATTTTTCTCCAATGATGATCTGATTTCATTACCTTTACATACCAGTATACACTGAGCTTAATTTTCATGTGAGAAAATCACAGTCAGTGGCAGGAACATTTCTATTTGGCTGCAACTTCAAAGAGCGAATGAAAAATTTAGCAGGTAAGATCAATAGTTAGAAAATGAATTTCATCTTAACAAGGAAACTTAAGGCTTGGAGCCATGCAAAACAACCAGAGAAGCTGTGACTTTCAAAATCATACTGGAGGAGAAGTGATGAAGCTCACCTGAATAAAATAGCTGTTCAAGCTAAAACAAAGAAATGCAATAGAGAAAAAAACACTCTTCTTCCCCCTTTCCCAAATGGGTGGGAGATAAAAATCAGCCACAGTGGCTCAGCTAATTTTCCGTTCCTGGCTGCACAGGCCAGCTGTGCCTGTAGAGTTCACACCTTCCCATTCTGCCAACTGGTTATCTACAAGCTCTTTTAGGAGTGCTGATATGTGCCTTTGGAGCTGGCTCCACAAATGGAAGAGGGCACTGAAGAGGACTTCTCCATTTCCTGGATATTTGCAACATATGGTGGCAGTATCAGAAGAAGGAGGGGAAGCAGATTTGGGACCCCAGTCCCAGGCAGAGGTAGGTAACTGAGGGGGAGTTCAGCCGAAGGCACCAAGAAGGCAGGGAGCTGGAGCACTTGACCTGGGAGGAGATACGGGGGAAGCTGGGATGGCTTTGGTGCCACCTAACAGCAGCCCCCAGTTCCTACAGGGAGCTGTAGGAGCCCTGAGCATTGGGGCGTAGCAGGAGGATGAGAAACAACAGGTGTAAGCTGAAAAAAGAGCAGTTTGGAAGAGATATAAAGAAAACCTTCTCCATGAGGAATGTGAAGCAGGGGAGAAGATTGCCCAGAGAGTTTATGCAGTCTTCATACATCTAGGTTTTCAAGACCCAGCTGACCTCAAAGCTGACCCTGCACTGAGCAGGAGGTTGGTCTAGAGACCTGCTGAGGTCCCTTCCCACCTGCATTATCCTGTTAAAAACAAACAAACAAGCCGGTGGAGCAATCATCTGATTCTCAATACTGATGAAAGCACCTAACCCTGAGGGGTTTTCAGACACTGGACCTCTCTTTGGCAGCCATACCTTCACATGCAAAATACTTCAAATACATCTTTTGCTTCATCACCTCCTTTTTGCTCCTAACTGACCTGTATGCTCACGTGCTGTGTTGCTGAAGCAGCTCAGGTCTGAGATCCTGCATGCAGAAAAGGGATTCCATGCCTGGACTGTAGAACTAGGAAGTACTGGGTGAGGGAATACCCAAATCCACACAGGAGTCCAGCCTGGAGTGAGTAAAAAGCTAGATAATAAGTGAATAGCTACTAATTAATTTGCTTATATTGCAGCTAGTTTGCAGGGTTTTCTGTTACTTTGAAATCTGCACTACACCTACCTGCTCCCCACAAACTGCTATCCCGTGTGACTGATTTCTAATCCTGGAAATTAAATGAGCTTAATTCTTTTATAGTTGCAGATTCCACTTGTTAAAACAAGAGTTCCCAGAGGGAACCCTAATGGCAGGCTCCAGATGGGGCAGGCACAACGTATCAAACTGTAATTCCACTCACGGGTTCGAGGATCAAATCCTATATCTCTCCAAAGGATGTAAGTTGAATTTGATGCCTAAATCCCAAAGCATTTTGCTCAGCTGCTGCATAACCCTGTACACTATAGGTACATGAAACTTTGCCTCTGTGCGTGCTCCCAGATGCTTTATATTTGACAATATTGAGCATTTTGGCATCTGTGTTACACCTGAGTCCTTTCAGCTTTCACCGAGTGGATGCTGTGCCATCTGTCAGCGTGGATGTTTGATGCATTTGACATGCTCTCAGCCTAGTGCCTGGAACAGAAACTGGGATCTTTACTGAAAGAGAGGAAAAGGAAAATCTTGAGTTGTAGCCTTTCCTTTTTTTTTTTTTTTTTTTTTTTTTTTTTTTTTTTTTTTTTCCTGAGGGCTGTTGTTATATTATGCAGGATCTGAGTAAAATATTAAGTGGACTCTAAAATGCATACAGTGAGATCTGAAATGTAGGACACCCCTACCCTCACCCCCGCCCCCCCCAAAAAAAAAAAGGAAAAAAGAAAAATCTCTTGCTGTGAAGGTAGCAGTCAAGGTTTGCTGCTGTGAGCTCTCTTGGTGCCTTGTTTTGCAACCATGACCACACCACGACCCATCTTCAACAAGAAAGGCAGCGACTGTCCTTGGCATGGTCAGCATTTTAGTCTCCTCTGGAGAGGCAGGTCTGAGACTGCAATGCTTCAAAATATGCAGAGGTGAAGGGAACAGAACAGCTTGCACCCCAGGTGAGAATTAAACACTGAGCAACTGCATGAAAGGATGGGATGGAGCCTGCTGCTTTCGGGGAAGAAAAATGGGCCCCTGGGCAGTGAGTATCACAGGCTGGCTCCTCCAGATGGAAGAAGATGGAAAAAAAAGGGAGGACAGGGAGAGCAAAAGAAAAACCTGTTCTGTCTACTTGTAGTTAGATAAGCGGCTTCTCCTTTGGCAGGTTTAGTTTGTGATATTTCCTGAGGCGTCTCTTCAGAAAGGAAGCCAAATTCCTGAAAACGGGGCCGTGAGACTGAGCACCTCATCTCTCTGTGCACGGGGCTGAGGTATTTGTAATTCAGAAGCAGCATATAGCTCATTCCTCAGGAGTTCTTCCCTTCACTTCAGGGTAGGCATAGATTACATATAGTGTTTGATCAGGTTTTATTTTAAGTCGAGCCTTGAAGTCTCTGATGTTCCATAAAGGGCCAGGCCTGCTGACGGTGCTGTCTGAAGGACAGCCACTATGCAAACACAAGTGTGCTGCCCACAGCCAGATCCCTTAATAGCTTTCCACCGCTGTTTTATTTTCCCCACTTCTACCTCTCAGGCACTTTAGAGCAATCTTTCCCTCATCCTGTATCTTTCTGCTACTCAGTCAATCAGGATAGGATGGACAAAAGGACCCTTGCTCCCTTATACCTCTGGTGAATTAGCTGTGCTGCTTCAAGTACCCATTCCTTCCACCTTCCCCTCACGAAGGGAAGCATTAAGGGACTTCATCAGTTCAATGCCTATTTACAGCTAATATACAAAATATGGAACAGTTGTGTTAAAGAAGACAAAAGATGAAAACATGAGAATGCTCAGGAATTGGAACAAAGACAGCTTTTTAATTGACTCTTTATAGCACTTTAAACCACCTGGATGTGTTTCCAGGCAACAAGTTGCCTAACTATATGTGACCAGCAAGGATGCCTGCCCTCTGTAGCTGTGCTTAAAAGGATCCATGATGCCTGCAGTCATTTTCAAAAGGCCTGGAAGGGTGAGTAACCTCCTCCTTTATGTGTTTAGTCAGAAGATTTGCTGGAACTAACTGTTCTAGTCCATCTAACTGGATCGCTGACCTGACATAATGAAATCATCATGCAGGTTTTCTATTTCACTGAACACTCTTTTGCCTTCCCTCCTAGAGAAGCAAAGGCCTTTCTCCTTAGGTAATACCCACTCCAAAACAGGCTTGTCATCACCTATCAGCTTTTGATGAATATTTCCCACCCCCATTTCATCTTTTAGGCACTCTTTTCTGAACTCATCTCCATTAGAAAATCATGTAAAACAGAACATTTATCAAATCTGTAATCAGAAATCCTGCTTTGCCTCCTTAGAAACACAAGTCCTTAGCAGAGCTGCTGCTCTGATGTGCTGGGATGGGCGACAGAGTGATGAATATTGCCCACAGAGCATTCACACAATACCTCTTCTGAACAGACTGTAATTAAGATGTGGCATTGCTTTCTCTGTGGAAGCAGAGGATGTAACACGGGCCATGTCCATGCTGCACACAGATCTTAGACCAGACTGAGGTTATATTACAGTTCCCTGATTACTCTTGCAGAAGAGAGAAATTCCCAGGACAGAGTTAACATGAACCTAACACACACACACACACACACACACACACACAAAACAAAACAAACAAACAAACAAAAACAACAAACAACAAACTGATATATTGCTTGGACAGTCCTGAAACATTTTTCTTTCTTTCTTTTTTTTTTTTTTTTCCAGTGTTGAAACATAGTTTCTCTGTAGTTTTGGGAGTATCCATAAGTGATTTTAGAAATGCTTGGAGCACATTTTTACGTGGTTAGAGTTATGTCCAGGCTGCTCCTTTCATCATTTGAAGATTTCTCAGGGATGAAGGGATGGAGGAGGGTCCTGGTTGTCTCCTGGTGAGAACATTATAGCTGGATGCCACAGTGCCATGAGCAGGCACTGGTGCTGCAGCAGCCCTGCAGTACACCCTTCCCCAGCAGTTTTCACCTGACTTTGCTAGTGCATTGCCTTCACCCTTGTGGTGTAAAATTGCTCATGCAATTGAGCAGTGAGCCTTGTGTCCCCTCTCCCACCCCCAGTTCAGATATAGCCCACATCACTTCCCTGTCCCAGTCAGCCACTCGGCTGCATGGAGCTTTCTTCCAGGGTGGAGAGTCTTGACAATGGGCAGGAGAAGCAGAAGAGGCCGGCAGGAGTCTTTTCTTTGTGGCAATGCTGGCCAATATCAGCTTAATGCACTCATGAGTTTGTGGCCTGGAATAGGTCATTATGAATAACGTGTATTAGAATTCCAGCGATACTGCACATTTTTATGGCAGAGAGACAAGTCATGAACAAAGTTTTTCTTGATATTTAAAGATGGTGTCTTACATAATTAAAAAGTAAGGCACTTGCTGCAGCTTCTTGATAAATTCTTTGCTCTTAATGGAGTAGAACAATTTATTATAGCTGCTTTATTCCATTCTCCAGCTGCACATGTCTTGGGTTCAAATACAGTGTTTCCCTGGAAATTCAGATGGCAGTAAAGGATTTAGACTAGCCTTCAGCCAGGCAACTCTGGCTGCATTGACCCAAACTCCATTTGAAGAAACACGTTTCTTTAATTTTACCTTGAAATCATGTCACAGGTTGGATACGGCTTTCAAGAGAGAAAGATTATTATTATAAACAGATAACCACAGCTTCAGGCTGCACCATTTGTTACTTCAATCTCAGTTAGGTCCATAACAGTGTTTGTGCTCAGAAAATCCTCAAGAGCATGAGAGTGCATTTGTATGGCCTGTTATGCACAAAATTGCTTGTTTTATTGGTGCAATATAGGTGCACCTTTTAAAAATTTTACTCCCTGTGTTTATAACCGCTTAACTAAAAATACTACAAAGCAGACATGGCACTGCCTATGAAGAAAGATGGCTGCTAACACATTGCAATTTAATATATAGTTTAATACAGTGCTTTTCTTAACATGCAAATCCACTGTATTTCTTCAATATATTTACCACAGTTCTTTCCTAAACAACATCAATGCCAAAACAGGGCTGGAGACATTCTAAAGGTGGCATTACCCAAGAGTCTCATCAAATAAACAGCAGCCTGCCTTCCTTAAACATTTTTTTTTTTTTCTACCGGTTGAACTCTGCTGTAAGGGTGTAAGTTAAGAAGTACTCACACTGTTTCAGCACACAAATTCACCTCTAGCTGTGTCACCTCTGTGACATGTCAGTACCCTTGTTTTTGCTCAGCTCAGTACTAGCCACCAGCTGAACCATAGGTATCCCTGTTGTGATCAATAGCTCATGAGCATGTACGTTGGCCTTTGAGATAGTGAATTGCTTTGCAGCGGTCCTGCAAATCGAGTTTGTGTTTCCTAGGTCAGTTTGTCATAATACAAACACATCCAGGTTCAGTCATCTATCCTTTGTATCCTTTGAACAAGAGGCAGATGAATCTCCTGTCTCAGGGTTAGGTACCTTCTAATGCAGCATGTTCACAACCCAGGCCACACATGCAGCCTGTAAATCTCATTTAAAAGAATTAGGAATTAACCTTCCCCCTCCCTTTCTGTTAAAGGGAATGGGTTCCCCAGATGACTTACAGCTCAGAGCAAAGCTCACTGATCTTATGCAGGAGCCTGAAGAAAGCTCCAGGTCTTCCTTTGGGTTTTCAGAATGGGAAGGACACAAAGCCTCAGTAAGATCATACCAGATGTTGTTTTCCCCCTGCTTTCATTGCTGCTGGGGTTGTATGCCTGCAGGAATCACCATTTCTTGATCATCTGAACAAATCGTGCAAAATGAGGCTGTTATTCTTTAAAGAAAACAGATAAAGACCATGCTGCAAAGAAGCACCACTGTGGCTGGAACTATGACTGACTTAGTGTAGTCTAAGTATCTAGTGTAAGGTCAGGTCCCAGCTCTGTCCAAGGATGAAGACTTCTGATTGATCTAAAAACTTCCCTTGAAGTTTCCAGATTTCTGGAATTTGTTGCAGTGTTACAAGACCTTATTGGTGTGTTTTGGAATGAATTCAGGATTAGGTCTCTGATTGAAGGGTCTTGGTCACTTGATGTTTCTCACATTGTTATCGTATGGTACAAACCTACAAAATAACTACAGCTGCCTAAGTGAGTAATTAAGTCCCCGTGGAAAACTGAAATTTTGATGAAAAAGTGTTCACTGAAAGTTATGAGAATTTGTGATGGGCGGTGTGAAGTCATCCTATGGTTTGGGGGTCAAAAAAACTCTGAGAAGAGCATAATTTGAACTTTGGAGAAGCAGAAAATGCGGAGTTAAGCCCACATTTTTTTTTCTCTCTTTTATCTGCTGGATGCCCTACTATGCCCATTATGTGCACTCACATTTTGCCTTTGAGCTCCTTCTATTTGAAAGGACCTACAGATAAAAAAAAAAAAAAAAAAAAAAAATTAACAGAAATTTAGCTATATCAGCTAAATTTTAAATGTACATGTTTCGCTCTCTCTCTTTCTCTTGTTTTGTTTAATCTTTTCTGTTTTACCTTCTGATGCAAGCACTAATATTATACTATACTATGGCTAAATATCAGGACATCTTTGTGCTTTGTTAATGTAAAAGCTCCTGTAGCATTGTCAAATGACACAAACAGGACAAATTCTAAAGAAACACACAAGAATTGCTTCTTACTACTTGTCTAGACATATACAACTTCCAAAATTAGGCAAGGGTTTATTGTCATACACTGACTAACATCTATATATCAGAAGCTGGGGATTGAGGCAGAAATGAAAAGGCCATTCCACAAGATCACCTAAAAATGCTGTAGGGCTTGAAACTGAACTGAAGTTGTCCTCATCCTGCGACAGTGCTGGCCTGAATCCATCAGGAAGAGAAGCAGCTGTTTCTTAAAGCAAATACTGCAAAAAGTACCAAATTACTTTTACTTTCTAACACTATTTTTTAAAAACAGACTAGAATAATATATATATATATTTTTCTAAAGTGCAAAACTCAAAGAGAGCTGAAAGTAAAAGATACTGTAGCCCCTCTAATGCCTGTACTGTGCTGGGCAGATTTTTCTCGTCAGCCCTGTTCTCTGTCTAGCAAATTTCAGTAGCTTTCTAGTTTGGATCAACTTCCACCATCCCACTGGGCGCCTCAAAAATTCTCTTTTCTTTAGCTCTGGGCTGACTACATGTTTGTGTATTGCTCCTCTCTCCCTGTTTCTGTGCCTTAGCTGCTCCCTGCTTGCCAAATCTGTCCCTTCCCAACTGCCCAGCTCTGCTCTTCTGCACCTTGAGCCTGCTGAGCAAATTCAGCAGCTGTCAGAAAAGAAGCAACTGCCCCTGCCTGTAAAATATTCCTCTTCTGCCAGAGCCCAGTTGTCACAGCAAGACAAACAAGCAATCTTCCTACCTGCAGCCCAGGCACTGACTTTTCAAAGGAACATAAAACACACTAACTGCAAAACAGAAAATTAAACAGATGCTATTCGTCACAGTCCCACCTCAGCACCTGGAATGCAGTACCATCTCTTTCCACCTCAACTCTTTTCTCTCTTCTGTATTTTGTTACTGTGCCTTTATCTCTTATTGTCTACCCACATCCTTTTGGATTTTCTGTAGTCCGTATTAAAACCAGATAATCTTTATTAATCTTTTTTTCTCTTGGTCCAAACTTGATGCTTCTGAGATCAACTTAAGTTTTTCCTCTGCTCGCTTTTAAACTGCTTTTCATAGAATCATAGAATTATTTAGGTTGGAAAAGGATTTCAAGATCAAATCCAACCATCAACCTGACCTACCAAGTCCCATCACAAACCATATCCCTTAGTGCTGCTTCCACATGTCTCTTGAATACCTGCAGGGACTCCACCACTTCCCTGGACAGCCCATTCCCATGTTTGACCACCCTCTCCATGAAGAAACGGCCTGAGGCCACTTGCATTGCATCCTATCACTTGTCACCTGAGAAAAGAGACAGATATCCTCCTTGCTGAAACCTCCTTTCAGGTGGTTGTAGAGAATAAGGAGGTCTCCCCTCAGCCTCATTTTTTTCTTTTCTTCCTTTTCACTCAAGAAGACTGTTTTCTTTGCTTATCTGAAAGCTGATATGCTTTTTTTTTTTTTTTTTTTTTTTTTTTTTTTCCAAATTTTTATGAATTCTGAATCTTCTTATCCCAGTCTCTCTTTTCCAGATGAACCTTGCACCCTGGTTTAGATCCAAACATTGTCCAAACATTGCCCAAATACAGCTTTGAACACCAGTTGAGGTGTATCCATACCAGATCCTCACTGGGAGCACACACTGCAGGTGGACTCAAATCAAGGTTGATATATTTTCATTTACCCCGGCTCTGAATTTTGTTGCTCTTTTTCTTTCTTTAAATTAAGTCTTATATATATATATGTATTATTTATTTATTTTTTAATGTTTCATACCTTATAGTTTATGGATTAGGTCGGTACCAGACATGTTGACTGTTTCTGTCCTTTTTTCTTCTGTTGTTGACAAATTACTGACTGCTGTGTCTTTCCACGACTGGAGCTGTATATTTCTGCTTGCCTTCTCACTATCCACACTAATGTCCATTCTCAAACTCCTTATTTATTTTTCCCTTTATACCACAGAAGCTTTATCTGATCTGTCAAGCTTCTCTTATAATTGTGTTCATATTCTTGACCTTGTCATATGTTATTTTCTTTATAAGAACATGGGAATTGCCAAATCAGAAAACAAACAATGATTCATCAAGCCTACAAGCTTGTCAAAGAGGGCAGAAAAAGCTCACAGAATACCTAGACAGGGATACAATATTATGTAAGGGGACATAAATCCCCCTTGGCTTCCAGCATTGATCAGTTCGAGACCTCAGGTTTTAGATTATGTAGTTTACAGTTCTTATTTCAGCTAGTATAAATTACCTATTATCTTTTTGTACAGGTGTATTTAATCCTAGTTAAATTTTACTAACATTTTGGCTAAAAATGTTGTGTAAGTTATTTGGATATTATATGAGAAGACTTTTTCAATGCTGAGAAAACATCTTAAAAATAGTTTAGCTAAATACAAAAAAAACAGCCGAAAAAAAAAGAAGTATTTCATTTCAATTGCTACTGCCTAACAGTGCCTTCTCTGAAACTAAGTCCTTCCTCTTTCTGTTATGTGTCACTCTCATCATTTATACTTAGCAGTGTTAAATAATTTGAGGCCCTCACCCACTCTGTCTGGATTTGTGGCCCACTTTTAGGCCATAAAGCAAAATCAGTCCACCCCTCCAGCCCCTCCTGCCCTAATTCCACTTACTCTTTTGTAACTTGGTTTGTTGAATGTCATAATGGTCTGTTCACAAGTCAAGGAAAATCTCCTACATTTCTAAAGTAACAAGAACTGTTTCCCGGATGGATGGAAAGGTTATTTCTGCAAATCTGCATCAGGAAAACACAGAGGACACTTGCAGGGTCAGTTCTGATAAGCTCGACCCTGAGGCTGACTCGGACTGTCACTTTAGAGAGAGAGCTTTAGAACGACAACTTTAGATAGAAAGCTTTATATAGCTTTTAGGTAGAGAATAGCTGTCTCCTTGTAATTTCGGCCTTTGGGATGGTAGAATCACCAAGATGCCACTTGCCAAGAAATAAATACCAGGAATAGATCAGTACTGCTCCCAAAAGTATTCCTCTCACATTTTTTGAGCACTTTGCATTGAAATTAGCCTATTGTTTTTACAGGTTTTTCTTTCCCCTTGTCATAAACAGATGCTTGAGAACAAAATTGTAAACGTCTTTCTGGGTAAAACAAATTAACTGTATACTCTTGGAATTACAGAACCTACTTGAAACTTCACTTACAAATCCAAACAAAGTGACACCAATGTCAATGTCAAAAGATGACTTCCATGTCCTGTAGTCTACAGCCAGCAGAGCCACTGGCTTTCACCAGCTGAGGACTGCCTGCTTGTCACATCAGGGTCCTGATGAACCACCATCACAGCATCCCATGGGTCAGCCACGAAGATTCACGGGTGTTCATCTTAGAGTCTCACAAAACCTCATTCCCAAACTTACCCAGGGTCCATACTCAGCCTATGACTCTTACCACTGCATGTTTTGAACTGTTTATGCCCCATTGCCAGTTAAACCAGTTAACTCTCATTGGTTGTAAGATCAGAATACAAAAACTATGAATTATGTGCTACATGTCGCATTACGCTTCAGGTAAAAAATATGTCTGGGCTGGAAACTGTAGGCCAGATATTAGATTTCCCCCTTTTGCTTGTAGGAAGAGGTAGATTGCTCTTATTTCTTCTGCCCCTATTAGCACTAAGACTCAAAGTATGAAACTAGTTTGTCATATAAGAGAACTTTGTCAGATCTAGTCAAATTTTTCAGTCATCTCAGTTCCCTCAAGTGTGTTCAGCCCAAACGCATATAACATTTGCTCTGTTCAGTAGCATAGGATGCTCTGTGGTTTTCCTTTAAACCTCCAGAATTATTTTCTGTCTTTTCTGATAAAAAGAGTGCCCAGAGCTGCTTCTTTCTACAATTTATTTATATGAACCTTGACAACTTTCATGTACAAATGATGGTGCTTAAACATTACCCATGTTTTTCCCTTGTTTCCTACCAGTCACAGCCCCAGAGGAGGTTTGAGTAATTCAGTTTCACTGATTGCAAATGAGCAGGAACTTCAGATGCCATGTGTTGTTTTCTAACAGAGTCTTGTTAATCAGAGAGGCACCCAGAGAGACCAACTGCATGCAAGTGAACCTTGGCCATCTAGTTAGTGTGTTCCAGCTCGTCTTGGTAGCTTCTTAGGCCCTGATGTCTCTCAGCACAGGCAACTCTTGCTCTCCAGGGTTCATGAGGAGGAAGGTGCCAACGTGCACATGCACTCTCTGGCTTCCTAGACTAGAAAGGTAAACCTCTGTGTTTGAAGCATGTTTTCTATAGCTGTCTGAAAATGTATTTGGTCATCATTTAGTATCATTACACTGTTGATACACAGGTATTTAAAACTGAAAGAAGAGTTGGCTCTTTAAAGGAACAATGACACATCTGGTCTGAATGATAGCTCCTACGGACTTTTAATGGTTACAAAACTGAAGAAACCATTCACTCTTGAATGCTTAGCAGCTGATTCAACACAGGCTGATTAGATAAAGAAAAGAGAATGGAAGGATAATAAATAAAAGAGCCCTGTGGTGAGGATTCTAAGGAAATGAAAAACACTTTATTGATAATCAATCTACGGTAGATTTTGATAATGAACTCCTGTATAATAAGAAGCCTGTGTGTTCACCCTGCCACTGGAATTCTAATGAGGAAGATAATAGATCCGAATTAGAAGTTTTCCAGTGAGCCTGTTATTAAAACAATTAAACATTTTTTAATGCACGTAAACAGAGATTGCTTGCAGTCTGTATTTTAAAATCATAGAATCATAGAATATCCTGAGTTGGAAGGCATCCAAAAGGATCATCAAGTCCAACTTGTGTCTTCACACAGGACCACACAAAATCAGACCACATACCCAAGAGCATTGTCCAGAAGTTTCCCGACTCTGTCAGGCTCGGTGCTGTGCCTACTGCCCTGGGGAGCCTGCCCCAGTGCCCAACCACCCTCTGGGTGCAGAACCTTTCCCTAACCCCCAGCCTGACCCTCCCCTGTCCCAGCTCCATGCCATTCCCTTGGGTCCTGTCGCTGTCCCCAGAGAGCAGAGCTCAGTGCCTGCCCCTCTGCTCCCCTCATGAGGGAGCTGCAGGCTGCCATTAGGCCTCCCCTTGGCCTGCTCTGCTCTGGGCTGAGCAACCCAAGGGACCTCAGCCATCCTCATGCATCTTGCCCTGTAGGCACTTCACCATCTTTGTTGCCCTGCTTTGGAGGCTCTCAAACAGTTTTATGTCCTTCTTATATTGTGGCATGACACCCAAAATTGCTCACAGTATTGGAGATGAGGCTGCAGCAACACAGAGCAGAACATGACAATCCCTTCCTGAATTCCCTTTTCATGGGGCTGCTCTCCAGTGTCCTGTCCCACAGTCAGTACATACAGCCAGGGTTGTCCTGGCTCAAGTATAGAATCCAGCGCTTGCTCTTGTTAACTTCATGCAGCTGGTGACTGCCCAGCCTTCTAATTTGTCAATCTCTCTCTGCAAAGCCTGCTACCTGCTACCATTTTGCCATTAAGATATATTTAATATCTTCATTTTATGTCTTTATTTATGTCTTTATTTATTTATTTATTTTTCCTACTAACAAAGGGGCTAAGATATGTTTTGCTTATGTACTTCCAAGAGTTTTATGATTACTGTCTGTTGAACTAGGAGAGAGTAATGTTGATGAAATAACTGGGTTAAACATCAATGTAAGAGCATTCAATTATGTTGCATTTGGCAGTTAAAAATATTTTTTTCATGTCAAACCAGGAGAATATGGATATGTGATGGTAGGTTGGAGTCCCTCCATATTTCTGGATTATGGGAAGTCCTTTCCTTGAAGGTTGTAAACCTTATTGGCCTATGTTCTGCTGTAAGGCAGTGTGTACTTACCTGACACAGTAGGTAGAAAATGCCAGTCTGTCTGAAGGTTAATCAGATTTCTTCTAGCATTTGGACAGGTATGATGAACCCTTTGCTGTGTTCTGCTGGAATCTGCACTGACCAGAGCCATTCCCAAACACGAGCAGCAGTGCTTTTCCAGCTCAGGCCCAGCTTCTGGTGATGCTCCTATACTTCAACACTTGCTAAAATTCTGTTTCAGTGGCTATAGTAACCATCATTAGCTGTTATGCAACAGTCTGTTGGGCTCACTGCTACTGTTTTGCTCACCCTTTGTTGTTCTCATTTTCTTTTCCCATGATTGATTCTTGCTAATTCTGTCAGCTGGTCACTAACTATTTATTTTCAAACAGGCTGGCCACATCACATCAACAATTTATGCTGTGCTGTTTCTCTCCACTCTTTCCCACTGCACCTGTCACTGAAACCATGTCCCAAGAGATTTTCTGAAAGCTGAAATAGGTCACTGTGGGTCCATGCACCATTTTCTAAGGTATTGTTGCCTCCCACAGTACTGCATCCCTCTTCATTTTTGCAAACGCAGGTTAAGCAACTGAGTGGTTGACCTGGAAGTATAAGTGGTTTTAGTTTTTCCTATTTTTTGAATAGTCCAAAGAACTTAATACTTCAGTTTCTACCAAGGTCGTCAGAATACACTATATATGGGAGGAAAACAGGAGGAGAGAAATGAAAAAGCACCAGAACCATTGACAGAACACTTTAGATAGATAGCTTCATGAATTTTATTTTTCTGAGGAATACATCAGGAAACAATGTCCTTTAGGATGAGAGATAACTCAGGTACACATAACAAGATTCATATGTATTCTTGTGGCAGGCAGATATGCTACTCCTGAGGGGAGAAAAGCCATTGAAACTATTAGCGTCAGGATCCCAGGAACTCTAAACCTCCCCTGGTATCCCCATCTACACTCCCTGCCCAGGGCCCCAGCCCTCACTGATCCCTGACAACTACCCAGAAGGTTATCTTGGGCACAACTAAACATAAATTGCAGCTTGGAAGACTGCAGCATGACCATAGCTTATGCCAGTTCTATTTCTTCTTGAATTATGAAAAATATATACACAACTGGTAAGTGAAATGTTCACAAATCATGATCAAGGGAAAAGATTTAACAGTGTTCAATACAGGAGAGATTTAAGTATTAAACTAAAATCTGAGACAGTAACAACTTCTGTTTTACTACTACCTCTTTTTAACATGGACATACAGATTTATCTTGTAAATTCTTTTTGCTCTGATGAGCCATCTTAGCTCATTTACAAATAACATGAAAGGTTCAAAGATCCGTGGTTGAATTAGTAGTGGTTCAAACTCAGTGCTATGTGGAGATCAAATCTATTTAATAAAACAGTTTCTTTTGTAGGAAAATAACAAAAACCCCAAACAACAAATCAAGTATTTGAGAGACTGAAATAATAGCATACTTACACAACAGTTTGACATTTTGGAGAACATCTGTGTTGGTTTTTTTTTTTAATTTTTTTTTTTTTTCCACTCAGTAGAATTATGAAGCTAAAGAGCAGCAGCGCTTGTTAGACTTCTTATTGAATATGATGATTCACATCACATGTGGCAGCTCTACATGCCAGATATGTGAACAACATGGATATGTGCTAGCTTTGCCCAGAACACCATTTAGTAAAGCTGATGTTACCCAATAGGATTTTGAGGAACTATGTATTACATGTGGTGGAGTTCAAATCGCTCTGAACTGTCTGCAAAGGTGAACAGATTCCACTGCATTACTCTGTTAGGAAACATTTACATTTCTTTCCCTACCTAAAGAATCTAGAAATTGGTAGGGTGGTTGTATGCTTGTTCTCTTTTATAAAAAAAAAATA
Source organism: Aythya ferina (assembly GCF_964211825.1). Lineage (NCBI taxonomy): Eukaryota > Metazoa > Chordata > Aves > Anseriformes > Anatidae > Aythya > Aythya ferina. The sequence goes on along the minus strand of NC_140296.1, from coordinate 190,457,696 downwards.
AAAAATCTAAGCTTGTGATTTCAGTATCCAGAAAACTGATCCTTAAAGTCCAGTCATGATATATCACGTATATCTTGAAGGGGGTTCATGGCTTCTTCGTATTTTTTTCATGTGGGTGCCCCTCATTCTTGAGAACAGCATCAATTACCACTACTTTCCTAAGCACTTGTCTAGATGATAGTGCTTTTTTTTTTTTTTTTTTTTTTTTTCCTCACATCTCTTCCCTACAAACACCAATATTTGCAATGTCCACAGCCTGAGGTAATATCTGTGGGATTTTCTCCAGCTGTCTTACTCCACTCTTTCTCACTGTTTGCATTTTGTTTCAGTTGTACTGTAATTAATGGGGGCTTCTGTAGTTCAGTTTCTCCAGCAGTTAACACAATGAATTCTTAGTGGGGCAACACAGGGAGAAGGGGAAGGAAAAATTATAGGTTTTATGATAACATAATTGTCAATACAAATAGAAAGCTGTTTTCTTTGAAATGTTTCTTTGTGCAAGGAGGGCTGAAACATGCTTTGTACTCAGTCTTTTCATCTGTGACTTACATTTTAGTATCCCTAAGGTAAATCTCATAAATGAGAGCATTTTCCATCTGGGGCCACTGCACTGAGATAGATACCATTACCAGGAAGGATAGTGTTCATGGCACTCATGTAGGATAGTTTTGCATTTGATGACAACTCTGCCTTTTTAATCCAAGCCATACAATTGGCTTTCATCAAAGCAATTTGCTTTCTACCAGAAGATGAGATCAACAAGTGACATGAAAAAATAGTAATAAATCATACATGACAAATGAAGTTCCAGGAAAGTTTAGGGTGCTATTCACCACTGTTCCTAGGTAGGTTCAATTTATTTTCCCCCCAGGGACAGATACTGCAGTTCATGCAGAAGGTTATTGATTTTGTCAATTACTGAGGATAATTGTGTACATTTCTGAGTTGTTGCATTATACTTGAATAATGTTTCTTGGTTACTAAACAATTTATTTTTTTTTAACATATATATGTTTTTCAAACCTGTTAGATTCAAGAACAAAATGATTTTAAATATTTCTCTAGAAATAGAATCTCAATTACAGTGTAAAATTATTTCCCTTTATTACTGGTAGAGTTTAGGTTCTACTTATATATGCATTTTTGAGAACTTCTTTCTGAATTGCATTGTAACAAATTGGTGCTTAATGATTGCCTAAGTTGATAGTTTGCCTACCAGGAGCTGAACTAGTTATTTTTCTCAAGTTGAAACGTCAAGTTAGAAGGAGTCCTTTACTCCTTAATTGAAGATACTTAAATGAACATTAAAGAGGAAAGAATCACTGTCTTTTGGACAGTCAGTGGAGGGAGATTGTGTTAAGAAGCAATTATTTATCCCTGTATGAAAGGACTAATTTACATCTGTTCATAGCCAGTGAGTGGCTGAGCCTCAGAGCTAGACCCTTGAAGGGAACCTAAGCCATTTGTAGTGATGCAGCACCACTTTAAGGCATTTTGCTGGAGCAAAGAGTTGTGACTTATAGGTCTGCAGGTAGCCTAAGGACCAAATGGTAAATTTGCACCCAATCTTATTGTTAAGCAATATGCACCTATGGTCCAAGTATTGAATACAGCTGGGCCCAAAGAGTCGTGGCAAATGGAGTCAAATCCAGTTGGAGGCTGGTTACTAGTGGCGTTCCCCAGGGCTCGGTGCTGGGGCCAGTCCTCTTTAATATCTTCATCGATGATCTGGATGAGGGCATTGAGTGCACCCTCAGTAAGGTCGCAGATGACACCAAGTTAGGTGCGTGTGTCAATCTGCTCGAGGGTAGGAAGGCTCTGCAGGAGGATCTGGATGGGCTGCACCGATGGGCTGAGGTCAACTGCATGAAGTTCAATAAGGCCAAGAGCCGGGTCCTGCACCTGGGGCGCAATAACCCCAAGCAGAGCTACAGGCTGGGAGATGAGTGGTTGGAGAGCTGCCAGGCAGAGAAGGACCTGGGAGTGATGGTGGATAGTCGGCTGAATATGAGCCAGCAGTGTGCTCAGGTGGCCAAGAAGGCCAACGGCATCCTGGCTTGTATAAGAAACAGTGTGATCAGCAGGGCTAGGGGAGTGACCGTCCCCCTGTACTCGGCTCTGGTGAGGCCTCACCTCAAGTACTGTGTTCAGTTTTGGGCCCCTCGCTACAAGAAGGACATCGAGGTGTTTGAGTGAGTCCAGAGAAGGGCAACGAAGCTGGTGAGGGGCCTGGAGAACAAGTCCTATGAGGAGCGGCTGAGGGAGCTGGGATTGTTCAGCGTGGAGAAGAGGAGGCTCAGGGGCGACCTTATCGCTCTCTAAAGGTGCCTTAAATGAGGCTGTAGCAAGGTGGGGGTTGGTCTGTTCTCCCACGTGCCTGGTGACAGGACGAGGGGGAATGGGCTAAAGTTGAGCCAGGGGAGTTTTAGGTTGGATCTTAGGAAGAACTTCTTTACTGAAAGGGTTGTTAGACATTGGAATGGGCCGCCCAGGGAAGTGGTGGAGTCACCATCCCTGGAAGTCTTTAAAAGATGTTTAGATGTAGAGCTTAGGGATATGGTTTAGTGGGGACTGCTGGTGTTAGGTCAGAGGTTGGACTTGATGATCTTGAGGTCTCTTCCAACCTAGAAATTCTGTGATTCTGTGATTCTATGAAATAATAGTCTTCCTATCATACTGTTCTTAAGGACCAGACCTTTAAAACTGTTCATGACCTAATTTTTAAATGATCTGTGGTATTGATCATGCATAGAGTTGGACTTTAAGAAATTGTTGAGCTCCTAGTAGACAACTCATGGACTGACTTCCTATTAACGCCTTTGGGTCATTTCCTTTGGTGTGTTAGTGAGTTCTGATTTTTTTTTGAATGTTTTGTCCCAGCTGTAGAAGTTTAGCTTTCTGAAGATTGTAGCATGAATTGCTGTCTTGACACACTCCCTGAATAGCAAATAGGCATATTTTGTCACTTGAATGTTTTTATACTACCATATAAGTTACAATGTTCTGTCATTGCAGAGTTTGCCTCCTAAATTTCTAGAGGAAGTTGCACTTGCTTATACCAAATCTGTACGTGAATTTCTGACACATGGAGAAGCACAGCAGTAAAAAAGATTTATACTCAGAGTTTATTACTGATGAATAGAGTCATGCTGGAATCAGGCTAGAAAAGATATGTTTACTGTTAGTAAGTCCTCTGTTTAAAGTGGCAAGTTCCAAGTTAGATGGGATATGTGATATGCAAGCAGAAGACAAAATTTTACTGAGGTGATGAAGTAAATATGGTTTTCAGAAGGATTTTAGAGGGAGTGCAGAACTGTTATTCATCCACCTCCAGCTGAAGTTCAGCAAAAGCTGGATGCCAAAGTCCCTTAAGCTTTCTTATACACTTTGTGGAGTAACTCTCCAGGAATTTATTTGCCACCACAGGAAAGGCTCAGCCTTTTTTCTTCCACTTTCCTTTATACTGTGTAGGATAATTTCTCAGCTTTATTGGTTAATGAATGTGGGTGTCTTTCTTGTTTATGAGATGCAGTTGTGTCCCTTGTTTTGCTCACATTATGGAAATGAAAACATCCCTTGTTATATAGTCTGTAGGCTCCTTCACAAAAGTGTGCATTATCAGGGTCAGGCTTGTTTTCAGTGCAGGAAAAGATTACTTGCTTGGAGGTCATCTCAGTGTTATCAACACAATTTATAGGCAGTTTGGGAACTACCAGCATTTTGGTCAATTTCAGAGGCTTTAAAAAAAATTGTAACTTAAATTAAGACTTGCAGATCACATTCACTTCTTTCCCTCTTCCAGCTCTAGCTTCATGGAGGCTTGGCTCTGGAGGGCCCTCCTATACCTGCAAGCACTACTGGACTCTCTCAGGCTGCAGTCTGGAATGGTTCAGCTCTGCAGGTGGCAAGTGGGAGAAGAGCTATGAAATAGGGCTTTGCATGTTTTACGTACTGTATTGGGAAGATGTAGGGCTTCGACATTGTTATCTGCTGATTGACCCGTAAGTTCCAATAGAAACATCAAGAAGCATCTGCTGGAATACCTTCAGAATGTGCTGGGGTTGATCTACTAGAGTGCCAAGTGTACTTCAGAGCTGATTTACCTGCAGGATGCCTCCTCTGGCTCACTGTGCATTCTTGGGCTACCATTTCTACAATGAGATAAAGAACATATGGCTGGATAGCAAGGCATAGTATAACCTATGGCTTTTCCTTTCAAGACACAAGAAGGGCTCTGGTGCTATCCACACTGGGGTGATGGGGAGCTGTAGGGAGACTGAGCTCAGGCTGAGTGAAGGTTACCTGAAAGGAAAAATCTGGCTGTCCTACACTGGATCCCAAGGGCTTTCAGAACTCCATGATGTGGAGTGGCTAGCTCTCACCATAACTTCCCTGGCTAGCCAGTGTGTGTAGAGGTGCATGTAGTGTGTGTGTATGTGAAGGAAGGTCCCCAGGGCAAAGCTCTGTGAAAAGCAGAGAAGCAGTCTCAGTGTCCCTGTGCTATAGAATGGAGCTCTTTTGTTATGAGATCAGTGTTCTGTGCTGGAATAGATATGTGGGTATTATGTTGCTTATGATAGGGAAGATCCTATTTGTGTCTTTGCAAAACTTTTTTCTTAAAATAAACAAAAGTTCAGATCTGATTCTCTTTAGAGTTCTTATCAAAATATTCCTGTTAAGGTCTCTCTCCCTCAGTTCCCCCAAGAAAAGCCCTTTTGCTCTTCAGAGGTTTACTAGACACAGGTTTAAAGTAATTTCAGTATATGGTAAACTAGAACTCTAAGAGCAGGCTAAGAAACCAGTCTGTTATGGAGGATTTTAGTTGATTTGCCAAATTAATGTTTCAGATCACCATGCAGCAGTAGATATAATTAAGTGTCTGACAGAGAGGGCTAAATGTATGAAAAAAACATCTTATTGTATCATTACACTTTTATAATAAGATTTACGTGTCAACTTAAAATGTAATAATGTAACTAACAAGACAATTTATTTCTCAATATAATGAAGATGTACAGAAGGCAGAGGCGGGACCTTGTAAGATGTCAGCTTCACTCTGTGGCTGACTCTGACTGGTAGCATGCACACTTAATGAAGAAAAAACCCTGCTGAACTGAAGGAGGGGGCATAGCCGCGTGGGATGGATAGCGGATGAGGAAAGAGCGTGAGTAGGCTTGAAGTTTGCATGTCGTGGAGGAGAGAAAGATGAGAGAAAAACTGTGATGACAGAAGGTGGAGAAGTCTGCTGGGTAAGATGCTACAAAATGCATTTCTCCAATTGTTAGAGCAAGACATTTCCATAATGTAAACTTTCAGAGAAAGAAGGTTAAAATAACTAATTGCCTCGGTGTGGGCTGAGAAGATATGTATGGAAAGCTATCCCAGACTGGCTGACACATGCTAACTTGCCTGGCTGTGCAAGTTTTAATGTTGCTTTCCTTATGGAAAGGGAGGTCTATGGGAAGTCAACTAGGAAAAGACAAAAATCCTGAGGACTTTTTCCCCAAATTAACTACCTCTGATAGAGACTGCAATTCACAAAAATGGGAGAGCTGCTTAAAGAGGTTGTTAGGAATAATTTGCTACCATCTAAGATTATGGTAGGACCAAGTGCTGGAAAGGTCATGTTTATCATCATTTTTGGATATGAAGCAATATGCTTTACTTGCTGACCCTCAATACTTGTCTGTGGAACTGTGTAAGAACCAGTTTATATTTCCAAAGGATTATGTTTCCATTCTGTTTGGTTTTGAAAACAACAACTAAGGGAGCTGGATTACTATGAAGACTGTGGTTGCTTCCTCATAGGCTTGTTCACATAGACACCAGTGTTTCCAGTGACCACTGTCACCGCGTCAAGCAATTAGCGAATCCTCAGTCTGAATGGAACATAGGTGTAGATATACTGGGGCTACAGCCAGCTTCAATGTAGCAGGTGAATGGATTCAGGATTGTCGCAGAGAGAGAACAGCCCATCCTAAATCGATATGCTGATTCCTATTAGATCTGGGTTTTGGCCAAGAGCTGAAAGAGCTGGCTTTTGATGATATGTGTGCAAGTCTACAGGGTGTGTGCATCCACAGGATAGGCTGCAGTCTGTGAGAGTGCTAGAGCACACTAGAATGTTGCAATAAGCTTGGTGCATCAGCATGGAGGAGGAAAGTGTAACTGTGATTATTATTCTTAGTACACTTCCAGTTGTGCAAGGCTGCATTGTGGAAAGTATGTCATTTCTATCTAACCTATTCTATCTCTCTCATACATCACACAAAATCTACACAGCCATGCAATACACAGAATAGTAATTGTACAAAATGTAAGTGCATTCCTGAACTGCATAGCATAAATATGAATGAGGGAAAAGACTGCACTTTAAATTCTGTGTATATTGTTCTGCCTGTTATGACAATTAGTACATTGTGGTACATTATTCAAAATGCAAGAAGTACAGTACCTGCAAATGATGCTTTGTTTTTCTCCTCATAGCTGCCAGACAGTGTGGAACCATTTACACAACCTCTGAGTGTTAGCGCATTTTAAGCAGGCAAAGAAGGATCCTGTTTAGCATTTTGTCTCTATTTTTTATTCTTAGCTACCTAGCCAGTACATTTGAGGAATATTTTGTGCAGAACAAAAAAGTTGCCTACTTAGTGTTTTCCTTATGTTGTCTTTGCAAGTCTATTCAGGAAATTTGGTTTAAACAAAGAAAGAATACAGTTTCTCACTGTTGCTGTTACAGCAGTGGAAGAATAGAGAAAGCTTTTTTTTTGCTGTGTTTATTTTGTTCCTTCAGAGAGGTCTAGTGTGGTATTATGGTGCTTGGAGAAGCAACTAGAACTGTCATTTCAGAATTATTTTAAGTGACCCCTTCATCATGAATGAATATATATATGACATGGTCACGTAGAAACATTATATTGTCCTTCCTTTCAGAATGCTGAAATTGGGAAAGAGATCTTTCACTCATATATGCAATTTGAAAAACATTTAAAGAACAAGCATACAACCGTTCTCTTTACTACAGTAAGGTGTATAAAAAGACTTCAAGGTTTTCAAATATGCATTTTTTTCATTGTTGAAAAATACTATGGAATACTAAAGACAAGTGAAAGAGAGGAAGAAATACTTTTATCTCTGCTGTGATGTGTATTCTTGGCTACTCTACAGAGATGTGTTATTTACCCAGATAGGCCATTAGTCTTAATTTATTTAGTTATTCTTGGATTAGCCAAGATGGTATTTCAAGCTGGCCACAGCTGTGAGGTCAATACACCCAGATTGTCTTCAAATCAGCTTTCCAAAGAGACCAGGATGTTTTACATATCTAGTTTTTGTTTTGTTTGAATGGAATTTAACATTTTGAAATAAAACTCAAAGTAAATAAGAAGTACAAACTGGAAGTTAAATTTTCACTCACAACTCTTACCCTGTGCCAATGAGTTCTTGCTTCTAAGCCTTACTGCTGTTAACAATGTAACTCTATCTTATTAAAAAAAAAAAAAAAAAAAAAAGCTGAGTTTCCTTTGGTCTTGGGAAAATCCTTTCCAGTGCTTCTGAGGTCTCTCTGTGCTGTGATTCTTTCATGCACAGTGTCTTGAACCTTTTCTTCCTGAATATGCACAAAGTCTTTCCAAGGAAATATGAAATCTTTTGTCTTTTTCCAGAAGTTCTGACTGTCCCAGTCTAGAACCAGTTTCCTTCTTCAAGACACTGTTGAAAACAAGTCAGTCAAATACACTGTCAAATTCACAAAGTATGTTATGATGATGAGGACTTGAATTCTTCCATCTGCAATGAAGGCTGAGCCTATAGCCTAACAGCAGCATAGTTAGACAAACCTCAGCTAGGTTAAAATCACCTGTCTTGCATCCTACTGGCAATGCTCCTTTTATAGCATATTCTCCAGCTGGAAGAAAACTTCAGATACAAAGGTTGATTCAGCTAATGGTTATTAAGCCCTCTACTCAGCCCTGGTGAGGCCTCACATGGAGTACTGTGTCCAGTTCCGGGCTCCCCAGTACAAGAGGGACATAGAGCTGCTGGAGCAAGTCCAGAGGAGGGCTACTAAGATAGTTAAGAGTACTGGAGCACCTGTTGTATGAGGACATTTTGAGAGAGCTGGGCCTGTTTAGCCTGGAAAAGAGAAGACTGAGGGGAGATTTCATCAATGCATATAAATATCTGAATGGAGGGTGTTGAGAGGATGGAGCCGGTCTCTTTTCAGTTGCACCCAGCAATGGACACAAGCTGAAGCACAGGATATTCCGGCTGAATATGAGGGGACACTTCTTTACTGTGAAGGTGACAGAACACTGGAACAGGCTGCCCAGAGAGGTTGTGGAGTCTCCCTCTCTGGAGATATTCAGAACCTGCCTGGATGCCCTCCTTAACAATGTGCTCTAGGTGATCCCGCTTGGCAGAAAGATTGAACTAGATGATCTTCAGAGGTCCCTTCCAACCTCTGCCATTCTGTGATTCTGTGATTCCACTGGTGTTGACCTGTAAATCTAGCTAAAGTGTATATACGTGAGCTACAACTATTGCTGTGTAAGCTTATCCGTAATGCACGGTAGATATTTTATATTGTTGAAGTCATACATTTGATTAATTGGCTGGCATTTTTCCAGGCAGCCTTTTCTATGTTTTGTTAATATCTTCTTCTGTTATGAATTCTATTCATGTCCATATATTAGGTTTTACTTATACACCCTAATGCTCAGATAACATCAGTTTGTTCATTTACCTTTCCTTCTCAAATGAAAAGAACCAACATACTTTAACAATCTTCCCAGAGAAATTACAATTTTCTTACTTTTTTGTGGAAAAAAATAAAAAAGGAAAAAAAGTTTTGGCAGACTTCTGGAGTTGGCACACTGTCTTCTTCCTTTGAGAATGTGAGAGGTGGATTAGAGTAGTGACCTTTGCTGCATGTACAAGGGAGAAGAGAAGGAGAACTGTTGCTCACCTTCAGTTTCCAGCATTCTCCCACCTGTTCACGCTGTAGGAAGTCGCTAACACTCAAAGTCAAATTCCTGAAGTATTTGAGCTTTTGAAGCTCACGTTATAAAATTGGCCAGCGTAAGTAACTTCTATTCAGTCTTGGAGAAAGGTGGGAGGAGAAAGGGAGGCATTATATTACATTGCTAGTTGATTAGGGTCATTCAACCTTATAGAATACATGTAATTTGATATAATCTGATATAGTGCATCTGCAAGAAATACAGTTTTCACAGTGGGAAGGAGCTTGTGGGCAGGTAATAAAATCCCTGCACTGACCAGAAATTGTTGTGAACATCTGTTCCATGACTACTTAAATTATACTTGGACAGTTTGATGCATCTCTGGCATCCATCCCATGTTCTAGTGGAGTGAAAGTAGAAGAAAAGAAGAATGTAAAATCAGTGAATCCAGTTGGGTTGTAATCTTTCTTTCTGCTCTTTCTATTTTCTTTTCCCTTCAGTAAATCTGTCACATCTTTGTTTAGAAACCCATAACATCCTTTCTTTCCCTTAGTTGTGTTTGTAGCTGCCTGCTTGCTTATTTTGTGTACATTGATTACAGCCAAGGCTTCAGACTTAATTAAAAGGCATGGCAAGAGAGAGTGGTTTCTATAGAAATATCTTCTTATGGAAAGTCCTGTTGAGTTAAATCCACCCAACCAAACCATAATTTCTCAAAGAAATTATTCTTCCATGAATCTCATTTCTCAGTACCATCTACACCTGAATTTTGCTGGGCTGGTGTCACACTCAGGCGTTTCATATAACCTTGAAAAAAGATTAGGAGCCAGATGATTAGTTCAGTTGAAACTGTTATAGCGACACTCAAAATACTTGAATTGCCTTCAGCTGCACAAGATATTATAGCAATGGAATAATTATTTCTTACTCCCATGCTAAAGCTACATTTTCCAAATTTTTAAACTCTACTTATGCACTTGAAGTGTTAGGGCAACAAGGCAGATTTTCCATATTGGCAGAAACAGAGCTTATTTAACAGTGTTTTTTTTTTTTGTTTTGTTTTGTTTTGTTTTGTTTTGTTTTGTTTTTTAAAAAAGGGAAAATCAAAGCCAGTGCACAATTTTTAAACTCCATTTGAGAAGAGCAATAATCATTGATTAAATCAGAATTATTAGTGTTTTAAGGGTGTTTTATCCCATTTTGGCTCAAGGTTTTAATCTCATTTTGGCATGCTTGTATTAAAATGGGTTGGTGCCTTGGGCTTGGCTTCCCCAACTGTCATTTGGACTGTGAATTATCTATCATTAGTTTATGCACATGCAAAAATGTAGAGCTTGTGTTTTATGGCATTGCAGGAAGACTATAGCATGGAATAACAGGTGTACTTCTGCTGAGTGGCCTTAGGAGATGCTCCAGCTGATATTCTTCTCTGCCAATGGCAGAGAACTCCCTTACCGTATACGCTTGCATAAATCTATTCCACACATAAAAAGGAACACATTGCAATTCCAGTAATCATACCAGACACAAAAAGGAACTACTAGCTCTTATTCAAATAAAATTCTGTAATCCTTTCCACAAGCTCAGAGCTGCATTCAGCTGGGGACTCTGAGAATAGCTTATGTGTCTTATGAGAAAACGAGTATAGTGAAAGACAGAATTATGTGCCTCATTCAACAAATATGCTAATACTGAAGATTTTTCTTTCCCTGTGGCTAAAGGAAGAGACAACTGGCAAGAATCCTGGCCACAAAAGGCAACCGAAGTTCCTATGCTAAGATACGTATGCTAATTCTGTCAGATGCGTGTACTATCAGTCTTCCCAAGCAGTTAGGACTTGCCAAAATCTTTTGTGCCATTCCTCTTCCTGCTTCCTCAGAGTAACTTGTATGCAGATCTTTAGTTTAATTTGCCATCACTTTATATGCTGGTACAGGTAACAAAATTTAGTCTTAAATACAAAATTCTTCCATATTTATTTTCTCTCTTTGTGAAATCCTTCAGAGAATTGTTAATTTGCAAAACCCAAGCATGTTTCATTAAAGGGAAGAAAAATCTGCAATATCTTTAAAAGCTTTAAAATTGTATTAAAAACTCAGAATCTTCTTTCTTCCTCCTTCCAACTGGATTTTTGTCCTTTTTCTCTCATACATTCAAGTGCCACATCTTCATAGTATTTAAGCACAACTTAAAAATGGAAATAATAGTAAATCTCATTATTTCTTCTTCTGTAAGACCAGGAACAGGATTAATCTAGTAGAATGTATGTGAAAAAAAAAAATTCCCAGAAAAACTGAAATCAAGCAGGTATATTTTGCATTTTGTCTCTTCTGGATGAAAGAAGACAGTTTCTTGTCTCTTCTGATATGAGTTTTGTATTTGAGAACTGCAAAGCACATCCCCCTTACTGATCAGTTCACTCCAATAGAAAGCTATGCTCATGGACTAAAAAGAAAAATGATACCAAAGATAATATGAAATCTACTTATCTACAAAGAAGAGAAATCAAACTAAGAGAACAAAACTAGCAAGAGATGCTACTTCATTTTGTATTTGCTGGGATCATTGATATCACTGTGTGTTCCTTTTTCTTTATGCAGAAAATGTATAAGTCTCTGCTGAAAAAGATCTCAGGATAACATTAACAGAGAAAATCATTTGAAGCCTGTCAAAACAACTGCTGACAAACTCCAGAAAAATAGCTACATGTAGAGGATGATTTCTTTGTGAGGAGAGAAATATACTAGAGATTATGACCTCTGAGAAGAAACACCTGAGGAGGGATATGGTAAATGTTAAGATTATTAGGCAAGAAGTGGTCACTAGGATGTGATATAAAAATAGCCACATCTCTGACCACCTCTAACCATTTGGATTCTCTGGGAGATTTGGGCAGAAGCCAAGTGTTTGTTTACTTTCACATGAGTCCCAGTTAGGTAACAGAAACTCATTTCCCCTTAAAAGGCACTTTTGAGCATGCATAACAAATATAAAGCAAAGATGGATCTAATGAGTGTGGAGAACTATGCTGGATTAGGAAGGCCGGTAGGTAGGTTTGCTGTCTGGCACTTATTGAGATTTAAGATGCCTAGTAGGACTGAAGCAGCCTGAAAAGCACCCCAGGTTTATTTACAAGGCAATGATGGGCAATCTCCTAGCTGGAGGATGGAAAGACATTTTTACAGCTGTGCTACTTGTCACACAGTCCAAGGCTGTGTGTTTGATGAATGTATTTTCTGGGAGTGGATGCCCTTCGTATTTGGTATTGCTATGAAGGAGGCAAGCTCTTTAGTATATTTTCTCAGTTCTTTTGATTTCTGTATCTTCACCCAAGCATTGCTTGCAGGCTGCTCCTGGCAGAGCTGATTGAAAGAACTGCTCATGGTACTCCTTGTCACCTGCATAGTACTATCAATTCTGTGTAAATTATCCTATCATCTCTTCCTAAAACTTCTGTAGATACTGAGTAAAGTGGTGAAAAGGGCAGAGCTGATGTGGAAAACAGCTCATTGTAATCAGCCCTTGAATTCAGCTGGAGAGGAAAAACCTGAGCCGCTGCAGGGTGTTTCCATTCCATGTTTTTTTAAATTGCTTCTGAGAGTTTACACATGAAATATATTTTTTAAATGTGCTATAAAAGTGTTCTTCAATTTTTAACAACTTAATTAAGTATTAAAATCCAATTTACTTTATATCTCAAATTGCAAATTCTAAGGAGTTTTTGCTCTCTACTATTTATTAGGAAGAGTGTTTGTCATAATTATTTGTTATGTGTATTAAATGTTGTATGAGTATGCATCATTTAAAATGTAAATACTTTTACCCAGAATGACAATCAGAGATAAGACTGGTGCAAATGCGAGTGATGATAACACCTCCTGAAGAATCCATGAGTTTCTGAGCACAGATGTCAGGTGCACATGAAATAATAATAATAAAAAAACCTGCAGTGGCTTTTCACAACTGTACTTGGGGTAGGTACCTGTACACTCTAACAGTGTGTAGTCCTAGTTTGAATTCACTCAGAATGTCCCTGCTAGCTTTAAAATAGCCACTGTGGTCCAGGTATTTGGTACAGGTTTCATGCCACACTACTGACTATGGCAGCAAAGGATGCAAAATGTGTTTTTCAAATGCTAAGGTGATTATTTTGCCATGAGCTCAGTGTTAGTGTAGCTACATAGCTAATGTTGCCCAAGGTAGCTTGATTAGAAATCATTGAAGGAATTCCACATAAGCTGAAATCATCTTTGACAGCATTTTATAGGTAAATAGAAATAAGAAGGTGTTATTGCCCTTATTTTATGGAAGGGGAGAAAAAAGAACACTGGACTTAACTAACTTGTCAGAGATTGGGAGGCTGATGGACTACACGTAGGATGGCTAGTCAATAAATCTAAGGTCTAATGTTGGTTCTAGTGCACTCTTGCATGATGATTGTGTCACTTAACTTCTCTGAATCTCAGTTTTCCTGCTCTGAGATGGAAGTAATTATATGCAGCTACCATATAATATCCACAGAGAGCTAGCTGTGTAGTTGGAAAGTATCACTGAACCTATCAACAGGAAAAATGGGAGGAAGTTAATAAATTTTAAGGCCAGAAGGGAACATCATGATCATTTAACCTGTCCTACTGCATTACTGAGGCCATAAAATTTCCCCTGTGTGATTTCTGAATTAGTCCCCAAACTTGTAGTTACAGAAAGGTATTCATACACTTTTTACTCTTGATGCAAATACTTTTAGTATCTGTCACTTCATCAGGAAGTTTTTTCTAAAGACAATAAATAGAGGTAGATCTTTTGTATAAGAGGAAATACTGTGCCTCTGTTTTCATTTCCGCTTCAAAACAGGAAAAAAATTAAAACAATGTGAAGATAGTCTTTGAAAAACAATTACAGTTTGCTTGAGTTGGTTGAAATATTATTTTAATAAAATTGAAAATATTAGTTCTATTTCATTTACTCCCATTTTGTCATCCCTAAAAATGGAAATGAGTTTTGAAAGCAAAATCAAACTGTTGATGTTAGAGGCTGCCAAATCCAGTGGAGGCAAGACTGCTGCAGCTCCGTACTCCCAGATGCAGCCAGTAGGGAGGCTGAGCAAATATCCCCTAGGGACAGGCACAAACATGTCTGCACCACGTATATACGCGTACATACAAAGGGCTGCAAAGATCAACACAGACATGGAGAGCACTCACACAAACACTGACAATACCAATGGCCTCATCCTGCTCTCTTTTCTGGCTGAGAAGAAAGGAGGTCTGCTGGTGGAAATATATACATACAACGTGCATCCCTCAAATGGCTGGGATCATATACCCCACTTGCTCGGTAGCTTCCCCTGGGTCCCAGTCTCCCCGAGTTCGTGACATCTTTCTACTCTGACCCAGCATCTCACAGTGTGTCCCATATCCCTAGGGGGTCAGTGCAAAAGGTGGCCTGGAGAGTGGCTCCCACTGCCTCATGGTGATGGATGTCTCCCAGCCCATGGTGCTGAAGTTCTCCTGGGACAGCACTGGGAGAAACTGGGCTAGGGCTGTTTCTCTAACTGGGTTGCTGGAGTTTCCCCACCTGCCTTGAGCCCTTGTTCCTTTTTGTCAGTGGAGATGGGCTTTCGATGGGCTGATGGCTGGGATGGACCTGCAAGGAGCTGAGACAGGGTACTATTTGGGCTTCCCCACCCACTTGTGTGTTTCTGTGCTCCTCTGTGTGCCTGCAGTGAAGCTTTTTATCCCAGTACTTAACAAGTGTATTATTAGAATGAATCTCAAAATCCCCTTTTTTCCTCCTAATGTTTCTTTTCAAACAATCATTTTTTTTTCCAAATCCTAAAGCCTTGGTGAAACATTTCCTCTTGGGGAAATCCATATTAAAATATTAAGCAGGAATGTTTCCAGCTGGCCTCACTTAATAATTCTTATGGTTAAGATTTGTAGCTTATGAAAACATTAAAACAGAATATAAATCCTCCTACCTCCCACTTCTGCTCCTAATAGGGTATGTCACCTCACTCTGCACTCATCATCTTTTCCAATGATTTTTGGATGGTAAAATCACTGACTAGAGGTTCTTTAGTCTTTCTATTGGTTGTAGGGTGAATTTATATCTTACTTAAAGTTAACTCCTAAATCTGAGATGGCTAGAACTAGGTGAGATGATATCCTGCATATTGTTTTGGGGGCAAAACTTCAACATTTTCTCTTACAAGCACTGATGTGTGAAAATGTAAAACGCATTCACATGTTATTCCCAGAAGAGTACAGCTGATAAGACAGATGTATTTCATAAGGTTTGATAGTCCACCAAAAAAAAAAAAAAAAAAAAAAAAAGGGAAAAAAAGTGAATAACCCTGCACCTATTTTTATACCATTTATGATTTTATGATTTATGATTCTAAAAGTCCATCCAAACCCCTTGTCTTGTCCTTCAAGATATTCCCAGGAAACAGGCTTTGACACCACTATGAATTATGCTGCAAATATGGCACATGACAGTAAACAAATCCTGGTAAATCTCCCACCACAAGCTTAAACTTTCAGCTTTACCCCTTTGTCAGTCATTGCTCCTGAACATAGCTGGCAAGGAGAAAGTGTGCTTCTCCTCCAGTTGCTTTCCGTGCACAGTCCTGCATCTCCAGCTAAACACTCCTTCATATATAGCTGACTTTAGATGAATGTCTGAGCCATGGGGACATATTTTCTTCTGTGGACCACTGGGTGGACAACTGCCTTTGGTGCAGTGAGGGTAATAAAGCATTGAGGATCAGTAACCTGCCATGGTGAGATTTAAGACATAACTCATCCTTCATCAGTAACTTCAATGATTTCTTTCGTAGATGTCCTGCCTAGCTCTTCAGGCTTGCCACCTCTGCAGACATTGAGGCTGATCATATGAACAACAACTTTTTAAATTCTTTATGCATCCTCCAGTTCAAGACTGATGGATATAATAATGAGTGGTTAAATATCAGGAGGGGAAGAAAATCTACTGTAAAATTTAACTGTGGCTAAAAGCCAGCCAGCTAAAGGTAAAACAGGTAAAACCAACAGGTAAAAGAATTTTGCCAATTCATTTACTCCGTAGTTGATCAAAGATTTGTTAGAAGTATCAATTTTGCAGCAAATACCGTATTTCTCTTCCAACACAGAGTGAGAAATTTCAGGAATTTAGCAGCCCTAATATAATGCCAAAAAGTGTTACTTCTTGGAGCATATGAATCATAGAATCATTTAGATTGGAAAAGACCTCTAAGATCACGTAGTCCACCATTAAACCTTTAGGTGTTTTATATACAGATGTATAATTGAGCGCCAGGATTATCTGATTACAAAGGTCCTTTTTAAAAAATCTATTATAGATACAGGTCTAATATATGGCTTTTAAAAGCTGCATCAAAATGGGCTGACTATGTGAGATGTTCTACTTCTGCCAGGGCAAATGGCTACTGTATACCAAGGAAAGAGAGATGGGCTGTAGGATCAGTGCCTTGTAGAAAATCATAACTGCCTCTTGCTGCGGTACTTTCATTGCCACTTTCTGGCTTGTAAAAAGAAGCGAGGGCTGAGGCCTGGCACATGCTGCCTGATCCCATGCCAGAATTCGGAGTGGCCGGAGTCCATTGCAGCTGCCAGATGAGTGCATTGCACTGGAAGAGGGACGGCATTGCCTCCACCAGCTCTGTTTTGTGCCAGCACAATGTAGAGAAAGATGTGAGTCACATTTTTTTGATTAGCTCAACTTTGATTAGCTAAGATTTTTTTTTTTTTTTTAATTTAATTATTTTTTGGAAGATATGTATAATGGGCATTTTCCAGAGAACTAGGTAAATTTGCCTATTCTCAGCTTCTGTGTTGAAGCTGGTAAAACCGACTGTCGGGATCTCTTGTGAAAAGCAGACCTACTTTAAGGTTGAAGTCAGACACAAGGCTGAGTTACAAAAATGCTGGTGACTATGTCTTTTGAAGTCATAGTTGTATTGGTTTCTCTGATTAAAAATGTATTATCTACTCAGAGTGTTTCCCAAAGTCATTCAGTCTAGGTATGAACTGGTATCACCATTACATACCTGCTCTGAAGACTGTTTTTGTAAATAGTACTTCTTTCTTCCTAAAATGCACTTATTTTTAACATTTACATTCCTCTTGCCCTGTGAAAACTGAATGATCTTCTTAGGGGACTCATTGCAATGCAACTTGCAGGCAACCAGGTCCAGTAACGAGGACTGAGAGCAGATGATGTTCAAACATACATGTGTTGTGTCCTTTTCTTTCAGTGCGATGTGCACAAATGGTGCCTCTTTCGCTCTCTCTCAGCACATTTTGGTGCTTTCTGGATGGGATTACTATATAGCTCTGAAAACTGGCTATTACACAGGTCACATAGTTGTTTGATATGGATTTTCATTGCAAATTCTGCCCATTTTAGAAATACTTGGAATACATATGGTATCACGTAATTAAACTGTGATGGTTCCAGTGGAAGTGTTATGTGCTATCAAGCTCATAATACTAGTTGAAAAGATTTTTTTTTTTTTAAGAAGATCCACACAGTGCACTGTGTTGAATAATATAACTTTTTACAATTTATTGAACTACATTTGCATAATTTAGTTTTTTGAAATCCATAAATACTTACTTATTTGCAAATGCTTGACATCATTATGTGACTGTATCAACTCGCATGCACCCTTATGAGAATTAAAAAAATTAAAAATCAGGGCACTAGCACAGGAAAAATAAAAATGATCCTATATAAATAGCCAGAAAAATATGACATGAGAAATGAAAATCAGCCACATTTAATATGAAAGCTGGCACTCTGTTCTCAATCCACCCCACCGTGTATAGGGACTGTTGAACAGTGGGTGCCTTGTGATTGCTTTTATCAAAGTGAATCTCATTCTCACAAAAGGTTCCTAGCTGATACCATGAGCATGGAAATATTTCTTTCTTTTTTTTTTTGTTTTCTTCTTAAATGTTCCACATATAAACTGTAGGAAAACCCCAGAACATGAGCTGTTGAGCATCCTAACTTCTGAGGGAACTGTGTGGAGGGAAGGGCATTTTGTGTCCTGCAGGGGGGACTTTCCATTTGCTTCCTTTCCATTTGCTTTTATTTTTTTATTTACTTTTGTCATCAGAACAAGTTCTATACAATAACTTTCTCTACACACCTTCTACAAGAAAGTAATTAGACTTCCTTGTCTGTCTTGCCTGTAGCTGCCAGGTGGGAATTTCTGGGCTTCACAGTTCCAGCATAGGAACTGGGAAGGTTGTCTTCTTACTACTGCATCAACTTAGTGGGATCCAGATTTTTGCTTAGAAAATGCCTCCTTGTTGCAGAGCAAATGAAATATCATAACCTAAGTGTGATGCTCTCCTCCATATAAAATTGCTAGGAATTCAATCCTATCCTCAAAATACAGTTACTGACTTTTGTTTCCTGGTTCAAAAAGAGCCAGTTTAGTGCAAAGGAATGGGAAGCTTGGCAAATCTCACCCTGAGGTTCCCATTTTCTAGGCTGTTGTCTCAAAACAGATGGACGTTTTTGCACCAATATCTTAGCAAGACTGAGTGGTGCATTCTGGTCAAAATTAAAATTCAACCTTTTGCATACTTGGTTTTGTGAAGAAGTCCAAGAAGCAAAACTACACTTTTACTGTAAAACAGAAATAAGACATGAAAAGCATCCCAAAATAAGCCTGTAGACTTTATCATTTGAAATTTAACAAGACAACAAATCAGATTACTGTAATCTCTTACCTGAATGATGCAGATGTTTGCTTCAAATATGAAGGCAGGATTTTCTTCTAGCTGAATTTGGGGGATCTTTCAAAAAGGCCTTTCTCCTCATGAAGACAAGAGCACAACAGTGTGGGCAGAAGTGTCACATTGCATTCTACAGCTGAAAAAAGCAAATAAATTTCTCCCTCTAATTGTGGTGCATACATTATTGCAATGGGGAGAGACCTTCTTGGCAGTGTCTCTGTGGTACTGAAACAATTCCTCTATCCTGGTTTTATTGCTTTAGAAATGAACAGCTATTTTCTTGTCTACTCCATTCCATCTTATTGTCGCAAATCTTGGCAATCAAACTGTATATGAAATAAGTGCATCAGCCTGAGTTGCAAGCATCATTTAAACTACTCAGTAACTTATTTTACATATTCCTGTGTTATAATTATACAGTTGTATCATGCTTCCTTGTTCAGAAATTCCTGAAAACCTGAAATTGCTTGTTCCTTGATGTGGCCATTGGCTGTTGAAATTTAGATGAGCTTTTCATCCAGCTGGGATTGCATTAAACCCGTAGGACAGCCAGTGATTCCTGGATTGGAGACAGGAGACAACTCTTGTTAGTAAATGTATTTTTGAATGCATTGGTATTACTGAATGCTAGCTAATCATCTGAAAGTCAAAGGAAGCCTCTTTAAGGGAGTGATGCCTTGCCAGGAGAATAGGAACAAGTCCGGGCTATATCTTTATATGTAATGAATTCTTATTTCTTCTCAATCTAGCAAATGCCCTCTTTAAAGGTTAATTTTTAAATAGTCACTTGGGAACAGATGTCTCCTTCACTCCTATCTCTGTGAGTCAAGCAGACTACTAAGAAATTCCAGTTTGTCTCTCCTATTACCTGATGCCTCTTTCTTTCAGAATAAAACCACTGATAAAAATGATTTTAGCTATCCAATCTCCTGCATATTTTGTAATTGATAAATAAAGGAAGGGGCTAAAGTAACTTAACAAACAAAAACTGATATCCAGACAATTTCTCACTGCTATTTGAGATAGTGAGACAACAGGGAATATACTTTTTTTTTTTTTTTTTTTTTTTTTTTTTTTTTTTTTTTTTGTATTTCATTCATGTGGCACCAAGACTCTGAGGAGGCTATTGCCTTGGATGAGCAAAGGACCATGTAGGCATGATACAGTAAATTGCCATTTTCTCTTATTTAGGGTGGTATAGGTGAAGGCTGATGTAGCAACTAAAGCACATCCGTGACAATCAGAAAGGATGCTGTCCTTGTTCCATGGCTCCCACAGACCTAGATAATCATCCCAATATCCCACCCCCAGCTCTGAAATTCCCAAAGAGGCAAACCAGTTTGAAATTGTCTTGACAGAGTTCATTCATCTGTATGAGCACGGAACAAGAAAGTTCGACAGGCAAATACTTCAGGGACATATGATAAACTAATAGTGCAAGTGCTGCCTGGGATATAGACGACAGTGGGTAAATTGCTTCAAATGAGCCTTATTGATTCCTCTGTGTTGATGGGGCATATCTGAAGGAGGAAGTTTCATTTAAACACTTGGGCACTGCAGTAATTAAATAAACTCTGGGACAGTTTATGTAATGGACTGGCTCTGATTCCTTAGGAGCTGGTGACTATCTCCCTTAAACATGAAGCATGTTAATAACCAAGCAGCTAATTTATTATAATTAAATGAAAAAATACTGTAGCACCCTTGCGGCCCAGATAATGTAGCAGCAGGTTACTGTTCTGATGAATAGGGATGTTGCTCAGCAGATGTAATGCTTTCTAGTCTTAGAGGAGGATAGATCAATTTCTTGTTCTTTATGAAGAAGGATGATTTTTTTTGCAGTTCTCCTGAGAGATGTGGATGTTTATATCTTTGAATTAATCACGTCCAGAATAATCCAAACACTACAGGTATGTTTGTCTGTTATTTTTCTTGCTATATAAATAAGAAATTATTTTATATTGCAGAAAGTAGAGGGGGATTTGATTTCTGTTTGTGTACTTTGGTGGAATTTCTACAGACTTCTGCTCCTTGCATTGTATTTAAGGCAATGAGGAGAGTGGAAATGTCACCTCCCACATCTGGCAGTGGTGCCTGGGGCTGTGGGCAGGAGCAAGTGGGACTCCCAGGCTGAGCAAGCTGTGTTGGGGTGGGCAGTGAGAGGCTGTGGCTCAGTAGATGGCACTCTTCACTCAGCATCTGTTCAGTCCCTGCCCAAGCTGAGCTGGGGTGCAGTTGGGAAAGGGGTATTGCTCCTCTTGAAAGCTCAGGGGTCCCCCTCATTGCAAACCCTATTTGCGAACACTTTATGACTTGCTTCATCAGGCAGCTCTGGGAGTCAGTGGTGATGCATTCACTGCTCCATCAGCCTTTTTTAGAGGTGCCAGTTACAAAACAAACAAACAATATTCTGGCCCCAAAGCTCCTCATTTGCCTTTACTTGATTGCTAGAGGTGAATTGTGTCTGAGCATACAGAGGAACAGAGGAATGGAGCATACACAACTGAATCAGCTCTGGAAGCAACTGCCTCCAAGTTTTTCTCTCATCTAATATCCAAGATCTCTCACAGTCAGGTTTCATAGCCGACAAAAAATGACATAGTGACAGTGTTGATGGATGCCCTGGACAACTTC
This sequence comes from Aythya ferina, assembly GCF_964211825.1. NCBI lineage: Eukaryota > Metazoa > Chordata > Aves > Anseriformes > Anatidae > Aythya > Aythya ferina. The sequence goes on along the minus strand of NC_140296.1, from coordinate 190,436,329 downwards.
TTCCTGGCCATTACCAAGGAACAGCATTATAACAGTATTACTGAATGAATGACATTTAGGATGATACATTATGCTTTGCATAAAGATGAATACTTACATAAAAACCAATGTCTGGAATTTATTATGTCATTTAACTTAACACTTGATTTTCATTAGTATGGGAACTGTAGCACTCCCAGAGGATACTCAAAAAGGAACAGGCAGCTATGTCCTATATTGCAACCATGTAAATAGCAAATCTTCCCATACCAAGATTCAGGTCTATTTGTAGAGTTCCCTGCTGTTCTTATTGCCCTTTTAGCAAGGTCTTCATGATTTAAGAAATATTTCAGCAATTTTCTGTAACATTCCTTTCTTGCAGTCCCTCCTGATCTCATTTCCCTGCTCAATCTGTGCCAGGTTTCAGGGTGCACCCAAGGCTGTTTTCAGCTCAAAAACAAAGTTGAAGAAGCACTCTATGGCCTTTGGCCACCCTGGCAGACAGGCACTGAAGTAGTCCTGCATACTTAATTATGAAGAGACAACAAAGAGCTGGAGGTGAGGATGGCCATTCTGCAGGAAATTCCGATTATCTGTTTGTGTCAAACTGAAATGAACTTCTGCCTCTGATCCTCCTTGTAAAAAGATTTTGGGAAATATCAAAATCACGTAATGTTAGTTTTTATAACGTGCATGTGTGTTGTTTCCTTAAGGACCAAACACTTTGATTTGATGTTATGTGTCCTACTTTACTACACATATTCAGGTGGTGAGGACAGACCTATGACATTTTTCTATAAATTTCCAAAATCTTGTAGATGAGATAAATTTATGTCAGATATTAGGAATAACTTTTAATCTAGTAAGCACGATAGAAGTCTTGAAAAACAGTCTTGTGAGACTAGATTAGAAAAAGCTCTGCCAGAGATGCTGTATTTCCAGCTGATGCTACTTAAAACACAGAGGAATTCTAGAATAGTAAAATGGTTTGGGTTGAAAGGGATCCTTAAATATCATCTAGTCACACATCCCTGCCACGGTCAGAAGCATCTTTCAGTACATCAGGTTGATCAAATCCCTATCAAACCCAACTTTGAACACCTCCAGTGATAGAACATGCGTCACTGAAAGGACAGTCAGTCTGTTTTCTGGCAACTCCCAGCCTGCCAGTTCTGAGAGGCCGTGCAATAAAACACAGCATCACTAGCAGTGAAGGAGAATGCCCTTGATTTCTCAAAATGAAACATTTCAACTATATCAAAAAGGAGTAAGTAGACTATTTTTGTAAATTCTACAGATGGAAACATTCCTGCAAGCACTTTGATTTAAGTAGGCCAAAATTTTCCACGTGGAATTTTTAAAATCGGTTTTGCTTTTCTTCTCTTTGGGGAGTGCTTTATTACACAATCATATCTTTCACCAAAAGTTCTTCCACTGATCTGTTCCATAGGTGTTTTCTGGAAAGTGCTTTCCCATCCCAGTATGTCTGGATAGCAGCACTGCAGAATCTCTCAGTAATCTGGCTTGCCTGACTCACACCAATGTACAGATAGAAGAGGTCTTCTCAGCAGTACATACATTGCTAGTGAGATGGAGGTCATGCTGTTGAGCTTGGGGTTATTGACCTTGAGTCTACACTTTACAGAAAATCATTTTAAAAGCAGGCATCAACAGAGTCAGACCCTGCACAGACTTTGCTGTACTTGCTGAACATTGTTCTTGTCCTGAAGACTGCAGCCAAGAAACTGTCTATGTGGATCTAATTGCAGGTCAAATTGACACACAACAGTACATGCTTGACTCTTACCGTTAATCAAGTTTTATAGTGTGTATCCAGCAGCTATGGCCCTTTATCTGAGATTTTTACAGGCTGTATTGATACTAGTAAATAAGGAAGGTGAGGGCAAGACTCCAGTCTTGAGGCCAACTAGCACTGCATGGTATGTGCCCAGCCAGAAACAGTCCTGCTCCCCTTCTCCCATAAAAGAGGGTTGCCATGCCCAGGCCACCAGTGGAGAAAGCTACCCAGGTGACCTTCCTAGACGTAGTCTGAAGGAGTAAAGCCAAAGCCAGGGCTAAGGACTGTGCTACCAGCTTAAATAAAGGGAGATTTGAGGGTCAACACTTGGCCTGTGTCTTGGCCTTGTTTAATTTACTACTGTAGATGTAACCATATATAAAATGTGACCACTCTCTGTATTTCCTTCTCTCAGTATCCTGCTAAGGTAAGGGAGGGTCTATATTTCCTATTTTTATTTATCTTCTTCCTTTTTATTTATTTTTTTCTCCTCTGTAGTTAATGCAATGAGATTATGTGACTTGCCAAGGTTATGTAAAAATATTGTAGAAAAACAAGAACACACGTGCCAGGCTCCACGATGCATTGACCACTACTGTTTAAAACTGTGTACTGTCAGTCAAATCCATGTTATAGTCAAGAGTCTCTTTAGTCCATTTTGGCTTGGGTAGGAACTTCAAAGTATGTCTAGATTTAATATTTGTATCCTTTAAATCCCATTTATAATACCAAAAGACTGTAGAGAAACCTCAAATAGATGAGAAACAGACAATGAATTTTTAAACACACTTTTCCCCTTAAAAAATTGATAAGATACAGGCTTATTTTTACCTTTTGTTTGTTTGGAGTGGAAAATTTGTTTCAATTAGAGTGGTAGCTCCTCACCCCCAAAGTGTTCTGTAATTATCAGTAAAAAGTGCAGAATCAACAGAAAATCTGTTTCATGAATTGCTCATAAACATAAATCGCTCAGACAATACAACTCTACTTCCTGGTTGGGCACTTATCCAGGCAGTGCTCCAGCTGAGATTTATTTTCTATTATTTGATTTTAATTGAATGTGCTGCTACAGATACAGTGCACAAACACCGAGCACAGTAACTAAGTTAATTACATAATTTTTTCCTGGGAAAGCCTGACTTTACATCTCCCCTTAATACAACCACAGCTCCTGTGTAATCCATCTCGCTTTCTCACTTCGGGTCCTGACAGATGGGCTCTGTCAGGCCGAGCAGCCGTGATCCAAGGTGTTACCACCCTCAGCTGTCCCTCTGCCCCTCTCTGCCCCGGAGAAGGGTGGCAGAAGCTGCAGTGCTATGCTCCATTGCCATGGTGGTCGAGTAGCTTCGTGGCCTGTGGCATTGATGAGCCGAGACTGCCATCTCCTACAGCAGCAGGTATGTCTGTCTGTGATGCCCCTGCTATGGAGACTTTGGAGGGAAGAGTGGGGTGGACAGATGGTCTGATAACGCCCTCAGCCACACTTACCGGTCTGTCAAAGCCCCTGGCTTCTTCTCATAGCACCCTAGCACTGCCTCCACAAAAATGAGTTTTCTGTTTCAGTGATATCAGCACAGATTTCCCTGTGGCAAATTCCAAGCCACTGGCCTGTCATCTACCATGTGCACATCCAAATGCTCAAAGACCCGAGTTAGGCACCCCACTGTCACGCTGTTACAGCATTTCAAAATCGAATTCTATGGTATGCCTTCTGATATTTGAACTGTACAACTATAAAGCAAATCAAGGGAAAATCTTTTTTAAAAAGAAAAAAAAAAGTTAGGATAGAGATGAATTTTCACAGAACACCATCAATTCCCATGCACATGGTGAACCTCTTTTTCCAGGACTTTCTGGAGAGCTTGGGGTGATCCATGGTGATGCCAGAGTAGTGTATGTTCCAAATTAGTGCAGCTGACAGGCTTTGCTCTGGGATCTGCATGCAGGACAAGGAGAAAGATTACATCCTGCCTGCTTCCTCACTACAGATAATGCCTTTGTTTGCCCTCTGCAGCAACGGTGGTATCACTTGTCTAGTCTTCTGCTAAAAGGAGAGTTGTACAGGGCCATAGGAGCAGCGCATTGCTTCTGGGGAACTGCCTGGAAATTTTGTTCTTTGGCACAGTCAGCATTTCCTTTTCACTTATCAGACTCTAAATGACTTGCTGCCTCTTGCATTGCAGCTCAGGATGTTGGTTTTGATCATTAAAGCCTCTCACTGTCTTTGTACATTACCCGGTTCAGCTGGGAATTGTTTTCAGCAAGAGTTTTCTGTTCTGGACATGACCCTGATCCCAGCCACTGATAACGTCAGTAAAATGGGAGTTCTAACCATAGTATCATGATCAAGAAATAATGATTTTTACAGAACACTTTGACAGATCGCTATAGGTCAAGATGTGTGAGAATTATAATGCTGCTTGAACAGACAGATTTGCTGAGTGTTAATGGCAAATCATATTTTGTCCTCAGTAAAGATTTTTTAAAGACATGTTGCATTTACCTGTGCAATAAGGATTAATAAACTAGCTGATATATTTATATCATTCCATAGCATGTAGAGCTATTTATTCACAACACAGTAATCCTAAATTTGGTTTCCTTAGTGATTTATCCTGTGTGCATGAACTCTGGTTTTTGTTCAAATTCTTTTCCCTGTTAGATCAAATTTTTTGTCTTCAGAGAAGATGGGTGGACTTGTGACACAATAATATTCGTGATGAAAATCTTTGAAAAAATGAGTGCTTTTATAGTTAATTACAAGGCAGATACTGTAGAACTGTGTAACCATTATGTTATGCTAAAAATACAGGCTAAATAATCTCTTTGGCTTTTATCCAGAGAGATGGAATGGACCATGTGTTAATTATAACACAAGTGCATACAAGGAAGATGGATAGAATAAGAAAATAAATAAATAAATAAACAGCAACAAACAACAACAACAACAACAAAACAACAGCAAAATGCAAAACGTAAGTTTCATCCTAATTTTTCCCTTCTTCTTAAAGCTTTTCTGCTCCATAGCCCTGTGCCTCAGGAGATGTGCCTCACATCCCCTTATTATCACATCTTGTGTTGAACTGAGTATTGTCCATGTGAGCAAACTTGAGAGTAGGTCCAGCCCCTAGGGGTTTCAGTACCCAGTGTCAGGATGTCTAAGTGGAAAAATTACCTGTTCTTACATATTTTTCTTTCCTTCCTCCATTCCTATCCTGAAGAAGGATTTCTGAAAGTATAGTAAATGTAAGAGATTTTCAGATTAAGAAACATGGAACCAGTGGAGGGCTATTTTATATCTTCGAATCCTTTTAAGTATTAAAATCTTTCATTGCTTGTTAAGAGCAGCGAGGCAATGGAAGCTTAACTCACAAAGATGCAGCTTTATATGAGCTTGCAGCCTTCAGGGAGCCTGTAAAGCCAGGATCTACAAGGTTTCCTTAAAGATGTTAGCAAATCCACTGTCCTAGTCATATGCAATGGTGCTTGCTCTGCAGTGCACTGGGAACCTTGCTGTGCTCTGACACCCTCTGAAAAGAGATGGCTCAGAACAGTGTGTTTTCTGCTCATCGGTAACTCTCCTGTGTTTTTTTAATACTGGAGAACAAATCTGAGGTAAATTATAGTGTCTTTTCTGTCTGTGCTTCCTGGGTTGACGCTCTTACTTCATGGATGTATTAAGTCTGCTGTCTTGATGGTGTTGGGGGATGTGATCAGGAGTTTGCTCAGCTGTGCTCAGTGCTGTCACACCTGCAGAGTCTGTGACAGTTACAGAAGTGAGTCTTCAGGAAGCACTTGCAGGCTTCAAGCTAAACTTTGTTCTGTATCAAGTGATGAAGAAAGGGTGAAAGCCTCCCGAAGAAAAGTGGATGAGCAAGTATCTCATGAGAGTAGCAGTGAGTGCCAGACATGGGTAAGGGGGCCTGAGCTGACGTTAGAAGCAAAAGATTTTCTTGTTCCTTTTAACGCTTTATCACAATAATGGCATTCAGTTACCAAGTATGTGACTGCCTAAGAAAATTCAGCAACTAAAAGAGCAAAGCAACATTTTCTATTTTTCTACCTTATTTTGTTGTTCTCTGCATTCATCCTTCGGTTGCTCATACCATGAGTGACTGCAAAAAACAAACAAACAAGCCCTCGCAAATCTAGTAATTTTACTTGCTTGCTTACTGCTTAACCAGCCTAGAGAAATGAAAGGCAACAACAGAGAAACATGACAGCTCAGGAGAGGAACAGAAAAAGTTTCTATGTAGAACAGCATGTTTTTGGATTGACACGGGAATTGATTGCTTTAATGACTGGGAAAATAAAGAATGGTTAAGGGCAAATTATGTATTTTTTGATACATATAATTTCTTCAAATTGTCTTGCAAGATAAGTGTTAGGATCTGAATCTACTGGAAACCTCAGGAAGAACAGTGCAGTTCTTCATCTCAAGTTTACAAAGCTGTATTGATTGTTTGTCTTGCTCTAGCTCATTGTAACAACATAGTGACAATCATTTTGGCAGCCACACAGCCCCTAGACTTTTCTAAAATGTTCTAAGTGGTCGACAGTTTATTAATGTTCCCATCATGGTGGCACTGTGCTGCTTGTTTCTGTACTGATTTCTTAAGTAGGCCACTGCAACTTTTGTTGTGATAGCTCCTGTGGCAAAGGCTGAGTGAGGTATGTCACACAATGTGAGTTAATTTGGTCTAACAGCACTTCGTTCCCCAGACAAATAAGGAAAGACACTTTTCTTATTTGCAGTATATGAAAAAGACTCTTGAGCTATGTTCCTTTAATGCCTTTGTGTTATGGCAGTGTGGTGGTGTTTTAAAACGGGGAGAAGAGGAAATTAAAATTCATAAACTGAAGACTTGCATGGCAAATGCAGCATGAGAATTACAGCCCCTGGCTGTAATTGCACTCACTATAACAATGTTATGGAAACTTGTAGGATACTAGCAATTAGCAAATGATTTACTCCAAAGAAGATATCTAAAGATGGATGGACATGATAGCTTTTGCCTAACCTGCTTCCTAATGTACAGCAAAATCTTTTTTCTCTGCTTTAAAGTTTCTCTGAATAGTTCACCATAATATCAAAGAATTGTTGCTGAAGGGTAGTTAATGACCCAGTAGATAGCTATTGTAGCAAAGTGATGTCCTTTAAGGAAGTAATCTTTAAAAGAATAATTAACCAATTTTGATGGAGCTCTAACTGGTGGAAGTGCAGCTCCTTAGCATGGTATTTATTTAAGTACATTTTTAGAGCAATTTAACTCAGATGTTTGTTCTTCTCTAATGGGCGCTGGATGTTCTCCATGACTGAACAAACAGATTTTCACAGTTCTGGCTATTGCATTCTTCAGCAGTGCTTGTCTTGAAAGGGTGTCCTGCTAGCTGTGGACTTACAATTTATTGTTTGATGCTTAAGGTCTAATGCCTTAGTTAACAGGCTGTTAATTATGTTAATGGTGCTTAGGAAAAGATTATTATAAAATGTAGTTAATAGTCCTTCACAGTGGAAAAAAAATAAAAAAAAAACAAAACACGTTATCATAATACAGAGATGTGAAGAAATCATCACAGTGTCTCTTACTACATGATAAGGTAGAGGGATGAAAAAGGATACACTGCTTGTTGTTGAAACCTTACAAAAGGACATGTCAAAGTTTCAAGATACTTCATTTAATTGAGGACATGATACAGGGCCTGCTACAGCCCATCCAACCTCTGGTACTGTTATGTTTCATTGCTGTTGACAGTCTTTCAGACCACCATGGCATCCACAATGTAAATACTGAGGTGTAGACATAATGAGATGAAAAGCCTGGAGGTAAAGCCATGTCATGATATGTTCCACTACAAGGCATAACATAAGCAAATATTTCCATGAAGAATAACATGCTGTTAAAATGATCTATTTGTAAAAAATAGATTTAGTGGAAAAAAATAAACAGGGATTGATAAGAAATATGATATTATTATGGAGGAGAAAATCAGTAGCCATTTTTGTTTATTAGAATGAACTGAGTCGGGCAAAAAGTTTGCTTAGTAGCAGTGCAATATTTTTTATTTTTTTTTTTATTTTTAATCAGACACAAAACAAAAACAGAGAAATCAAAGTAATGTGTACAAATGCACTGTAATTACATTTATAGTGGGCATACATAAAACAACCGTTTATCACAGGAAGCCAGCATGGTTTTCTGTCCTGTTTTAGTTGTCCTTACAGCTTCATTGGTCTTTAGCACTCTTTCACTCAAAAAATATCTAATGATCCCTCTACCCAACTCCATACCAGATATAGGTGAAGGAGAGAGAAATACTAGAATATGCAGTGGAAGGTGGAAACACAGGAATAAGTAGAGCATCAGGGGAAAATTCTACTATTTTTAATGCATTTAGACATTTGAAGAAAGCATATTGTTATGATTACACTGGTGTATCTAGACTAGAATTCGTCCTGGCTGCTAAACCAGACCCTTTTATTTTGAGTTATCTATTATGCAGAATAGTACCTGCACTTGTCACAGGATCATAGAATGGCTTGAGCTGGAAAGCACTTTAAATTCCAACCCTCCTGCCATGGTTAGGGACACCTTTTGTCCCTGAACTTATTTGCAAGACATTGTTCAATTTATATTTGGGTATTCCATACATAGTGGCAGTTCTAGAGCCAAGTTAAGGTAGTGAAATACCCATATGAAGATGTTCCTGAGAAAACAAAAGAGATTAAAAAAATTATGATCTTCAATGAGAAGTAACGGAATGCACATCTTTGTGTAGCATTGTAATTTTAATTCAGATTTTTATTTATTTATTTATTTATTCTTCATTTATTCAAACATGTCACTATATCCTGCTGGTCAATTAGAAAAATGTAGTGTTGTAAAATAACATACATTAATAAGAAATAATATTTAATAATAGTTTAATAAGTTGCAATAATTATATGGCACACTACTTTCCTTGCTTTGCTACCCTCATACCCTACACCACAACCTCACACTGCAAACAACAAATCAGTATTTATTAGGAGTTAGTGAATTCTTGGCATGCTATAAAGCAGAGGATCACAGAATACCCAAAGTTTTCAGGGACCTCTTGATATCAGTCCAAACCCCTGCTCAAAGCAGGATCAGTCAGACTGGGTTTCTCAGCACCATGTCCAGTCAGCTTTTGAACATCTCCAGGGATGGAGACTCCACAAACTCTTGGGGCAACCTGTTTCGGTGTTGAATCACCATCATAATAAACAAGTTTTTTCTTATGATTTGATGGATTTTATATACTTTCACTGGTGCCCACTGCCTCTTCTTTTGTAACTGGGCACCACTGAGAAGAGTCTGACTCCATCATCCTTACACCCTCCCATCAAGTATTCGTATAAATTGAAAGGATCACCCTGAGCCTTCTCTTCTCCAGGCTCAACAGTCCCAGCACTTTCAGCCTTTCCTCATAGGAGAGATGCTTCAGTCCCAATGTCATCTTCATGGTTGTTCAATGGACCCTCTCCAATATGTTCATGTCTAACTTGTACTGGGGAACCCAGCACTGGAGACCACTGGAGGGGTGTCTCACCAGTGCTGAGTAGTGGAGAATGATCACCTTCCTCAACCTGCTGGTAATGCTCTGCTTAGTGTAGCCCAAGAGGTGGTTGACTTTCTTTGCTGCAAGAGTGCATTGCTGACCCTTGGTCAATTTGGTGTCCACTGGGACCTCCACTCTAAGGGCAGAGACTCCAAAACCTCCCAGAGCAACCAATTCGAGCATTTCACCACCCTCCCAGCGAGCTTTTTCTTACGTTTAAATGGAATTTCCAGTGTTCCAGTTTGTTTAGCTTCGTGATATGGTTTAGTGGAGCACTAGTTAGTATTAGGTCAGAGGTTGGACTAGGTGATCTTGGAGGTCTCTTCCGACCTAAATGATTCTGTGATTCTGTGATTCCATGTCCTTTTCTGCAAAGCTGCTTCCCGGCCAGTCAATCCCACTGTGGTACATGGGGTAATTCTTATTCTTTAAAGCAACATATATATATATATGTATATGTATATATATATATATACACATATATAAGGCTAAAAGCAATCATTCCAGTCTTTCTTTTCAAAACATTATTTTCTTTTATATTTTATTTTATTTTTTTTTTCATGGTTGAGCCAGTATCTGCCACAGGAGATGTACCGCTGAGTACCAGGAAAACTATGTTAGTGACTGTAAATGAATAGAATAATAATAAAAAAGCTAGCAAAAAGCAAATGAACAAGATAAGGTATGGCCTTTTATTTGGTCGATTTTGCTTCTAAAAGATTTGGAGGCAAAGAAATGATCTAAAATTGAAATCTTTTTACTCCTGTCTGCCTTCCTGTGTTCAGAAAACATTTCCACAGCACAGTTTGTTTGTGTTGGTTTAACCCAGCAGGCAGCTGAGCACCATGCAGCCGCTCGCTCACTCTCCTCAGGTGGGAAGGGGGAGAGAATCAGAAAGGTAAAAGTGTGAGAATTCATGGGTTGAGATAAAGACAGTTTACTAGCTAAACCAAAAGCCACGTGCAAGCAAAGTAGAACAAGGAGTTCATTCCCATTGATAGGCAGGTGTTCAGCCACTTCCAGGAAAGCAGGGCTCATCACACCTAATGGTTTCTTGGGACGACAAACACCATCACTCTGAACATTCCCCCTTTCCTCCTTCTTTACCCCAGCTTTTATTGCTGCATATGATGCCATATGGTACATAATCTGTCTTTGGTCAGTCTAGGTCAGCTGTCCTGGCTGTGTCTCTTCCCAACTTCTTGTGCACCACCAGCCTCTTTGCTGGCAGGGCAGTACAAGAAGCAGAAAAGTCCTTGACTCTGTTTAAGCACTGCTCTGCAGCAGCTAAAATATCAGTGTGTTATCACCACAATTTTCATCAAAAATCCAAAGTACAGTATTGTGTGAGCCTCTGCAAAGAACATTTATTCTGTCCCAGCCAAAACCATGACTTCGTTTTATGATACCTCTTTTCTTTCTGCCTCAAGACCAGTAAGAGCTTTTCTGTTGCACAGAACTTGAAGAGGTCTTAAGCACTTTTCCCATGTGAAAGCATCAGCTAAAGAAAGGAATTATCAAGCTACTATAAAAATAGGTTTTGTTTGCCGGATAAAACAAAAGGCAATGTTAACCCCTTCAACAATATACTTAAGTGTTTAAGTTCTATGTACTATATCTGATCCAAATCATAACAAAAAAAAAAAAATACTGTGTAGATTTCAAAGAACACAATAATATTATTACTTCTCTCAAATAACAAAGGGTGGTAATATGAAAATATATTTTTTTCACAGCATGTTGCAAACATGACAGCTTGATAATATTCTGGATGACTATAACTGACATTTTGTTTGAAAAATAATAAACAATATAGTTTCCTGGAGTGATTACACAAATGTTTATTGGGAATGAGACCTGAGCAGCTTTTTTAGAATGGGCGCCAGAGTCCTTCCACGGTATCATGGACTGACAAAACCCCACCACTTCCCACCTAGCAAATAAGAACCTCACTGAGAAGGTAGAAGTAAAAGGTGAAGGGATTTCAGAAAGGATGTCATGATTATTGGAAAAGTTGAGAATTTTTGTCCTTGAAGTAAATTAAGAAGGACAATCAAATGTGAAACAGATCATAGTTAACTGTTTTTGTTTAGTGTTAATCTTAAAGCACTTTAGACTGCAGTTATATCTCCAAAGTTTTAGTACATAAACATTTTAGTACATAAGCATTCTGCTTCACATAACCTGTGAAGCAGATGTTTTTTGCTCAGTTGTTCTAGAAAATTTAATATTTTTATTAATATATGTTAAAAATAGCATGTAATGTCAGGTCCCAAAGATTTTGATGTCATTCTTATGCCTTCGAATGAAATTAATCACATTTTCAATGCCTACAGTGTTGGTTGTTTGTAAAATTAAGTTATATGATATTTTTGCAAAAGGAAGTAGTTGTAAAGCATCAAACAGATACTGCTGTTACGAGACTGATTTCTAAAAAGCAATTTTGAAGGAAAACACAGGGAGCCACAATGTCATTTTATAACTAACTAAAGATGATCCATTATGTTACACAAAACTCAAAAAAATGTACTAACCACTTCCAAAAAAACACTCCCTAGAATAAAGAGATGAACTGCATACCTCTTCAGTTAAATATTTATTTCTCAGGGCAGCTGAAGACACTATTTTTATGTATAGAAATGATAAAGCTGTAAATGCAGACAAATGAGGGTAAAATCCCCATAGGATGGTAGAGCTGCAAGTACAATGCTGTTTCACAAGAAAACTTGGAAATCTTTAACGCCTCATGTCTTGACTAATGAGGGGAAGTCTATACAGATCATTTTTAACATACTGCACAGTGCTTTGAATGGTACCAAATGTGGATGGATGAATGTCTACATGCAGCAACTGTAGTACGTTGCAAAAATCTCAGGGCTGTGAGATGATAGTGTGTTAGTATAGAGCTGGGGACAAAGCCAAGAGTAATTAAGCCTCTATGCAGCATTCCTAAACTTCAGAATGACTTGCTGTTCTGGGAGTTAAGGATGAAACTATTTATTCTCTCTCTCTGTCTCTCTCTTTTTTTTTTTTTTTTTTTTTTTTTTTTTTTTTTTTGTGGAAATTAATTGAAAGGTTTCAATAACATCAAATTTTTTTCCATCTAGGCAAATACACAGAAATTTATTTATAAATAAAATTCTCTTTATAAATCAGTGGTCTCAGGAAACACATGAGGAACACTTTTTCATTGTGAGGGTGACTGAGCACTGAAGCAGGTTGCCCAGGGAGGAGTTGTCATTCTTGAAGATATTCAAAAGCCATCTGGACACGTTCCTGGGCAACCTGGGCCCTGCCAGATAAATTCCAGCACTCTCTTCCAATCTCAACCGTTATGTGATTCTGTGAAGAAGATCTAGAAAGTCACATACGTTGATGTGGTGGTTTTACCCTGCTGGGCAGCTAAACTCCCCAACTGTTCTCTCCCTCCGCCAACTCAATGAAAAAGGGAGAGAAAATATGATGAAAGGGGCTCAAGGGTTGAGATAAGGACAGGGAGATCACTCACTAATTATCATCACTGGCAAAACAGGCTCAAAGACTAATTTATTGTCTATCACTAGCAGACTAGAACAGTGATCACCTGCTAAACCCTTGCTCCTGTGCGGGCTCCTCTCCACGGGCTGCAGCTCCGGCCCAGGGCCTGCTCCTGCAGGGGTTCTCCATGGGCCACAGCCACAGCCTCCTCCAGGCCACATCCACCTGCTCCACCGGGGGCTCCTCCATGGGCTGCAGCATGGAGATTCACTCCATGTGGGACCCACGGGCTGCAGGGGGACAGCCTGCTCCACCAGGGGCCTCTCCACCAGCCGCAGGGGAACTGCTGCTGCATGCCTGGAGCACCTCCTGCCCTCCTGCTGCACTCACCCTGGGGGCTGCAGGGCTTCTTCTCGCTCCTTGCTCTCCCAGCTGTTTTTTTTTTTTTATTATTATTATTTTTTTTTTTTCCCCTGTCTTAAATCTGCTCTCACAGAAGCCCAACCAGTGTCATTGACTGTCTCAGCTCTGGCTAGTGGCAGGTCCCTTTTGGAGCCGGCTGGAGCTGGCTCTGATCTGAAATGGGGCAGCTGTTGGGCTCTGCTCACAGAAGCCACCCCTGCAGCCCCCCCTGCTACCAAACCCATGCCATGTAAACCCAATACAGTTGATGAATGATTTTTGTTGTCTTAATATATACATAGTTCAGCTCTCAGTACAAGAAGTGATATAACAGTCAAAGGCTGTGGTGTGGCCAGATTTTTTTGGCAATGCATATATTTGTTCTGACTCTCAGGCCAAATAATGTAGCTTTAAGGACATCATATTTGTAAGAAAATCTTAATCTTTCCCATCAGCTCATTCTCTCAGAAAATCCAGGTTTTGTGATCTTCTGATATAGAGGAACATATATTTTCACTAAAAGATTTACTGGTATTATTCCTATACCTTGTTACAGGCAAAACTGACAGCACTGGTATTTCAAAAAGCACAGGTCAGACATGTGATATGTTGAACTCACTACACAGGTGATGGAAAGTGTTTTTCAGGGTAGATGCACTAACAGGAAAGAAAAAAAGCAGAAAGTCAGTAGTTTGCTGCTAAGCATTAGTATGTCTTCTAAACATATTAATCACATTGAGAGATTTGGGCAGACATTAATTTCATGGTCCAGACTTTCATTTCTATTCTGAATAGGTGCCAAATGTGTTTACCTTTAAGTAACTGTTTTGTAAAGACAACTGTGGTAATTACTTACATGAAAGAGGGTCTACAGAAATAGCTGATAGTTGCATAAGCCACTGAACTGTCTGAACATATTCTTTCTTATGTTTTATATGCAGACAGTAATATGTAAACGCTTCTCTGAAAAACTGGGCTTACTCTTAAAATTTCTTCATTTGTAAAACTAAACTATAAAGGAAAGGATGGAGGAGGAAAGACAAAAAGTATTTAAATGAATCCAGATAGTTTTGCATAATGAGGGAATGTCACTACACTTTAATATCTGTTATAGCATTTCTGATACTTAATAAAATCAGGTTAGTGCCAGACTCTGGTAAAGGTCATCATAGTTCATTTTCATTTTATAGCTATAACATTTTCACATTTATTAAGATTATTTTAAACTGAATGAATTAAATGAATGAATGACATACTGTAGAGGTAAATATCAAGGAAGAAGAATTATTATCTAAGTTAAAGGATGGTATTGGCACAAGATCAAATGATTATAAATTGGCCATGAATAAATTTAGAGAGGAAATTGGAAGACAGGTCCTTATCCATCCAAGAAGTACGTTTCTGAAACTATTTGACAAAGGGGAAAGGAATCAAATAGTTTAAAGTGTTTTAAAAGTAATGTGATATGCTTGGAAAAGGGATTGTGTAGTTAAGCAGGAGATTTCATGGAGTGAGATTTGTCATAGAATCCTAAGAGGTCGTTTTGCCCCAGGACACAAATTTGTAGGGACAATTTTGAAATACATGGTGTGTCACTATTCCCAAAGAGGTCTCTTAGAATTGCTATTGTCAGAAAATTATATCTTAATCCATGTTGCTGAGTTTCTATTCAGCAGCAGTTAGAAGTCAGCTATCAGTTTTTTGTCTTGATTTGCAATTTGGTTCTGGTGTCTACATTTACCATCCTCTGAAGCCTTGGAGGTAAGCAAGTACATATAGATGAGCTGTGCCTTTAATGGTATTGTATCCTCAGATATCTAGTTGATATGCCCTGATCACACAGGCATTAGAAAATTTCTCCCATACTTTGTTCCTAAATAAGGTAATCATCATCTGCTTTAAATAGAATGTTTAAATTCCATATACATATATATAAATTACCATTAAAACCAGAAAAAAAAATCAAGTCATGTACATTTCTTATTTTTGTAATTGTGTAAACATTTTCTTATGGGCTTTCTGATTCATAGATCCCCTCCATCTCTCTTCACTTTGGTACTCCCTGCCTGACTATGTGATTATAACATTAGGGTAAGGGATGATGCATGAAATAGGAACTTTGCCTTTGATTCTGAGACATGAGGATTTCCTCTTATGCCTCCCTCAGTGCTGTTTCTGAAGGGAGGAAACAGGATACAAAGTAATCAGTACTTCTCAATGGTAAGTCTTTGCTCCTAAGAAGCCTTGAACAAGGATTCCATGGAGGCCAGCTTAATCATGGTTTATTGACAAAGCTGAAAAGAGAAAAATGTGTAGTACTTGTCTATGTGACAATTGCCTTTAGTAGTGCTTTGAGACCCAAATTCAAATAGCAACAACAAAAAAACAAATCCTCCCTCCTGCATCAAGATCTCACAGCTTGACTATAAACCTAAGTTTCTTGTAATTTACATCAGCAGAGATGATGCAGATCTAAGAGAGCTAGAGGCATATTTATTGCAACTCAAATATATTTGAAACAGCCAGCACATTTAAAATACAAAATTGTAATGGGCATTTGGCAAGAGGAAAAAAAAATCCCTTCTCTGAAATTCTGTAGATAGTGTATTAAGTACCGTTCACTGTCTGTTCAGCAGAGGTCCACAACTAAACAACAGTGCCAAGATATGACAGGATTTCCAGATCTCATCTTTGTGTGTTGTGTAGTGTGAAGAACATGGTGATACCATGATGAGAAATTCCATTACTCACAGTATTCCAGATGTTTTTCATAATGTTCACCCATGAAACACCATGAAGTTGTGAATACAGTTGGAAATAATTCCAACATCTTGTTCGTTACTTTTGGAAGGCACTTGGAAATGACAGGCAAATGGTATCAGTGTATATGTATAGTTTTGACTCTTCACTATGATGATCCAATAATAAATAAATAATCTTCTTCATTGTTCTAGTTTAAAGCTTTCTTCTTCAGATCAGGGAAAACCAACTTTTCTTATTCCCTGCTGCAAGAATGAACTTTACAGTGTAAAGGCTGTCTAAACCCACATTCCAGCTGTCACTAGAAATTTTAGCATATCACAGCAAATAAACCAGTCTGCTGCTGAAAAATAAATGGGAATTAGAACTGTTCAGAAATGCTTTCCTCTGTCCTGCTTGCCCATGATAGATGTGATGAAATGAAATTCAATATAAATGTTTTTGATCATTATTTCTTTCAAAATCTTCACCTTTCAACAAAAGTATTTGAGTATTTTGCCAAACTTATGTAATTTGTTCATCTTATGTCATTTCTTGTTTGAAGAGGAGATCAAGATATGTAGCCCTTTCAGTGTGTTCTCAAGGCCGTGAAACTATATTGTAAAGGAACATAAGGGAAAAAAGGGAAAAAGCCTGAGGGCTCCAATACAGTAAAGAGTTTCATCTGGCAGAAATGACAATTAACGTATGCAGGAGAAAATAAACTGGAAAACATATATTTTGTGATATGGAAAGTGCAGTAAAGCTACAAGAGACCTTGGGGAACAGAGACAACAGCAAATTAGACAAGAATCTGTAATCTGATCTTGGAGTAAAAGCAAGGCAATGGAAGTAGAGCCATTTATACAAAACATAATACAGCTAACTGAAGTAAATGTTTTGGCACCTAACTCTCCCTATAGTGGATTTATAGCCCCATTGTACAACAAGAATTACAAACATGGAGCACAAGAAGGGTGAAGGGCTGTATATGGTCAAATACAGGCCTTGTGAGTAGTATCCATCCCTACATCTAAAAGTTAATTGACTCCATTCTTCGAGCATGGAACAACTCAAGGGTGACCAGTTGAGACATCTGAACTTTTGGATATCTAAAGTTTAGAGAGGCGTATCATAGTTTTGTTACTGGAAGACCTGTGAGAACCGAGATGAGGAGAATGACATGAAAGGCCATGAGGGTGTTGAAAGGATAAGACTTTTAGAAGAAGTACTGACAAAAGACTGAAGACCTCATCGTAATCAGTGAGGTACAGGAAAAATGTAAGCTATAAGAATGTGAGAATGTGTTTATGGTGATATAAATGAATGTAATCAGGAAAATTAAAATATTATGAGATGGATTTAGTATTTAGTGTTTTATAGCTTTATCAAGGAATTCAAAACATGAAGAAAATGAATAAGCTGCAGAAAGAAATTTTGAACCTCTAGGAAGATAATTATTTTTCTCCAACTTCTCACAGCCTGTGACCTATCATTACAGCACTGTTAAAGCATTTACATCAGTGTAGCTGTAAAATGGAAGGATACCAAAGTTGTTCCAGTTCTGGGAGTCAGTTAATAAATGCTTCCCTTAAACTGATTACCTGAAAAAAATGGCAGCCACATGGCACTGACAAATTCAGTCACTCCTTACAGTATCAAATTTATCAGACAAGCACAGCTCTTCTGTATAACAATTTTCTATGGCAAAACTGTTAATTTTCTGCTCTCCTACCTTCTATATGCAGTAAGTGCAAGAAGATATACTAACCCCTAGGCTTTCATGGTAATATTTTATTAAGGAAATATTATGACCTTTACTAACTGACGTTCTGTAGATTTTTTTAAATATACATTTTTTTACTTTATGATAAAAATGAAATTCGATTGTTTATCATAGTAAGTTTTGACAATATGAAGTTTTCTATTTTAATTGACTGTATTTCTTCTTTCTTTCTTTCTTTCTTTCTTTCTTTCTTTCTTTCTTTCTTTCTTTCTTTCTTTCTTTCTTTCTTTCTTTCTTTCTCTCTCTCTCTCTCTCTCTCTCTCTCTCTCTCTCTCTCTCTTTCTCTCTTTCTCTCTTCTTCTATTTGTTATTGTTGTTGTTGCTGAATTTTACATTTCCTGGTGTAATTGGGTGGGTGTGTTTCTATCAGTTTCAGCTAACTGGCATCTTATTAAACAATTCATTTATTTTGCTTATTGAAAGATCAGTTCTGTCAACTTTAAACATGTTGACCTACACAGATTTATGATGATGGAGCTCAAATTAAGGCTGATATAATTAAGCTCTGAATATTACCTCCTTGCCTTTCCATAACTCTGTGAAGTTGAGCCATTCTGTCTCATAATGCGTAGTCTTTTGTACTGAATGAACAAAGCTGAGATTGACATTAAGTATATCCTAGAGTCAGGCTTGAAAGCTCTTAAAATTACTCATACAGGCCAGAAATCTAATTATCTTTCAGCTTTCTTCCTTTTACTATTAGAATGGTCAATAAAAGGAGGGGGGGGGGGGGGGGGAGGGAGGAAGAGCCAACTCACAAATGTCCTGTGAGATGCTAATGGGGGGAAAGAAGAAAGATTTTTTCCAAAACTGAATATAATAATCCCTATCTCCAAAGAACACATGTAAGCTCAAACAACACCAAGTTTAAATGTGTCATGGTACAATTCATGTTTAGTATGCACTGAGTGCATAGAGGGAAAAGCATAAGAGAAAAGTATATGGACTCAGTATAAAATAAATGGGAAACATAAGGCTTTTCAGACTAAGACAACATTTCATTGCCTTGTATTGTTTTCTTTTTTATTTATTTTAGGTTGATATAGTTTATCCTTTCTGTTTCAAGGTAGCTATTTTTATCTGTGTAACATCTGGTGTTATTTGTTCTGTGTGATTTAATTTATTTATTACCACATATTCTAAAGACACATAGCTTTATCTTCTAATGATTTTAGTGCATGCTCTTTAAGTCAAAACAGTTGATTTTTCTTTTTTGGTACATTGTCTCCTGGTTTTCTTATAGAAAACATTGTGCTTTTAAAAAGCACAATTAGATTTCAGTGCAATTTTCTTAAACAAGGAGTTTAATCAAAGTGAAGGATAGACTTGAATAATACCATATATAGATTCATTAAATACAAGTATCAGGATGCTGGGGGAAAATTCACAGAAAGCTTGTGTTCTTTGGTTAAGTTCACAAAGGCTGCAAATACAGTTGAAAAGCAATGTGTGAACTCCTAGCAGGATCCCAAATAATTATACATTTAAATGAAATGTATTTGTCTTAATCAGTCCTCCAAGGTTTAGCTTTAGATAACAATTTCTGTCAATGTTTTACTGTGCGATGCAAACAAGAATGTAGGAGTCTTGTTAAAATACAGCTGTTCCTAGTGAAAATGTGCTTGTCATTCCAGTAGTATTTTTTAAAATTAAAATATTAATAAGTTTAACTCATCCTCATATCCATTCTGATTTTATTAGACTGAAGTCACACATCTGTTGATTGTGGGGAAAATAGGCAATAATTTCTTAGATCTTTGTGATTGTTTTATTCCATAAAGCAGTTCAAGAAAGAAGTGAACAGTAGATCTAGAATACTATCTATTTCTTTCCTTTTCTGCTCTGTTGCAGGAAATGAACAGATAACTGTAAGAAAGTCATTATTGCCTGCAGATTCTGGCTTTGATGACCCCTGAGAAAATTTGTTTCTCATGCAAAATTTCAAATATCAGGAGCATTGCCATCTCTGACTTGTACTTGCATTGCTGATGCTGTTGTTTGCCTCTTTGTTAACACCTAAACAAGCCCCTGAGAGGATACCACCTACATTCACTACAGGGCAGATGAAGGAAACTGTCAGCTTGAAAGGAAACCATGTTAAAGTCTAAGGAAATAAAGGTGGATGAGCATTCAGTTGTGGACTCATTCACTTTTAATTCATGGAGGGTGATGAAGGGGGATTTTTCATGTCTAAGCATAGGCATTTTTTCATACTTGAAATGTCTTTAGTGGATGATAATTAGGAGCCAAATTATGATTTAGAAACCTCACTGGTATAACAATTTATCTGTGCTGGTATATCCAGGAAGTGGATCTGAGGGAAAATGTAGAAGTACTTATAATCTCTTCAGAAGTGCAGACTTTTATTTTTTTATTTTATTTTTATTTATTATTATTTTTTTTAAGAAAAGCAATTTGCAGTTGACCTTTGGCTTCTTCTCAAAATCTTCCTTCCCCTCCCTGCTCCAAACAAAGGGTGGGGACTTAAAATCAATTCATCATCCACATCCAAGCCTGGACTCTTTCAAAGCAGCTCAGTTTTCTGAAAGAGTAATACGAAAATTTGATTGTAAGAGTGACACCAAGAGCAGGTGTGCACTCTAACTGCTTCAGAGAAATCTGACGTTCATGTGCATCCCAGAGAGGGCTGCAAGTCTGATGCATCTGAAACCAAAGCAAGCATTGTCTTGCATTGTTCTTGTCTGGCATCAGTTACTGCTTTTTACATTCTCTACAAGTATAAATATTTTCTACAAGTATAAATAAATATTTATTTATTTTTAACTATGGTGTGGCTTGTGCATGTTAATGAATTGGCTGATTATCACGCCAGCGATGTTAGATATATTTCATGTTATTAACATGTGCTTGTCAGTAAGAAGCAATTACCCACTGAACAAACACAGGAAAATCTGAAGAATCACAAGCTAGTATGCTTTGAAGTGTCATATTTCTAGGCTGGACAATACAGTAAATGATTCTTTGTGCTGTGCCAGAGCATCGACCCCTCTGAGGCAACAAATACAGCTACAGTAAGTGTTTAATATTTGTTAGAGTACATGGGAGGATGCCTGGGATTCAGTCTCAGCTCTGGAGTTGATGATTTAAACTTCAGACTGGCCCAGAGAGGGGGAAAATAGTTACACAAGCAGAAAAGTTTTACTTTTCTTCCTCCCAGCTGTGGTATGAAGTTTGGTTTGTTGGTGTCTGGTAATCATTTTGCAGTCCTTAAAAAAAGTACCCTATAGAAATCCACAGTACAAACTGCCATATTAAAAATAGTAATAGAGTTACAGGTTTTCAAATATTGGTAAAAGCCAATAGGAATATTTTTCAATGGGTCTGCAATGAGTCAAGATTCAGCCCTTGAATGACATACACACTGCTTATTAAGGAGCAGTGGAGCCACACAGAAGTGACATCTCTATGTGCCACATTGTTTGTGCTGGGTTGCCTTTATGAAAGAGATAGCTGTCTGAAGAAACTAAAACTGCTAAGACTGCTCATTTTGATTGCTGAAAGGTTTGCTCTGCATTCTGGACACTGGCAGCACTTATGCCATCAGCAGGGCTGCAGTAGCAAGGTTAGGACATGGTTATGGTAACTCAAGGGAAGAGGGAGTGGCAGGAATCCAAAAATCATCCAAGAGCACTCTTTTTGGAGGCAGACCCCAAATGTGGGGAGGAGGGTACAGGAGAGCTGTATGAGCTGTGTAGTTTGACCAAGCAGTGAAGAGAGGAGAATGAGAAAACAGCAGGCTTGGGAAAGGCTGGAACTAGTGCTCTATGCAAAGGTGCAGTTTGTTTTTAGGATGAATCCTGTTCAATAATGACTACAGTGAAAGCTTAGGAGAGGAACTGTCTGCCATAAGTGCACCTTACTTCTGCTGTCTGGCTCCCACTGGATGGTGACAGCAGCCTGGTTCTTGATCAGAGTTTGCCCTTACCAGCAATGGCATTGTATCCGTGTGTTCTCAGGCTGCTCTACGAGTCAATGCCATTCAGTTTTTGTTGCTGCACTGACTTTGCATGAATCCCTTGAGGAGAGGGAGTTTAGAAGTCCCTCACGAGGTTTGTGTCTGATGGTCTTTTGATAGCTCTAGGCCTGTATCACTTCAATCTCTTCAATTCAAATAGAGAAGTATGTGTTTTCCATTGCTCTAGGCTTGCCTAGATTCTAGCTGAATAGCTAAATCCTTATTAAAGTACATTTGTGCATAAGCTATGTTTCTGCTTGTGACTGGATCTTGACTGGCAGCCCACTGGTGTAAACGCAGCCTTACTCCAAGCTCTAGCCATGTAAGCTCCCTCACAGCCAGTGTCTAAAGATACAGTGTCTTTAGGGGAGAAGATATGGCTCATAATCCATTGCTATTTAATTGTATCCTCTCTGTTGATACTGGTATTGAGGGCACCAATTAGTTTCAATTGTGCAGGTGGTTTTAGTAAAGCAGACTGTTAGGCTAATGAGAAATGGACTGTGATCATCTACCTCATTTCACAGAGCTGAGGAGCAACAATCTAATTTGAATTGAGTTCAATTATTCTTGACTGAAACTGGCTTTAAACTAGCAACCTCAGTGCAAAAGGGCTGTAGGGGCCATTCAGCCTCTTGATTTCTGTTTTACATGTGTAGGACTCTACATCAGAAGTATTTGACAGTAACTGGCTCTGATGCAGCTGATTAAATGTTCTTGTTTGGTCACATGTAGCAGAGGGCAGATGTGGCCCTCTGTCACAAAGCCATTTTAACATTTAATTCTTGGGAACTGTAGGAGAAACTCCTCTTATCTAAACACAAAGATAAATCATTGTCCATCTAAGGAGAGTAACCTTACTAGAAAAAATACCAAATGGTCTCTTAGAGGGTTTTAATCAGCTCATAGATCTGTGTTTTTTGTGTGGTCCTCATACTCTCTGCACAGTTAAGACTGACAGTGGTTAGCAACATTTTCTGCCTGCTATTCTGATCCTGAGAACTTGAGGATGATAAAAGGGGTAAAAACCAGGTGGGCAAACTTAAGGTGCAAATGGAACTATGCAGAAGTGCTCCCTGCTGGGTGCTCATCTCCCTAGGAGGAACCAGAGAGCTCGAGAGGGCACCAGAGAGGTTAGTGCCTTTTTGGCCTTAGGAGACAGGTGTTTGTGTCACATGCTGATACTTTCCTTAAAGGTCATGTATCTGCCAGTCTATCTGAACTTGTTTTTGTGTAGCATTTTGAAACAAGGTTGGCTCATCCTCTATGTCATATTGTTTTTCTTTCTGTTTCTCTGCAAGGCTCTAGTCCTGGATGACCACACCATAGACTTGTTAGTTTGATCTCAGTTTCTGCTTGAACACTGCAAGTAGATCTGGCAGGAAAAAGTGGATGTGAAAGAGACTAACTCTTTCTACAGGTACACCTTGCAGACATTGCACAATGTCTCGCTCTTCTTACCTGAGACAGTCCTCCAGAAATACCCCAGTAGGCCATGAAAACGGGTTGATAACACTTCTCAAAGGGACAGAGATCACATTACAGGGGATACAGCCTTTAATGGACAGATGAGCACTGTAAAAGCACAGCACCAAGAGGCTGAGACAAACTCCTGAATCACCTGTCACACTTCCATGATACCTCACAAGTTATGCACAAAGGTCATACAGAATCACAGAATCACAGAATTGTCTAGGTTGGAAGAGACCTCAAGATCATCGAGTCCAACCTCTGACCTAACACTAACAAGTCCTCCACTAAACCATATCGCTAAGTTCAACATCTAAATGTCTTTTAAAGACCTCCATGGATGGTGACTCCACCACTTCCCTGGGCAGTCCATTGCAATGCCTCACAACCCTCTCAGTAAAGAAGTTCTTCCTAATATCCAACCTAAAACATCCCCGGTGCAACTTTAGCCCATTCCCCCTCATCCTATCACCAGGCATGTGGGAGTATAGAACAACCCCCACCTCACTACAGCCTCCTTGAATGTACTTATAAAGAGCGATAAGGTCGCCCCTGAGCCTCCTTTTCTCCAGGCTGAACAAACCCAGCTCCCTCAGCCACTCCTCATAGGAGGTCCTCCCACTTGCATGCCACGGTGCACTCCATTTTGTGAGAGCTCCTCCTCCAGGCCTGGGGAAAAAGGAAAGGGGAACAGCTTGGGCCTATTGCCATGTCCAAAAGCATGAGATTCTGAGAAATGTTCCCTGCTAAAATGTCCTCCATTTCCTGCTAGTGCAGTAGAATTAATTCTTCCAGTATTGAATACCTATGTGAGAATGGACTCTTGTAGATGGAAAAGAGACAAGTAAAGAAGACTTTAGGGACATGTAAGATAAAGAGTGACACTGATAGTGACTAACCACAGACCCTTGCAATACAAAACAAAACAAAATAAAAAACATAAAACATAATACAGCTGACTGAAGTAAATGTTTTGGCACCTAACTCTCCCTATAGTGGGTTTATAGCCTCATTGTACAAGAATTGCAAACACAGAGCACAAAAAGGGTGAAGGGCTGGATGTGGTCAAATATAGATTTGACCACAGAAGGGCTGGATGGGGCCTTGTGAGTAGTATCCATCCTGCATGACTTTACACATATAGAAGTTAATGGACCGCATTAAAATAATCTTCCTGTTTTAAGAGCAGATATGTCACCATTTGGCTCTGTTTCTTCAAGCATGGAACAACTCAAGGGTGACCACGTGAGACATCTGAACTTTTGGATATCTAAAGTTTAGAGAGGTGAATCATATTTTTGTTACTAGAAGGCCTGTGAGAACCGAGATGAGGAGTATGACACGAAGGGGCTAGAGGGTTTCGAAAGGATAAGACATTTTGAAAAAGTACTGACAGAAGACTGACGACCTCATCACAATTGGTGAGGTACAGAAAAAATGTAAGCTAGAAGAATGTGAGAAAGTGTTTGTGGTGTGCTGGTCTACTCTAGATGAGTAAAGCGGTATCATGTGGTCTGTATCAGAGGGCCTTGTAGTCATGAAGGTGCCAAAAGTCACAGGAGAGCAATGGCTGTGCAGTTATTTGTTCTACCTGATGCACATCATGGTTATATGTGATCCATAAGAGGACAGTACAGTGGTCTGGACAATGTGGACATAAGCTGGTTATTACCAATTGGCTGTGGATAAAGGATTGCTTCCTTAAACCAACTTAATATTCTGTATGAACAAAACCAGGTGAGCTAGTGACTAATATATATATATATATATATATTTATTAACTGAATATCAAAATGGTATATTTAGTGGCGTATTTCTCTCTGTATTAATAGAAATGTTATCCAAATAAGGCAAATGCAATACATTATATTAAATTTTGCTGTGATTTTGTTTTATGTTCAAAAGTAAACAAGACGTTAAGGGGCTGTTGAAATTATTGTTATTATTAAAAGCAACTTTTTTTTTTTTTTTCTGAGTAGTGGCTAGGTAGGAGGGAATAATAAATGTTTCAAAAAAATCAAGGGCTGATTTAAAAAGACTGAGCAGCTGTGGTGAGAATTTCAAATGAGCTGATGTCCTATTCAAACTATGATTAATCTGTCTTATGTTCTTAAAATTAAATGCTATCAATTTTAACTTTAGGAAATGTTACTATGGAACTAAGAGTATAACCAAGACACTGTTATTTTCCCTGTACAATATCTCTTTATGTCATAATCATAAAGTCAAGGTTTGGCGCAGGGAATAGATGATTATGCTTTATTTATCTAATATAGATTTTTAGTAAGGTGCAAACACAGATCTTTTAAATATTCAAGTTTCCATTCTGTAAAGAAGAAAGTAAATATCCTACCTGATATATTAAATATGTTAACAAAAGCATAACCTGACAATTGAAGGGATTTAGTCTTGACTAACTTCATTCCCATCTCACTCTTGAATCCCAACTCATAACTGAACCAAAGTAACTTTATCAAATATCGTGATGATGATTTGAGTCTATTCTAAGAATATTTACTCTGTCATTGAAACAAATGGATATTCTGAACTTTGAAGTCCAGTGTGAAGAGCAATAGCCTTGAACCATGATGTTTGACAAACAGTATTTCTATCACCTCCCCCTGCCAAAAACGAATGGGTATGCGGCTTAAGTGGTGATTGCCATAGAGGTATGTAAGAGATTTTTTTAAGATGTCATTATCATCTCAATCTATTTTCAAGCCGTGATATAGAGACAACATGGAGTAAAACTATCCTTAAATCAATAAAAATAATTTGTTTATATATGACATATCTAAATTATGCACAGCAATCAGGGGAGTATTAATTGCCTTAGAATCATAGAATCATAGAATATCCTGAGTTGGAAGGGACCCTTAAGGATCATCAAGTCCAACTCTTGACACCGCACAGGTCTACCCAAAAGTTCAGACCATGTGCCTAAGTTCACAGTCCAATCTCTTCTTAAATTCAGACAGGCTCGGTGCAGTGACCACTTCCCTGGGGAGCCTGTTCCAGTGTGCAACCACCCTCTCTGTGAAGAACCCCCTCCTGACGTCCAGCCTAAATTTCCCCTGCCTCAGCTTAACCCCGTTCCCGCGGGTCCTGTCACTAGTGTTAATGGAGAAAAGGTCTCCTGCCTCTTGATAACCCCTTACGAGGAAGTTGTAGACTGTGATGAGGTCTCCCCTCAGCCTCCTCTTCTCCAGGCTGAACAGGCCCAATGACCTCAGCCGTTCCTCGTACGTCTTCCCCTCAAGGCCTTTCACCATCTTCGTAGCCCTCCTCTGGACACTTTCCAACAGTTTCATGTCCTTTTTATAGGACATTTTTTTATTATTTGCCTTCCTGATGAAGAGACCAACAACTCTGTTCCTTCTAGAAAGTAGAAAAGTGCCTTCCTGATTCAGCACAGAATTCATTCAAGCCCATGAAAAATTGTATTAATTCAATATATCATTGTTATAAAAACTGCACTGTACATAGCTAATGCAATAAAGTGTAATTTAGCACTTTTATTTCCATGTTTGTATGTGAATCCATTCCCACATTATAGTTCCTTGCCTTTGTTTTATGGTCACAATTAATAGAAAGCTATGCTTCTCTCTTCAAGGAAAACATGATTTAATATTAAAGCCAAGTCTCATATATGATAATTAAGAAAAATAGTTCTGCTTCTGTCTGGAGAGCTCATTCAGTGGCTCAGACCCCAGACTGAATGGTTTTGGTGAATTGTTTTTTATCCTGGAGAAGTTATTGGATGGAGAAGTTAAGAGAGATATTCCTGTTTCTCCAGTGTTGTAGGCTATTGCAGAAACATTTATGGAGAAGAGAGGCTGAAGCCTCATGTCAGCAAAGCGAACATGGGGCATGTTCCTGGCTGCTCACTGTAGCAGAGCAGCCTGTGCCTATGCCTGTGCAGTTGGTGAGCTGCAAACCTTCATTCTGTGTTAATCACACCTTAGTGCTTTGATGCATGGGGAATTGAAACCCTAAATTCTCTCTAACTTGTCTTTTCCAGCTTGTTGTGTGGAGAGCTCCTCATTTACATGCTCTCACAAACTAAGAAAACATGCAGGGTGCTGAAGGGAGAGATTTTCTGTCAGGAACCTTGAACTGGCCACAACTTTGAAGGGGATCCACTTAGTTTTCTTCTACTGATCTCCAAAATAAGTTCTTTGAGCTGCAAAAATTCAAAGTGACTAGCAATAATGTCTTTTTTTTTTTTTTTTTTTTTTTTTTTTTTTTTTCATTCTGCCTGCTGTACATCTTTGCATTCCAGTTTATGTTCAGCTATCTCAAAAACTTTCAGTGTTGCAGCAAACTCTGTATTGTCCCTTCAAGGGTCCTAACAAGGGATCTTGCCGCCACTACTGAGGGCTGACTGCTCCATTTGCTCTCCATCTGAACACATCCAATGTTCCTCAGGAAAAGATGTTGTCTTGCCTTTTTCTAGAAGCACCACATCAACTCATCTGTTTTTGAGGAACACGCCATGCAGCTAAGAAAAATCAGATTGAATGTAAGTAAACATTTATCTGGCAGGGGTTTGAAATTATTCATGGGTCAATGCTTGATACCTGCTAGCATTGTAGGAGAACCTGCACTGCAATGCAAAGTGCTGTACACATACCCCAGAGATATTGTTTACGCTTTAAATCACTGAAGAGCTTGCTGGAAGAGAAGGACTTTTTCATGTGTCAAAAATGATCGAGGCTGTGAGCAGTTCTTCTGCCTCCCTGTGGAGCAGAGGTCAAAGATTTCTACTTGTGTATATTCTCATGAGTCCAGAGTTCACCCACCCCCTTAAAAAGCCAAGTGATAAAAGCATTATGTTGTATTATTTGATAGGTGTTTGTTAATTATATTTTCCCTGAATTTCAAACATTCTAAATAAGATTTTATCAAAAGTTTTATCTTTTAACAGAGTGGTGCTTTTGCCATTTCACAGGCCTAACTTGCAGGAAGATGCTGCTCATCATGTGCTGAAATGAGACAAAACATGTTTGAGTGTATATGTGGATATAATATGGCTTTGGGAAGAACGTACTCGGTGCACTGGAAGATATTTTTATCTTATTTTGTAGACTGAAGGCTGAACTTATCCCTGAAATATGCTTATAGATGTCCACTGAAGACGCTTGGAGTTACAGGTGTATCTCTGAGGTCAAAATATAGCCCTAAAATATTAACAGACTTTCTCAAATATCTGAGAATGATAAAAGTCTTGGACAATTTAAAGCAGTAAGTCTAAAGTCAGTGTGAATTCTCCATGGCTGGAAGCACTAAGAGGAAAATAGAAATATGTTCTGCAATAATTTATAGGTTTGGAAGATTAACGGAGAAAAAGGTGCAGACATACAACAGAGATAAAAAGCAATCCTATCCAGGACAACCCACACACAGAGATCAAAGTTAATTTGAAAACCTAAGTGTTTAAAGAGAAAGCAAAGAACTGCTGAAGTAAAGAGAGGGTAACATTAAGGAAAAGAAACAAGAAGTTAAAAACAGGTACTGGCAATTGCAGAAGAGAACAGGAATAGAAAAGTAAAAAAGAGAATGTATCTCACAGGAACATTAAAATAGATTTTAATCTGAGAGGTATTTCAGAAAAAAAAATGGACTATTTCTTTTGATGAAATTACCCATCAGTGGAAGGGAAAGAAAAAGAAATATTGAATATGATGCAGTTGCTTCTAAGAATGGAAGAGAGAATGTTCAGAGTAATCCAGGGGCAGAAAGTATGTGAGCATCAGGAAGGAAAACTTGATCTTGTCTTGATCATGACATTGACTTATGGCCTCATATTTGAAAAGCTGCCGCTGTTTTCTAAATTGCATGCTCTTTGGATGTTTTATCAAATGTTTCAGAGAGACTACAGGGTTTGGAAAGGGAGGCTAAGAAATGGGGAACAGGAAGAGATTATCCTTCTGTATCATAAAGAGCAACACACTGCCAGCACTTCCTACTTGTGGCCTTGCATCTTCCTGAACACCCTTCTGAAAAAATGAAGTTTCCTCTTCTCATAATTTCTAAGGATGCCACAGTAGTTAAAAATGCTCATGGTCTTTTGATTAGGAAGTGGAGAAATATTAAGTAGAGATATAAGAAGGTTGTATTCCTTCTCTGGCGTTAAGGAAACCTGCAGAACACTGAAACACTTCAATGGGAAGTTGAGGTCTTGGACAGAGAGAGATGAAGCTTGTTTTGAAGAACAAAATCAGTCCTGGAAAGTCTGACCTTGGGAAGAGGCTGGAGAAATTTGATTTTATCTTTGCCGAGGTCAAGAAGTACTTAAACAAAGAAGAGAGTTCAGAAGCAAAAGGTTCTTAGATAGTTAAAAAAAAAAAAAAAAAAAAAAAAAAGCATTTTGTGGCATACAGTAGCTAGTCAGAGACAATAAAAACAAAACAACAACAAAAAGCTTCTCCCACCCCTCTCCCCCCAGTTATTAGGAATTCTGTTCCTGACATTTTTATATTCAGCCACAAGGCTCTTTAAAAAGCACTCTCTTATTTACCAGGAAATTGGTATTTGGTATTCAAGAAGTTAAATCAGGTGATCATAACATTATTTTACAATGTAAAAATCTTTTATTTATTTATTTATTTATTTATTATTATTTTAATAAATTCTTATTGCTAAAGTCTTCCTCTGCCACATTGTATTAGAACTAGCATCCTTTTTTCTTTTACAAGGTAGATTATTAACTCTGAATATCTACAGGTTTTGAGTTATTTAATGGACTTTCTCTGGCATCTATTGCTGCACTTTTAAGTGCCTGGAGAAGCATTGTGGACATCTTCAATTAACACCAGTTAGCAAAACTATTTATGCCTTCAGAACTTTGTAGCTTGGTCATGATGACACGGTAAGAGCATTTTAACTAATGCTGCACAGAGGCTTTTGCACCACTTAGAAATAAATCTGCTTCCAGTCAGGCTCTGTTTTTCAATGTGCTGAAAGGAAACAGGCTCTCTTCCTCCAATTTGTGTTCCTGTATATAGATACACACCTATATATTTCACAGTGTTTTCATGTCAACATATTTACATACATGAAATAGTTCTGAAAAATATTTGTGTCTGTGGATGTTGAATCCAGTCATATGAAAGAGTTTCTTCAATAAGTAGGTAGAAAGAAATTCCTGTGCCTCGCTGTGCTTCACATGAAGTCATTAGGCACTCTGTAAGAATCCAAGGGATTTTTTGCACTTTGAAGATATTCCTCTGTTGTTGATTTTAATGCTTCCTCTGTGGCTGTAAATCTTTGAAAGGTGTTCAATGTGGTGAAGTCTACAGCTTCTGCAAGAACTATTCACCAATTTGCATTGAACAGCAAGCAACTGTCCCTAAAAGAGTTTTTTATTCTTCTATGAGTTCAGGGTGTTCTCGGGGTCATCCTCTAGCTCACTGTCATTTCATACATACTATCTATACTATCTATACTATGTATGTATTACATACATACATACTATCTGTACTATGTATGTATTACATACATACTATCTATACATACATACTATATATACTATCACATACAGACATCATTAATTGAACACTATAGCAGTTTGAACACTGAATGTTTGCTGATGAGTTGTACGCTGTTGATATTTCATTGAGTTGCCTTGTTTGCAGTGGTTTAATGGAGAAGGAAGGTATTTCTCTAGTCCTTAAATGAGTTGTTAAGATATGCAGTGGACTCTCAGGTGCTTCTGGAAGCAGTTTGCAGTTTTTACATGTATTTTAACCCAGCCTGATTAACAATCTTGACTATAAAATGTAGATCACTCAGCCATACACAGCTTATCTTTCACACTCCTATTTGTTTGATTACAGGAATGCTTCTCCCCAGCACCCAGTTGAAACCTCAGCACACCCAGGTGTTTTTTGTTACATTTACCCATAAGAGCTTTATAGCTTCATGCTCTTTTCAGCAGTATTGCTCATTCATCTGTGTACTGCCTTCTTGACTGTAGCATAACCCCTACCCACCGTATTTTATACACTCTCATTCTCCTTCTGAATAGCCCTGAACTGATGCCAGAAATATCTACCCCGTGTCAGTATTTTTCCCTTGATAAATTCTTCTTTTCTTTTCTCAGGAGATGTTGGTTTGTTGCCCTTGAATTCGTTTAGAAAAGTGCTGCCCACTGAAAGCCCTGGCCTCTGGGATACAGTCTGTCAGAGCTTGGGACACAGCCCATATTTAGAAGCTGCTAGCATACATTTATGTTTGTGACTACCCTTTCATGATTTTTTAAGATGACCGAGGAACTCAATAGTCATTTAAGGCGCTAACTTTCTTCTTGTGGGATTTGCTGCCTATCTGATCTGAAGCCCTAAACCTTCCCCAAATGTAATTCATTCATTTGCACTGTCTCATGAGGAACTGAGAAAAGGAGATGGATTGCCTCACCTAACCCATGCTCTTTGATGAAAATGGCCTGCTGTGCTCCCAGGCCATCTAGATTAGGACATTCTGGTTGCTGGCTTTTAGCTCTGAGTTGGTAATCAATCTATGTGGGAAGCAATTTTCCTGAGGCTAAAATGCAGAATTGCAATTGCTGGGAATATAGGTAGCTTTGGGATTGTGTCCATGCTATGCTTGATTTGCTATGATGTCTTGAATTACAGTCTCCTGGATCTTAAGAAAATATCACATTTCTGCATCTCCTGTATTTGCTGATGTTTCACATTCTCTCCTGTTAAAGCAGTTCAGTTTTGTATGAATAGTACTTATTAGGGCAGAGTCATTAGAACTACATGTAGGACTATGCACTTACCATAGAAGGGGAAAAAGCTCAGTTTCAGACTTTATTCAGCCCTTCAGGGCATTGGGATATTTGATCCTATGCCCCAAGACAACAGCTTCCTTACCGAGTTCTGTGGTGTTCTCTACCTCTTCTACCACAGGGGGATCTGAAAGAAAACAACAGTAAAAAAAGATTTTAACTTATTTTAACAGGCAATAATCTGGAATAGCATTTACTCGAGGGTCTGCACCTTAAAGTTGCTGTTCTTCAATGAATTATCAGTCATCACAGGTATTGGTGTGCAGTGTCCATGTAGGGACTGTATTATGACTGCTTAACTTAGCTGAGTTGTCAGCACACAGAGCAAGGTGGAGTCTATAAAACAAAGCAGACTCCCTTATTTACAGAGGTATATCCTCTTTCAATGTATGCACCTTTGAAGGAGTTTGGCTTTGGATATACACCCCTGGATGGTCAGTCCTTATTGTTATTTGTATGACAGTGTTGAATAGGCCCACAGCCCTGTATGGGTTCTGTATTGTGTGTATGTGTAACGATCTCAGCAGAAATTCAACAAATAGATGCAACCTGCAGACTAGTCTGCAGAGAGGAACAATAAGAGGGGCCATCAATGTATTCTCTCTTGTGGTTTTCTGAATCTTGACCTGCTTTTCTGAGTCCTGATCTCTCTCCTCTGCTGTCTGAGCCCAAAGACTTGAACATACAAGGGATTTGTGCACGTGCTGTGCTGTGGTTCAGAGGAGGAGAAGTGAAAAGATTGAATATGGCTTTGAAGTTAGAATCTGCAGGGCAGCCATAAAGGCATGCTAAGAGTCTGTAATAAATCATGGGCTGTGTCCTCTCCTTTTTCCTCCCTGTTTCTACTGTGTGTTCTATGTATATATGATACAAGACAGTCTATACAGAGAACTTGATATATTATATATTTACAGTAAATGATCTAAAACTGTGATGCACTCTGCACCACAAGTGTTAAAAGCTATTACTGAGAAGATAGCACAATATAAATAAGACTCTAGCAATTTTCAAGCATTTAGGCTTAGTGATGTCTAATTCAGACTCATATTGAGTAACAAATCTTAGTGGCTGTATTGTGGAAGCCCTAACAACAGAGAATGGGATGAAAAGAAAGAAACACATTGAATAAGAGAGGTCAGCAGTTTGGAAGGCAATTTGTAGATATCAGGTGGAGTCAGAAAGTTGCATATCTGTCCTACAAAACAGGTGAGAATTGACTTGCCTCCTTGAGGCATGAAAGCATCACTCCCATGTTTTCCTCCTTCACCTCTTCTTTTGCTATTTTGGTGCTGGATTGCACTCACTACAACCCTTTTTCTAGGCTTGAATATTATTTTCCTACCTCTTCTGTAGAACTTACTTTAAGCCAGTTGACAGCAGATGAGAATAGTTATCCTTCTCCCTGGATGAGGCCTTGTCCCTCCTCATTGTACACAACCATTCAGGAAAAGAACAGCTGAAACTAAAATCTGAGACACTTTCTGAATCCCTTTTTTTACTACCCTTTATTCTCTTATTATTTATTTATTTATATATATTTTTTTTCAATCCAGGAAAAAAAAGGAGCCTATATAAGGTGAAATAAACTCCTTTGATGTCCTGAGCTAATGTGTCATATAGCTAATTATTTGTAGAATGTGAAGCATGAATTAATAAGCCCTTTTAGTTATTTTTCTGATGGCAACCCGCAGTGTTTTAAAAACTCACTCCCCACCCCAAATGAAGCTGTCTGCATTCATTAGTACTGTTCCAGTTGTTTCCACAAGTCCTCAGTACTGCAATGTAAATGTAAACCACTGTGTAGCATATGTGTCTATGTACATATGTTTATCATCATGATATGATATACTCATATGATATACTCAAATGATATATGAGTATATAATGTAAGAACATTTTCACGGATATTAGGGGATCAACATGATCTGCAACTGGAAACAAGCAGAAGTTGGGCACCTAACTATCATTTGTACTTTTACAATATTTATGATTTTCTTTGTAGGAGAACAAAGCAGTTCCAGGCATGGACTAAGACATCAACTGCTAAGGCAGTTTCTGTCCCTGTAAAAGAAGCAGGAGGCTTCTGGAGCTATGAGAAATTTCAGGCAGAAGGAAATGGTATTACTCCTGCTTGCATCACAGTTAAGACTGGAAAAAAATATCAGAAAACCAATGAAATGCAAAAAGATTGGTGAGAACACAAATCAAACTGCAATTTTTTCACTACAACTTCTGGTACAGCGCTGAGATTTTTTGTCTCTGTTCTGCACTAGGGATCTATATTCTCCATAGAGCCTATATTTTCTAGCTCTGTAAGGTTTGCACTGGTGGAGACCACAGAGGCATTTACTTCATCCTGATTTGCAGCAGCTTAAGTGAGATGGGAATTGAGCACCAGGCAGTCAAGCAAGCATTTGGTAACCAACTGGGAATGCAATCTCTCTGAAAAAATGTGCCTACATTTTAGGCAGTTTCTGTTACATAAATTGGCATTTCTAATCTACTAGCAGAGAACATTTTAATCATATTTGTGTTATCAAACCAGCTTACAGTACAAAATCTGCTGAGTTTCTCAAGACGCTCCTTTGTTTCAAACACAGAGACATTTTATTGCAGTCTTCCCAGCATTATTAATAATGTTATTAATATTCTTTTTGCACAGAGCAGCAATGGAAAAGTGCCTGGTACTCGTGGGTGTTTCATTATTTAAAATGTAAATAAGAAAGGCTGCAAGAAGTTAACAATCTCAGTAGGAAAAAAGGAACAAACCTTTACTGTCTGACAGATACAGGCTTATCACAGGTTTCCTCATTACTGTATATGAAATGCTTTATAGTTCTGTATCTGTAATACAACAAGAAATGTACTTTTTTGTTCATATACAGAATTTCCAACCCATTTCTTTAGAAAGGAATCTAGCTCAAAAGTTTCTGAGTAGACTGTAAATTGATTTTATTTTCACAGAGTTATCAAAAACTTCCCCTGATCCATCCCCTACTGCTGTGACTCAGTCCTCTGTGATGGTACACTGAGGGACCACAACTTGCTCTTGGATTGTGCTGACTGGCTAGGGTAAAAAAAAGGCAGAGGCAAGTGTCTTTCATCTGTCACCCTTCTGCCCTTGGGGAGTTCCTGCATTGAAGCTGTCTGTGGCATATACAAAGGAAGGACATGAGCTTTGTTTTGAGCGGGTATATCTCAGAGGTTTTGTGCTGTCTGTGGATAGGTCCATGTCAAACCAAGCTGAGAAGGATTTGTATTGGCTGGGAATTGGCAATTTTCATATTGCTGCTGTGAATCTGCACTCTGCAAATATTGTGTTGGTAACTGGCTGCCACATTACAGAAGATTATCTGCTTGTCATTGCTCTCCCATTAGCTCACTTTTTTTTTTTTTTTTTTTTTTTTTTTTTTTTTTTTTTTTAATCAGATACTTAGAAATCACACTTAAGAGTTTTAGAAGAGCAGGCCTAAGCGGGTACAGAATCACAGAATACCAGAACAGCTGAGGTTGACAGGGCCATCTGGAGGCAATCTGATCTAACCTGCTGCACAAGTAGTGACATCCAGATCAGGCTGTCTAGGACCACATCCAGGCAGCTTCTAATCTCCAAATAGGGAGATCCACAGCCTCTCTGGGCAGCCTGTGCCAGTGCTCAGTCACCCTCGCAGCACAGAAGTGCTCCTGGTGTTCAGGCAGCACCTTCTGTGTCCCACGTTGTGCCCATTGCCTCTTGTCCTGGCCCTGGGCACCACTGAAAAGAGCATGGCTCCATCTTCTTTGTACCCTCCCTTCAGGTATCTATAAGATCCCACTTGAACCTCCTCTTCTCCAGCTCTTTCAGCTTCTCCTCATAAGAGAGGTGCTCCAGTCTCTTATTTTGTTGTCCCTTCTCTGGGCTCTTTCTAGTACGTTCATGTCTGTCTGGTTCTGGGGAGCTCAGAAGTGGACACAGTGCTCCAGGTGTGGCCTCACCAGTGGTGAGTAGAGGGAGAGGATCACCTCTCTTGACCTGCTGGTGATACTTTGCCTAATGCAGCCAAGAATAGCATTGACCTTCTCAATGTCACCCATCCATGCTGGAAGGTTTGGGGCATTAGATACCCATACCTCACACACCAACCACAGCTGCTCTCCTGTGGTTCAGGGCGGTTGCTACTTGTACCTGCTCCAGGACAGGTAAG
The DNA here is from genome assembly GCF_964211825.1 of Aythya ferina. Taxonomy (NCBI): domain Eukaryota; kingdom Metazoa; phylum Chordata; class Aves; order Anseriformes; family Anatidae; genus Aythya; species Aythya ferina. The sequence goes on along the minus strand of NC_140296.1, from coordinate 190,400,140 downwards.
GACTGTGTGGAAAGTGGCTATGCACATACCAAATCTGGGAGTTGCTGATATTGCACAGCTGTAATGAGTTTGGCCTAGGAAGTATGTCACAACTGCTTTAGACTTGAAAATCACATCACACCGTTGCCTGGTCTTTCAACGGACATTTCTCATGACCAAATGGTGGAAATTATAAGAGATTATAGGCATAATTTTCCCAAATTTCATCCATGAGGCTATTCATTATTTCTTATTCCGTTAACAGTCTGGGTAAGAAAGCTTTTGGGATCCAGTCAGGGGCCCAGTCCTCACAACGTGAATAATGTTAGGCATTATTTGGATCAATAAGTTCTTCACTGAGGCTCTCCGCCTACTGCTCAAGTGTACAATAGCCATAAGAGAGGAATCATGAGTGCCTTAGAAATCAGCACAACTAAGAAAGCTGGGGGAATTTTTTGAAATTTGAAAGCGTGACACCAGAGGATTAAACTTTTATATTCAATTTCAAGTTGAATAATTGAAGTCCTGAATAATATCTATGTGTAGAATAATGGCGGGTTTTGGTGAAAATGGGGAATAATGAGGTTAGAGCAAAATAATTGAATTGTTCCTGCAGTAGATAACAGTACAGCAAGAAAAATTTCAGTTGATGATGGGCTGTTCTACAATAGGCAAAAACAGCAAGAATACTTCTTGCTTATTTTATGCTTTCTTACAAAGATTCAGCATCTTTATCTAAAATATTATGCAGAAAATGCTTGTCCTCTACTTACATCACCCCCATTCATTTACTGCTTTTGCCCACATGTTATAGAACTCTCTGAACATGACCTCATGATAAACTTAAATACTGTTACGGGTTCGGAAACTGCAAAATATTTCCACAGGATGTAAGTCATTCTCACCCTTTTATAAATGTACTTCTCTTTTCTTCTCTTTTTAAAGTACCTGTAAAGGCACTTTGTAATTGCCTTAAAAAGTTCTGACTCACAAAGGAAATTTTGGCTGAGATTTTAGGTGTTTCTGGAGCTTTTGCTAGCCTTGTACCTTTGAAGCAATGTCTACTTGCCTAGTACCACCTTCAAAACTTTTCCTTCTGCAGCCTTCTTTATTCCCCGGCCATATTATTCTTTTGGGTTTTTGGACATTAGGCCAAACAAAGAAAGGATCTTTGTTGAACTGGAATTATGATATAAGCATATACTGAAAAATTTTCTATAAAACAAAATTGTAGGAATAAAAGTTCAGAAGGTTAGAAAATCCAAAGATAAAGTTACATCTTCAGAAACTTTCCCCAAATATTTGATAGCCTCACATAATGAACCAGATATTGCTGACACATCACTTGTCATCTTAAAGTTTATCTGTCACATTATCTACAAGGTATGCTATAGCTCATAAAACTTATTGTCCAGTACATACAGTTAACTATTAATGAAAGGACAATAGTGTATGGATTATTAAACAAATGATATATGGAGCCATCTACTTAAGTGTATGACAGTTGAAAGGTAGGTTATTACAGTACATGTCAATAAATGCTAATAACTTGAATTATGCCACCACAGCAAAAAGATTTAAGTGATTCAACTTGAGAGTCTAAGGTTAGGGGGCTAAATCTGTATTTAGGCAGCAGCTTTCAAGGCTGTCAGGTGTTAAGTATGCAGCTCACACTGTTCACTGAGTTCAGCAAAGGCTGTGATTGCTAAGCCCTCCTGAAAATAAGGTCATCTGAATTTTGTACTTCTCTGCCTAACTTTTGGCTTCAGGTTTAAAACTTTGGCCAAATGTATTTGAGGGAGTGAGGGTTAAACATCCCTCCTGTCAAGTTGACTAAGATTCATTTTATAATGCACTTCTTCCCAAGAAAGATGTTTAATGCTATTGATTGCAAGGTTGCCTGCTTAAAATAGCGTAATGTGACAAATGATGGATACCATGTAGAGAAAAATTGTAGGGTAATTCAAGATATGAGCATGTATGGTATGTATATCAGTGTAGCAGCTTCATTTTTCATGAAGGCAAGTTAGAAGGTCATTCATTTCACTTAAAGGCATTAAACATTTTTGTTAGTTTGACATCCATTATGGGCTTGATCCTGTTATTCGAGGCAGTCATTAAACTCCCATTGACCTAAAGTGGGTAGGAGTGGGGCCAAGCTTTTGAATATGCAAAGCAGGCACTAGCAGATGAAAAAGAACTGACAGATAATATTGCAAAGTGAAAAAAGCATTACAGTTGCTGCTATGTATAAGCAATAACTACCCCAATAATTATCTGATGACTTCAAATGTTTTGTATTGCAGCATTATTTCTATTAGACATTTCCCTGTTAAATTTAAGACATTCTGGAATATTCAAAAAGTGCATGCAACTTTGTACTATTCTTTTGTAGCATCACGGAGCAGATAAACTGCTCTATTTTTTATAATGTTGCATTCATTTGTACCTATGGTATATCTTATACCTATGGGATATTTTATAAATTCTCTGGAAGGTTATGGAAGTTTGAATGCTGAGAGGAAAAAAAACCAAACAGGTCTTTCCCCCTCTCCCTGTACCTCTACACACAAACCACTATTAAGAGCTCATCTCACTTGCATGCTCTTCTGCCCATGTCTTCTGCTTCCTTGGCTTCATGCAACTGTCTTCAGCAGAGACTCTAAGGGTTGTTGTCAGGGGGGAAGAGGAAGTATATTCCTGTTTATTTATTTACATATTTATTTGTTTTTCTGTGACTTAGTATCTATAAATAACCTGAAACAGCTTCCTTCAGGTTGAAAATTATATTGATTCCAGGATTTTTAGTTCCTCGGCAAACACAGTAACCACCTCTGCAAAGGGTGTATTTACAAAAAAATAGCTCAGTGAGGCTTTTCTGTGTGAAAGGGAAGTCTGGGCCCTGGATCACACGGGAAGCAAAGCATTTACTCTGAGATGAAGCAGGAGTTCACAGGCGTTCCATTTCCCTGTGTGATTTAGCACTTAGCTATGAGCAGTGCTTCAGCCTTTTACCAATATTATTAGGAAAAAAAAAAAAAAGAAAAAAGAAAAAAGAAAAAAAAAAAACCACATACACAGCTTTTTGCCATTTATGTCTTACTTTCCAGTAAAAATTGTTTTTGTTGGTGTTTCTAACATTGTTCATTTCTGTATTTGGGACTATGAAGCAAAATGTCTTCAGAAATGGATTTCTTTATACCAGTGCTACTGTATCCAGAGACCTATAAATGAAATCACAAGACTAAGTTCAGACAACCAAAACTGAAATGTATTTCATAATCCGGAGAAGGCCACAATCACAGTGAAAACTGAGGAAAAAGTCCTTTTGTGAGAAAATGCGCAAAAAGATAACCAATGTTTAGATTATCAAACATTTCCTATTATTTTATGTACTTCATATTACCATGCACTTCATAGCATAAATGAATAGGAATTACATTTGATAGAGAATTTTGTGCATAATGATGTGGAATGTCTAAGGTCAAATATCTATAAACTAATTCCACTCTAGGTCTTGACAGAATAGGAGACATCATTCTTAACCCCATAATTACATAATTAGATGAGGTAGTGAATTCTAAGCATTTAAAATGCCCTAATTGATGGTTGTTTTAAATCATTTATCCTTAATCACTCAGTAAGAACCATCAGAGATTTCCAAATAAGGAATTAATTAGAGGTTATTTTTAAAATACATAATTTATATTTAGTAAATTGAAGTAATTTGATAACATTGGGAGGTAGGTGTGTGTTACTATGTGTATGTTACACTTATGTACATGTATGCTACACATAGCCACATAAAAATAAGTATTTTAATTACATTTAAACTGCTTATTAAAACTGCAGTAAGGAACAGTGCAAGATAGGAAAGAGGCAAAGAAAGTTGTTTTTCTAGAAATAAACAGGTTTATTAATGGGTAAGTCAGTGAAAGTGGCAAATTTAGGAGAGAAAGATTATCAGTTGGAAAATTTTGATTGTTGCAATTTATTTTATACTTCAGCAAAAAAACTAAAAGAAGTCTTTTTAACTTTCCTTATTTAGACGTGTCATCTATGTCTTTCCTCCTTTGTTGCATCTTATGAAACTTATCAGTGTTTGCTATATAGACCTAGGAGTGTGAGTGAAAACAAAGCTGGGACTTGCTTGATATATAAATGTGTTTCTGCTCTCTTGCTGATGCTCACCCAATTCTTCAGACTGATCCAAACACTCAGATATGTCCGACCTGCCAAGATGTGCTTGTGGAAGATCCAGGTGCAGGGTCAGACCAAGGAACCACTACTTTTGGAGGCTCAGCCCTGCTAATTTCTGGTTCCTCACATATGGAAGTTTCTCAGCTGGAGCACCATTTTGCATGTGTGTCTCTGGTGCACAAGTGCGAGACGAAGAGAGAACACAAACTTTTCATAGAATGATCCTGCAGAGCCATTTAGCTAGCTTAGCACTGCCTCTACCTGTCCTACCAGAGTAACCTAAGGTGTCTTCAGGACCTGGAGAATTTAGACCACTGCCTTCAAACCAACATCCACACTGAGGTAACTTTAGGTATTTTAGCCCCTACCTCTCAATACCATTATACCAATCATGTTTTCAGGAATCTGAAACAAGCTCATTAAAAACAAACAGACAAACAAACAAACGAACAAAAAACACATAGAAATGGTGTATTTCAAATTTTGCTAACAAAAAATAATTTCTTAATTTGAGGTACAGCATCAAAATTGTGGGCAAGTGTTAAATCGGATCTTTTGTCCCTTGAAACACCCTTGAATTTAAATTCAGTAGAAGTTTAAAAAGAAGTTGACTACAGTTTTATTTTACTTGCAGTTTTATTTCAAGGTGAGGTGGAATGAGTAAGTAATCCATACTTCTACAGGACAGAGGTTGAAATGCTAAAGCTAACGTAATGTTTACTTTGTTTTGTACTCATTCAAGCTCAAAAAGAAAGACAAAGAAGAGATTGCAAACACACCTGTGATAAATCATAGATATATTCCCCAAAAATCATGGCAAGTAAATTCTTTCTGTTTTATAAATCAGTATATGTTGATTTTACAGTATTAATTTGAAACAGTATTAATAATGTGGCCTGAATTAAAAATAATTTAAAATGAAGGGAGATTTGGAAAGTAAAATATAATAAAATCTGAAAAAAAAGAGTTCACATGGATAAGTATTCTCAGAATTTTCAAATATAGTACTCCAGGAACTTTCTTTGCCCTGAGTTGTTTGCAAGAATTTTAACCTTTTTACCTTTTCCAGAAAAGAGTCCAAAAAACCTAGCAAGGAGTATCATACCTTGTCTAATATTTTAATGAAGGCTTTGATCTACTGTAGTTTCATGTTAAGAAAAGAGTTATTAATTAAATAGAACACGTTGCTAAGAATTTGCTTTGACGTTTCCAAAAACAGGGCAAGGTTAGAAGGTCACAGTTGTTGCCTTAAACACTAGAAGCATATGAAAGGATTATTCCTCCCCTTCTTCATCCACCAGAAACAATAGAAATAAGATTTCTATGCTTAGAAATCTTATTTATCACATCTTTCTCTATGTATCTCTCAATACTGACCTCTGTCATTGCTTCTTTGTTATAAACATTTTACTATAAGTGTAAGATTATTTCTTTTTAACTTACACCACTGCAGTGGATACTTAAATCCAGTTAATTTTGATCTATTTAGACTTGTTCTATCAAGCTAAGTAGAAAGATGCATTTGTTTTTTAATTATGCACTCCAGCAGAGGTAACAAAATTGAATGTTTTGTCTAGTAGAGATCAATTTTAGCATGCATTATCTCCTTTTGTTCTTTTGTAGTGAAAGTCTATCATGCAATTTCTCTATCACCCAGTAATTCTGAAACTGTTTGTTATAATAATGCTTTCACTCTAGCTTCAGATTTTAAAATGGGTTTGAAATATTATAGACTGCTTCATTGCATAGCACTAGTTGAGAGGTTTTCTTTCTAAACCCAAGTACCTTCAGTAAGTTTCAACTTCGGGATCAGAGTCCCTCCAGCAGCTGTAACTGGAATACAGGAAAGGATTCTACATGTTTTTAGCTGTTTCTAATGCAATATCATTTGTTCTTTTTTTGAAAAGATCTGAACACCTTTGAGAATTTAAGAACAACTGTCACTGATGCTTCAATTTTCTGTTTAACTAGGTGTCTATTTTTTGTCTTTCTGTCAGCCTTATTCTTCCATCTTTACTGTTTTCTTCCACTGGAAACTAGAAAGATAGTGAACTACTTGTCTACCAGCCCTAATGGTCTGTGAGCCACTGCCTGCAAACTGACACAGGGAAAAAAATGCTCAGAGAGCTTATGGAACTTCAAAATCTGTGACAGATGACTTTACAGGCTGTTGCTGTCTTTTCCCTTTTGTTTCCTTTCTTATCTGATCTGTGACATATTCCTTTCCATTAATTCTTTTTGATTTGTGAAGAAAAAAAAAGTGGGAATGCTCAAAAAGGAATGAAACAGACTTTAATTATTTAATTCATTAATTTGCTGAGACATATTGATTAGCAATGGGTTTAAATAAGACCAGATGAGGGTTTCTTATAGCCCCAAACAGAAAAAATGTAGTCTGGGTTTTGATCGCTTGTTTACATTCATCGGCACTAACTACATACAAGGCTATTGCATATTGGATGCCTAGTTGAAAAGCACGGCCTCTAGAAGAAAAGCTGATACAAATAGGAAAGTTAATCAGCTGAAATGGTCTGAGTTTTGTTAAACTAGTAGTTGTTTCAAAACCCGTACAACATAGAGGTAGACTTGCACAAGCTATGGCCTGTATTTTGGGGAAGAGGGTATGGGGAAGGGGTGAATGTGGAGCTTCCATTACAGACAGAAAAGGAATTTGTTCCTCTGGCTCAGGATCAGATGTTGGAATGATGGAGTAGTTTCTGATATTTATTCATTCTGTACTGCCACTGCATGTAGGTTGACATTTAAAATGCATTAACACAGTGCTACTTGATGTACTGTATTATGCAGCCTATCAGTTTTGAAATGGTGTTTAGTCTGTCAGCAAAATCCTCCCTGCTTTACTCAAATAAACTTAGTCAACCTTGGATCAAGGTGGCTTAGAGAGCCTACACAGTTTTAATGACCCTGTCATGTTTTCTTGTATTTATTGAGTCTTTCATACTTGGGTTCTACAGGATCTGTCTCTGTATGTGAGCATATGGAAAGACCGCTTTGCATCCACAGGACTGAGGTATTTATTCAAAGAAAAATAGCCTTAATGGTTATGTTTACTCAATGCCTTTACTTACCTTGTTCTTTCTTTATGTATTTTTTTCTTCCTGGGTGCTCGATGACTTGTTTTCATCATTTTGCAACACACAGTGTTAAATAATTGTTTCCTTATACAAGCAGTAATTTTGTGATGTAAAATCTCATCGCAGATTATAATTTTGCACCCCAGTAAACATTGGAAAAAAGCAGTTTTCCTCAACTGTTGTGTACAGCTAGACTCTTGCAGACTTGACTAACTTCTGATGACAGCAGATGTGGTCTTTATGGAGATCTGATACCACCACCTTGGCCATTACTACTGCAAGTTCAAGTAACATCAGGTACAAACACCTCCCTAGGAAGATTTCATGTCTTTTTTTTTTTTTTTTTTTTTTTTTTTTTTTAATGACCACATGGATTTTTGCAAAATTTCTTGCTTCTTGCTGTATGAGATAAAATTTCTGCATGATACAGACAAATAAAGGCCAAACTCTGAGGCGTCTACATAATATCCTGCTCTTAAATTCAAGGATGTCCTCTCTTTCTCCCTGTTCCTTAGTTGGCTTTTCTGGCTTCAGGGAACATATTTTATGTTTAGTAATTGAGAGTTTGGTTAGCTAGTGTTTTGGATAATTGAGATGATATTCTCTCTCATATATTTTTTATTTATATTTACAAGATGCTCATAGCAATCTTTCTTCCATGATTTCTTCTATATTTTTCCCATTACTTCAGAGGCATACATCACTAGTCTTTCATCCAGCAAAATGACAGTTTCAAATCCTTCTGAGGCTTTACTGAATGAAAGGTTGTTATTCTTGTTTGTCTGTGGGGGGTTTCCATTTTTTTCTCAAATGTACAAGCAGCATTTGCTACTGTCATATTTCCTACCACTGCAATGAACTTTCATCTTCCCTTAGTCTGAAGGATAATTTTCTTAAGGGAATGGTAGCATAATATGCAGTATAAGGATTCATGCTTTGAGATTTCAGATCATTAAGTCAATTCTCTTATTTCTCCTCTAAAGTCACTTTTCTAGCACAGATAACCTTTCATTTTTTCTTAAAATCCATGCCATCAGATATCTCTCGTATTACTTTCATGTTGGTTTTATAGTCCAGTTATGTTGATGCTACTTCTTGGGGAGCTAGCCCTTGCCTCTTTAGAGGCTGCCTCGTTAATATCAAGTAAATTTCATTGTTGTGCTCTGTAATCTACTGTGATTTTTGCCAGCTGACACATTCACCTGCTAAGAAAACTGAAATGCTGAGGGACTTGAGATAAATGTATCTATTTAAAATGTGCATAATTGTTACAAGAGAAAGAGTCTCTTATCCTTTTCTGTTATAGAACCTTCTGTTCTTTTTTTTTTCTCCAAGAAGACATTTTCAATACAGAAGAAATTCTCCTTGAGGTTAGAGGACTAGCTGTTTATTTAGAGAAATGAGAAAAATTAAAAAGTCCTCCTATAAAAGCCTTTCATTTGTCTTGGTTACATCTTCAAATGGGGCTAAAGTACACATGCAAGTAAAGAAATATGTATTTCTTGCGGTCCCTCAGTCCCTCAGGAGGTAAACAGCAATTTCTATATTGCTAAGTTGTTTACAAGTGCTTTTGAAAACTAAAGGGAGAATTCATTCAGTAGATGAATTTATCCTCTTAAGTACTACTTTTATAATACCAAGCCTGAAATGGGACCATGCTGTTCCTGAAACAATCATCCTTTCTTTCCACAGTTCTTGCGGAGGCATAAAACTCCATGAATTTAACCCTCCACTAGTCATTTGATGAAGGAAGCTTGTTAAGGCTTCCACGATCTTTCAAACTGCAGTGGTGAGGCACAGGAACTTGCTCCCATTTGTATGATGATTCTCATGACTGAACAAAATATTTTCTCATTTACACTAGAGCTCTGAGGACACTAAAGGGAATTAATAAAAAATATATTTACCTTAATGGCACAGATAAGAATAGTAAGTTTAACTTTACTGAACAATCAAAATAGCCCTTTGCAATGGAAGTAAGTATTGCTCTCTTTACAGAACAAGCCACACGACTGAAATGTACTGATGCTTCTTCCCATGTTTCTGTGAAAGCCCAGTTACACATTCTATCCCATTTCTCATAAACTTGCTATAAGTATGGACTTTTAAACACAGCTAAATAACCCAATTTTCACTATCTCAGTTATTTATATTTTGCAAATGAAATAAGTGAAAATGACCATGGCCATGTGCCTTGATGATAGCAAGATATCCATTGTCTTTAGTAAGATCATTATCAGTATCATAATAATTTTATTTTCCTTTTAAAAAATTATGGTAGCTTTAGTTACTAAAACAGTGATCATCTTTCTTTGTTTTGTGAAAACCTCTTCCATTCTTACGAAACATTGGTACATTTGAATTCAGAACTAAATACTTTTGACTTCACAGTCATTTGAACTTCCATGATCCACGTATGTCAAATCCTGTCATTTTCATCTAGTGGATCGTTGGTCTTATCTTTGTACCCCTCTTTCAGTCTATCCCTGTTGCTGAATTCATGTGCCTGATTGTAGAACAATGGTGATAGCTCTGGGAAAGGGCATAAGGAGTGCCTTTGATAGGTGAAATCATTTAAGAAATAAATAGCTGCAGATCACAGATTATTATGAATGTCAGATTTTGTTGGGATTATGTGCTCACGGTAAATGGAGTCACTTCATATGTGTACTCTGTCCTGTGACATGTAAATGTAATAAGGCAAAATATTCAGCTTTTCTTTACTTACAAACATTGTTACATCTTCGCATGGTTGAGGAATCAGAGAAGTATAATTCTCATATAACTCATATAATTATTGTGAAGAATTTCAAGGCTTACTGTTCTTTCAAACAGTTCATGAGATTCTGATACCAATTTTCTTTTGTTTCCTGCATTTAGGCTGAACAAACATTATCATCAGCATTAGATAATTATACAAATTCTTACTTGTAATATTAGAAAATATTAACCATGAAATTTGAATCTAATGCCTATTGCACTAGTCTGCAACTATAGCTTTAGTTTGTGAACTTCTTTGGTTTCTATTTCTAGAATATACTGTTTTCACAAAAATCAAGTATTATTAATAAAAACTAATAAAATATGTCAGTTTGTATCAAAAATGAAAAAAAAAATCATTTAGAAAAAAAATCAATTATTGTGCGTGCAACTGTATAGGTAAGAGGCTTGGTTGCCCTCTCAAAGATATCACTAGTCTGATATTTTTTGCTGAAATAACATGTGGGACATAAACATGTACAATATTCCAAAAATTTAGGTATTGCATTTATACCTATATAAAATTTTACAAAGGACTTAAAGTATGAGAAGGGAAGGATTCGTATCACACAATTTTAGACACTTGAAGTTATCTATCAAATGTGAACTAATCACAAAAGTCTTTCTTTGTAGGGCAATTCATTTTAATTATCCTTGGGTCTTATGATGAGATGACCTTTAGGAACTGCTTACTTCTTTCCTACTTCTTTTCAGGGAATACAAAAGGAGCCTAATTTGACTGAAGACCATTTAGTTAGGGCAGGTTAATTTTATTTCAGATGTCTTAGCACTAGAAGATACTGATTACTTTCAGTCTTCAAAGATATTCTTTATTTAAACACAAATATATAACCTAGAAAAGAATAATGCTTTAAATGATGAAAAGATCAGATCTTCTGAGGGGGATAGAAAGAATGCTGGAAAAGAGGTCTGACCCTGGCCCCTGTGTTCTCACAAGACATATTTCCTCCAGTATTGACAATTCAGGAATTGAAATGCTTCCAGGCTCATTTGTGGCTCTGTAGCAGAGACCCTTTCTGGCTGCAGCTGGTCTGAGGATGTGCTCCCTGCAGAGCTGGGCCCTCTGCTTCTCGCAGGAGTCTCCCACTCCCCACGTGAGCTGTGGGTACCCAACTTCAGTCCTGCATGCCTTGTCCTCCACTGCAAACAGGTCTCCAGACTGTTTGCGCATAGATGTTTCCAGGGAAAGCACAATCTCCTCTCCTGTCACTTTTTTTTTTTTTTTTTTTTTTTAAAGTATTTTAACCTGAACCAGACTGCAACAGTGAGAGGAAGAATCAGCCTTCCCCCCTGCTGACCAGCTGCAGCCTTTTCAGCACAGAGTACAATCTGCAGGTTTAAATATAGTAAACTGAAACCTGAATTCCTTAAAATCTTACAGCAAAATGATTTCTAAGAGTTTCGCCCACAAGTTTCTTGGTGAATTTCCTCTTTCCATCTTTCCGTTTCCATCTTTCCATGGTCCTATGGCACAATCTTGGTCATTATGGCTTACACAGATAACCATGAATACGGTTTCATAATCATATCAGAAATGGGAAAGAGATGTGCACAGACTGGAACTACTGCTGTTTGTCACCTTTACTTTGCTGGGATGTGTGTGGCCCTGTGTTGAGTTCAGCTGAACGTATCTCATGAACTCAGTCATTGCCTTCGTTGGTCATTTCACTCAGGAGCTATGCTGAGCATAGAATAAGTACCGTAAAGTACATTACGGTATAATATTTGGTTTGAATTCATTATCTACCCACAAATCTCTTTGACTCAGTTAACTCTGGTATCTGTGAGTTAGTAGATCTACCTCAGTCACCTTAGGCTCCTTTATTATCAACAGAGACATAAAGGTACATCAAAAGTGTGAGTCATGTCCTCCTAAGAAATGATTTTTTCTTCTGTGTATGTCTAGAACTGTTCTGGTGAAAGCATCAAGCTGTCTAGGTCCTGCCTCCATTTTCAGGGGATTCAGACTGCATTATTTTAGGCAGAGACGAATTATCTTCTGAAGTACCTTGCAGATCTCACTCTCCCGATTCAAGCACAATTGCCAGAAAAATGACACTCACTCCCTTCCCCAAGTTCTTGGATTGGTGACCTGCTTAATAAGGAATTATATCAGAGGCAGACCATAGCACCATCTTCCTTCTTCTCTGGTTGAAAAGGGAAACGATGACCTGTCTTAGCTCCTTGATAAAACAACTGCAGGTGCCTGTTGTAAAAATCAGCTTCCTTGGTGGATCAATTTTCTCTCCTTGTTCTCTCCCACTGTACAACCCTTCTAAGCACTTGACAGTCTGTTGAGTGTTCTTTTGTGGACCAGATTCCTAAACATCTGTGGTGTAGCTTCTTGTCGAGCAATGTCTTTCACTAGATCTAACGCTGAGTATTTGTCTCGATTGCATTGTGCATTACCTGCATCAAGCTTCTGCCCATTTGGTTTCTTTTGCTGGATACTTCAGATGGAATAGGTGCAGTAGATAATCCAGTTTTTCTTGACTGTGTCTTCAATGTATTTTGTTTTGAATTAAGTGAATGCAAAGAATTTTAACAACTTCTTTAGGGAGACAATTAAAAAGTCAGATGGATTTCATGGTTAGGAAGACAGATTATGTAACATTTTAATGTTGCAAAGGAACTAATTGTATGCTACTTATTTTATTGGTACTGTCAATTCAAACAAGAGTATGAATGACACCTGACCATTTTTCTTTGGCTTCTTTTATTCTTTGAAATTGCAGGAATTATGAAATAGTAAACCCAGCCCTCAATATGCTACATTCATACAGTTACAAAAGATACTGGCTTTACACAGTTTCCAAAAAAAAAAAAAAAACCACCACAAAAACAAAACCAGAAAAACAGGCATGTAATAATCACTCCACAATCCTTTATGTTGTTCATCACACAGAATATAATTCTGTTTAATATTTGAATCACCCTTGCCTCATATTTTGTATTTCATTCTTATGCAAGTTTAGGACCCTCACCTCAGCAAAGGAAATAGCAACTGGGAGACAGGTTATGGAGCTGCTTTTGTCTCCCCTTTATATTCTGGTTTCCTTGTGAAAAGCTGTCTTTCTCCTCTTGATTTTATGCTCAAACAGAAGATCGAAGTGTTTCAGCATAAGACAAAAACTATTAGTGCAGACTGACATCAAAGTTCATCTTCGAAGAGATTCAGAACTAGCAAAACCAGCAGTTATATAGAGTAGCATTACAACTGGCAATATAGAAGTATTCACTGCACACAAAATATCAGTGTACCTATATCTGATAAAATATATTTTTTTAAAGTTTTCCAGGTGACTTGGTGTCTTCTTCAAACACAGAGGCTGATTTTCACAGACAGAAGGAGGTATTTTGCTGTGAAATGTGTTCAGATTTTAATGTGGCAATGGTACATTTAACCTGGAGCGAATATGTGAAAATGTCATCCAGGACCAAATTCGACAATTACTTTCCAAGCAGAACAAAATGCACTTTTTGCATGTGAACTTTCTGAAAGCCATAAATGATGGTTCCTTAAAGTCTTACAATGAGAGCTAAATAAAAACTACATGCAGTGAAAAACACTTTCAAAAACACTGTAAAAATAACATATACAAAGTGGAAAACACTTTTAACACTTTTTATTTACTAATAAATTTCCAATAAAAAGTATAGGGATTGGCAAATATATGTTGCAGTCATTTATACTAATCAAGAAAAAAAAAAAAAAAACAAAAACAAAAACAACAAACTACAAGCAGACTAGTTTAATTTTTGTACAGCTCCCAGTTGGTCACTTGCCCAGGGAGCCTGGGCAATGAGCCTAGATATCTGATGAGTAGCACTGTATTTACAATTTCCATGAATTCTAAATATGCATTTCTCACTTTTTTTTTTTTTTTTTTTTTTTTTTTTTTTTTTCCCCGTTGAAGAAACAGGAATCTACACAAGCTGATATTGAGGATTCTGTAAATAAAGATACTATAAAATTATTTCTGTTCAGTGAGATCTTACATGGGTTCTGGAAATGCATGTGTCTTCCCACTGGCACCAGGGAGAGATTAGGGTGACTTGTAGGCCTCATGTTGTGGTTTAACCTTGGTAGACAGCTCAGCACCACCCAGCCACTCGCTCACTCCCCCGAAATGTGGTTGGGGAGAGAATCAGAAAGGTGAAACTGCAAAATCTTGTGGGTTGAGATAAAAACAGTTTACTAGCTAAAGCAAAAGCTGCATGCACAAGAAGCAAAACAAAGAACTAATTCACTACTTCCTATCAGCAGGCGGATGTTCCTGAAAAGCAGGGCCCATCGTGCATAATGCTTTCTTGGGAGAACAAACATAATCATTCCAAACATCCCTATTCCTCCTCCTTCTTTACTCCAGCTATTATTTCTGAGCATGATGTCATATGGTATAGACTTTCCCTTTAGGCTGGTTTGGGTCAGATGTCCTCACTGTGTTCCCTCCCAGCTGCTTGTGCTCCCCTAGCCTGCTCACTGGCAGGCCAGCACGAGAAAGCAGAATAGGGCTTGACAGCTCCATTGCATTTTGTCCTTAGAAGTGTTATATATGGAGTGGTAATTCGTGTCGAGAAAATGGCTGATATTAATAAAGAAGGGGGAGATTTGGGAATGTGGCCATGGGGGTTGGAAAACCCCGTGACTGAGATAACATTAGACTCTTAACGACGAGGCCATCAGGAATATAAGAGTTTAGAGGGAACAAAGAAGGGTGATTCAGGAGACTCCCTGCAGTCTCAGGTTTCTTGTTCTCCAGCTGGTTTCTTGTTCTCCAGCTGTTAAGGCATGGATGTTTCTGTGTGTTTGCTGTTGTTGTTACATTCAACGTTGTTTGACCAATGAAAAGTGGTTTTGAAAAGAACTGCTGTGGAGAGAAGGGTATAAGAGGGGGAACTGCCCTCAAGAAGAAAAAAAGAAAAAAAAGGCAACACAATGAAGTTACATCATCAATAAAGAAGCAGGAAAAAGAAGTGAAGAGGAACAGATTGGCAGAATGGAGACCAGGATGGGAACAGGCACTTTGATTGCCTCATGAAGATAGGTTCGGCCAAACTCAGCAAACTGCTCAGAGAAGCTCGTACAGAAAGTCGCTGGAAATAGGCGCACCAGAGCTGGAGAGAAGCTCGAGCTGAGAGAAGAGGACCCGTGCACACAACTGCCTCTCGCTGGTAAGCAGTGGTGCATTATGGAGAATCATACGTCCTTAGGAACAAAGACTGTCCTGGTAACCCTACAGCTTATTCTCCTTATTAACAATTGGACAGTTTATGAGCCTGAAATATGGGACCAAACTAAGGTCAAGGTGTGGGACTCTGCAACTAACAACGACAAGGTTGCAGTGGGATTGCTCGGCACCTGGCGAGCAATCTCTGAGGCCTTAAAGAGCCATGTGGAGCCACAATCACAAAAGTGTGGCTTGCCAGATAGTGAGGGAGCTGCGGGCTCCTTTACTGATACGACTGGTACGCCGTGGGCCCCTCTGCTGCTACAGCCATCGAAGGCTTTTGCTACTACGCCCCCTGGTGACCTGGACTTGCCTTTTGACCCAGGCCCTATTGGCCTTGAAAAGGAGATGGTATGCTTTTCGTCTTCCGTTTTTATGCTTCCGGGAAGAACAGGATTCATAAGGCCTGAAGACCAAGTTGCTTGACAACTTAAAGCGAGACATTGTTCAAAAGGAATGGAAAATGGAGACTTGTTAGTAATCAGGAAAAAGAATGGAAAATGGAGACTGTTAAGTCATGGAACTTAAAGGATTGTTTGTTAACTTTTCTGATCATGAATATGTGTAGGCGTACTCAATTTTAGTAAGTTATGGAACTTAAAGGATTGTTTGTTACCTTTCCTGATTGTATGTATATATAGGCATGCTTGCGTTTAGTATGTAAAGCAATGTTCTGTATATTTAGAATGTTTGATGTTCGTGTGTGCATGTTGGTGGAGTGTAGACTCCCCGCACACATAGCGCTGTTTACTTGCCTTTTATACCTTTTAGAAATATTTGTTTTATAAATATTACAAAATTCAGATTGAGTTGAGACCTCATTTATAACATAAGCTATCTCTATTAGTGGTAACCAGGAACATGTTTTACTTAAGTTCCATATTGCACTCTCTGGCATGTCAGAACATCCTTTCCAAAATCTGTGGCCTCAGACACACTGTATGAATCAGAAAGCAACTACACTGACCACCTGAGATGCTGCACGGAATATCTGTTGAGCATTTGCGATCAGCCATTTAGATGAGAAATAATCTTGGGACTTTCCAGTACCTGTTTATCAAGGTGTAGAAAAAGACAGTACTACTTTATACAATTCACACCATCAAATTTAGGTTTACTTCTTACTTATGCTACATTAACATTCAATACCTGTTGATGCATTTTTTTTGCCCCCAGCTTCATGTATTTCACCTCTCCAACTATGTGTTACATCATTTACAGTAATGGAAAATCCTAAATTCAGTTGTGCACTGGGAAGTTAAAGTTTTCCCACAACAGTCTGACTTAATTTAGCTATCAGCCATAAGGTAAGAAAACTAGCTTGTAAAAGATGCCAATTTTTCTAGATTTTCACATTTATGGGACTGTATACTGTTCTCTAGTTCTGAAGAGTAAGGGTCTAATCACTCATCAAGGTGTCATTTACTGTTGCTGTGAGCTCTCCTTTGCTATGTGGTAGCTCTATATGCACTCACTGCTTTGGTCTTGACATTTTTAAAACAACATTTCTTCTCTCTCATTGTCTTATTTTTCTCACAGCTGAAACACATAATACATCCGGAATGTGTTACACACATAGTGTTAAGCTGTGTAAATAGTTAACCTTTTCTGTTATTTGGCTTGCTTAGCTGAAGGCAGCAACAACTATTAAGTATTTAATACTCATAGCAAACATATCCATAATTCAACATTATTCCAATCTACTTAAAACTATGGCATGCATTTGTAGAATCTCAAATTCTACTTCTGCCTCTATTCCCTGGAAGAGCAGATTCTCTCTTAATCTCTGGAAACTACAAAGTATTAGGAAGCGGTATTAGTGGTAACAACTTTATTAAGACCACTAATTTATGAACATTGTTGCATATATTCTTAATGGAGCTCTATATATTTATAATCTAGCCCAACAGAAATTTCTGTATAGCAGTACTGTGATTCTGAAGAACGCGAAAGGCATTGTTAGGACTGGGAATACAAGAAACAGGGCCATAAAGCAAAACTTCTTGGAAAGTTGCATGCAAGTCAGTAAGATGTGGAGCAGCAGCAAATGTGTGCATGGGTACTTTGGGAGGCAGCTGGCCCCTGTGTGGTGGCCCCTGCTCCACCTGGAGCAGTGCAAACTTGCTTTCTTCTCCCAGACGTGCTTACCTGCTGCTGCTGGCCTGTAATGCCCAAGTCCCGACCTTGGATGTTTGTGTAATGGCCCCGAGTACATTCCCCCTTCTGAGATGGTTGCTTGCCAGAGCAACACCCGTCCCCTGGGGATCTGAGGACTGACTGCCCCACATGCTCCCTGGCTAGAGGTGGTGGGACAGACCTGGGATGGCAGTGCTCTATCCTGTCAGCCCCATATCCAAGGATATTAAAAGACACTGATTCAAACATGAATTAGAGTAATATTACTGAGGTTACAACACTATAGTCTTGAGCTAAAGGGAAAATTTTCAGAACAAGGCATATTGAAATGAGTTTTCAAAAAAGTGAATGTTGACCTTCTACATGTAGGTGATTTGATACTCCCTGTGCTTTGTAAGTACTTTGTAAGCATTTCTGTACTTCCAAAGTGATTCCTTTTTCATTCACAAAATTATCTGTTTCTATATTCCAGGGAAGTAGATGGGTCACATCAAATGATGAAGCAAATGTACTGACATCTGAATTAACTGTCTGATCTTGCTAAAAAGGTAACCCAGATGAACATGACAGCAATTGATTTTTATATACATCATTTTTTATACTATCTATGACATCTTACATCTGCAATTTCCCATTATAAATTTCGAAGAAGTTTAATCTCAGAGAAAGTTTATTCAAGCATTTTGGTTTTAGATGAACAACTTTCACTCTTTTCCTTGGTTTAATGCAATAAAATTTTGTTTTCATGTATTGCTGCTCCACCAGTATATTCCATTAATACATTTTCAGAAACATAAATCAGAGTATCTCTTACTATACTGTGCATATTTTCCTTAATAAGATCTTTTCATGTCTGTGGGGATTTTTTTTTTTTTTTTTTTTTTTTTTTTATCAGTGTGCTCTGATCTTTATTTATTTATTTCCTATTTTTTTCCAAGGAAGCCTACTGCAAAAAATTCTGGTAATGATAACACTGAAGTCTTGGCACTTGTCTCACCCTGCCATACATTTAGTGACTGGTGTGTTTGTTCAACAATGTCTGCCCTATAAAAGACAGGGCAGAATGAAATAGATTGATCCCTAATGGATTTGATACTCTGCACTTTCCAGCATCACTACCAGAACATCAAATGTGACTTTGGTAGAAAGGTGGGGTCTAATTATTCCAATCATTAATTGCCTTTTGTGGAATTCACCCTTATTGCTGCTCTTGCAAATGCTGATCCTTAAGCACAGTTAAAAGTTCTTTGGAGTACAAACAAAAATGAAGCATGGCAATTAAAATCCTCTTCCAGCTACAGCAGCTCTTCCATATATTCTTCTCTAAAGTGATGTTTTATATTCATAACACATTAAATATTAAGTGATAAAAACATATTCAAAAACATTTTAAAAATGCTTTCCCTTTTCACCTGTAATTGGGTCATCAATATTAGCAAACAGCTATGAAACTGATTTGGCTTATTGTGTTACTCATCCTCACATCTTATTAATGATTAATACTCTTACCAACAGTAAAAGGTTCCTTTTGAAATGCGGTTACTGCATTGTAACACTATGCTATGTCATTCTCCAAAATCAACTGTGGCACAAAATTTCTTTATAATTAAAATAATAGGTTTAAATTTGAAGCTGGACAAGCAGGCAGATATGTGAAGCCTAATAATATGTTCCTATGTATTAAAGGATCATCCATAATAGACAAGGGAATTAAACATCATGATATAGTTTATTCCTCTAGGAGACGAGCTCAGTACTCAAATGTTTCATGGCTTTTGCCACCTGCTTACCTTACTCCATCATCTGTATATCCCTGCAAAGATCATGGTTCTTTGATTAAATTCCAGTGACACAGGGAAATCACAAAATTAATGTTTTTCCTTAGTGCTCTGGTAGTACATTACATTAAGTCAATCACAAAGTGATGAAAATATGTTAATGTTTACATGAAGTTCATTATATATGATATATTATTCATTTTAGGTGCTATTATAATAGTTCATAGAATGTGGCAGTTTGGCTAGGGATCTACTTTTAGTCCTGAAGAAGATTGTCTCCTATACGTCGTGTGAGGAGACATGATGCAAAATCTTTTTAATGAGCTTTGGTGATTACTGTATAATAACGTGAATGTTCTGTTTACTCCTGAAAATTATTTTTGAGTGACTCATGTTTAATTTTCCCCTCCCTGCAATGGAATCTCAAGAACACACGATTTTTGGTCATATCAGGCTGTCCAGTTCCTTCTCTATCTGTTTGGTAACTACTCACAAAATCAGATAATTATGTTGCATTTGATTATCCTTACTAGTGAAACAAGTCATTTTACTTAGACCAGTTTATTTTAGCCATCAACTCTTTTAATTCATTTCTTGCTTTGTTATTTGTACTATACTTATGTCGTGGTTCCGCTTGAGTGGGCAGCCGAGCTCCACCACAGCCGCTCTCTCACTCCCCCTCCTCAAAGAGGAACGGGGAGAAAATATGTGAAAAGGGGCTCAAGGGTTGAGATAAGGACGAGAAAATCACACAATAATTATTGTAACGGGCAAAACAGACTCGGCATAAGGAGATAGTAAGATTTATTGCCTATTACTAACAAGCGAGAGAAGTGAGAAAACAAAGGAAAAAGCAAACCAAAAGCACCTTCCCCCCCATCCACCCTCTTCCACCTCCTCCCCCCGAGCGGCGCAGGGGAACGGGGAACAGGGATTATGGTCAGTCTACAGCACTTCTTCTCTGCCGCTCCTTCTCGGTCACTCTCGTCCCCTGTGCTGTGGGGTCCCACCCACGGGATGCAGTCCTTGATGAACTGATCCGGCGTGGGCTTCCAACAGGCAGCAGCTCTTCCAGAACTGCTCCAGATATGGGTCCGTACCACGGGGTCCATCCCTCAGGAGAAAACTGCTCCAACCTGGCTCCCCTACGGGCAGCAGCTCCTGCCAGGTCACCTGCTCCTGCGTGGGCTCCTCTCCACGGGCTACAGGTCCAGCCCGGAATCTGCTCCGGCAGGGGTCTTCCACAGGCGGCAGCCTCCATTGGTGCAGGGCCACCTGCTCCACCGTGGTCTCCTCCACAGGCTGCAGCGTGGAACCCTGCTCCACCGTGGTACTCCATGGGCTGCAGGGGGACATCCTGCTTCACCATGGTCCTCACCACAGGCCGCAGGGGACTTCTGCTCCGGCGCCTGGAGCACCTCTATCCCTCCTTCTACACTGACCTTGGCACCTGCAAGGCTGTTCTCTCACTCCCGGCTGCTGTCTGGCGCAGCATTTTTTTCCCTGTCTTAAATATGCTCTCACAGAGGCGCAAACAACATCGCTTATTGGCTCAGATCTGGAAAACAATGGGGCCCTTCCCAAACATGGGGCAGCTTCTAGATCTTTCTCACAGAAACCACCCCTATGGCTCCCTGCTACCAAAACCTTGCCACGTAAACCCACTACAACTTATTTTCAGCAAGGTACAGTGAACATACAGAGTCAAGAATACTCCATACTCCAACAAGCAATGTTGGACCTTTCAGACACCTTTCCTCTGCTTACTTATTCATATTGCTCGTCATAAGGCTCCTTCCTTAATAAAGTAATCAATAATCAGTGATGTAAATGGATTGGGAACAGCAAATATGTAGATAGTATTTGTCTTAAAAAATGTTATTATCCTTTCCTTTGAGCAGTTATTCCCTTTCATTCTGTGCATTTTCTGCCTTGTGTCTTCCCTAACATCTGGAAATTACTTAATAAATAAACTTTATTTTTCTGTAATCCCACTATTACTAAACCAATTATCATTTTAAATTTTAACAATAAATCACTTAAAATTTAATGCAGCAATATTCCATTTTTTTTAAAAAAGAAGGTAGTTGTTGGTAAAGTCGTTCTAAGTTCCACTTCCTTTTGAGATGTAGGAAAGAAAAAGTCAGTAAAGAAATATGAAATCTGACCAGAGGTATTCAATGGGATATACGACCCCTTTTTTATATTGTCTCCCACAGATCTTGTTCTTTTCCTTCTCTCTGTTTATTCACACAAACTTAAATATTTTTCCTTCCTTCCTTCCTTCCTTCCTTCCTTCCTTCCTTCCTTCCTTCCTTCCTTCCTTCCTTCCTTCCTTCCTTCCTTCCTTCCTTCCTTCCTTCCTTCCTTCCTTCCTTCCTTCCTTCCTTCCTTCCTTCCTTCCTTCCTTCCTTCCTTCCTTCCTTCCTTCCTTCCTTCCTTCCTTCCTCTGTTTCTTCTTAAGGGGACTTTCACTAAAACCTCTTCATTTTCTCTCTATTTGTAAACTTCTTTGCCTTTAACTTGGTTTGGATATATTTTTATGAAATTTGCCAGGTATTGATTGCAAGATGCTCTATTGGGGTACTGTAGTCTTTTTCATAATCTCGCTGTTACCATTTTGAGTTCTTATATTTGCCACAGAGGATAATAAGTAATTCCATCAGGTCTCCAGATAGTGCATTTGTAGGTGGTCCTCTTGATTTCACATTTTACTGATTAAACTTTCTGAATAACATCATTTTTGTCACAAATTGTGTCCAGCTTTCTTTTCAGTGAGTATCCTCAGATTTGTGATTTATCTGCATCAAATTTAATTTTAATGTAATTTATTTATTTATTTATTTATTTGTTGTCAGGGGAGAAGGGGAGAGTAGCAGACTTTGCTTAGACATTTGTTCTTGTGATAAAAATATGATATGAATTTTATAGCATCATCTCAAACTACTGAATAGTCTTCTGCTTTCATCAGTGAGCCAATGATGCAGTTGCTGCATCTTTGGGACTGCCTCAAAGGTACAACTGTCACAGAACTCTTGGCAATAGGGTTGTTCTTTGATATTTCTTCTGACTACAAAGATCTATCCAGAAGAATGCTAAGAGTTCATATCTGTCTTTGGAGGCAGATGTATGGAATTCGATAGGAGGACCTGCTGAGAATGGTAAATAGTTTACATGGATGAAAAAATAGGGTGCATGGAAGAGTGTTAAAGGAAGAAAGCTCTCTGTTTTCTACTCACACAGTGTTACAGATCCTAACTTCCACTCAATGAGCATCCCCACTTGGGAGAACAGGTGAATGAAGAAATCTTTGAATTTCCCCAGGTGTTTGAGGCATGCCAGCTTTCATCATGACAGGCAAATACTAAAGAATCCTTACATGCAATTTCCCTCTGTGAAACGAAAGCTGTGCAACGTTTATAGTGTGGCATATGCAGCCCACATATTGATGATTTGCCCAAGGCACCAGCTGACCAACTGTGTTTGTGGTGCTCTGGTAGGCACAGATTTTTGTGTCCAACTATGACAGCAAAGAAAATGTCTGAGTCAAATAAATCATATGGGTCACCTCTAATGCCACCTTAACCCATCCCTTCAGGTAACAGGAAAAACTGTGTAAATTCCATGGAGTTGATGGATGATAAATTATAAAAATTAGGAGTACTTTGTCTTTTACATTTTTTAACGTTTCATGCAGCTCTTAAGAATAAAATAATCATTTAATATTTTGAGTAGTTATTAATGTTATTTGTCAGAACTAAAATTTATTGTAATATTTTAATAGGTATGTGACTATATTGAAATAAATTGCAAGAAAAATAATAATCAAGTAAATATAAACCTTATTGAAATCTTACTCTCAGGTCCTACAAATGAAGAAATGCTTTTTATATGAACATGTATTTTTCTTTCTTTAAAGACTTGCCTATTTTGAGATTGGTTTCTGTAAAATTAATCATTTTAATTCTGTTATTAAAACTAGTTGCAATGATGAACATTCAACAATCAGTACTTATTCATTTATTTAATTCAAAATATTAGCTGCTTTCTAGCAGTACAGTTATTTGTCCTGCAAATTATAATATTCAAAGTACATATGTAATCGATCATGTACTTGTTGAATAGCTCATTCTCAGCTATTTTCCATTGCTATTGCTGATAGAAATCTTCAGAAGGATGATTAATGTGTTCTAGGATACTATTCTAAAGCCACAAGATTTGCAGCTGCATACTTGCCAAAAGAGAGAAAAGACTTCTGCTCTGTAGTGCATGTAATCAAGCATCCAGCTGTTGAAAATGGTATAAAATAATGAAGCATAATTGGAGAACTTTTAAGCAGGATTTCTGCACTGTTTCATAGCAGCTGGTGCAAGTGGAAAAGCCTAGTAAACAAAAAGTGGTATCGCTTCTTCCAGCCACGACTTAACAAGAAATTGATATATGCATACCCCTAAGAAAAACAAAAGTCAACACAGTGGCTGAAGTAAATGCGTCGGAACTATTGACTGTGAATAAACCACCAGAAGCACAGACAGGCAACGGAAGAAGCAATTTCCCATGACATTACCCACCAAGCAACAGGTGACCAATAGCAATCCTTCCAGAGGATAATGGAGCATTTATGTGGATGCACATTGAGTAATGGCAAATGATTACAGTTGCTGAAGTACAAATCCAAATCAATTTTTTAAACAAAACAAAACTAAACTGAAACTTCATACTTCAACAAGAGGCAGCAATAAAGTGAATTTACACCTCTGCTGATACAAATAAATTTACCTCCAAGGAATTTGCCAACCCTGTGTTCATAGTTATTTGGTGAGAATCTAACACAAGGGTAGGAAGGTAAAATCCAATGAGAAAATGCTCAGTCATACAAGTAATGACATAAGCAGCAGAAACTACATGGATATAAATGATCCATTAACCTGTGAGTCTCTGTGTAACTACGAAAATGCCAGCATATGGAAAAAGGAGAACTCTAAACCTTTAAATTGAGCAGCATACAAAAAGATACGTGCTCTGAGGAAGCCAAAGCATGGAATGGTTCAGCAGTGTCAACAAATCTATTTCAGGTAATTGCACCATATAAAGTGTTATATAATGCATATGTATAATTATTTGACCCTAAAGTCAGTGCACTTCATCTTCATGCTATTTATTTTGTATCCACACCATTTCAGTTAGAAAGCATATGGAGTGATGAAAACCTTTCAGTTAACTGTGCATTCATGGCTATTGTACTTATATGTGTTGTCCTGGTGGGAATGGCTCCATGTGATCTTAAAGAATGCAAAAATACTACTCTAGTCCATGCAGTTTGGGTTGATAGCTTTTACTTGTTCTGATGATATCAGAATGGACTTTAAGCTAAGTGATCACATATAGGAGACATAAGAGCACTGGAGAACATCTTCACAGACAAAACCCAAGTAGAATAGACTCTATTATAGTTTTTAAAATGTTTCACTTGATTTAACATGATTACAATATCTTTGCTTTCATCCATATCTTCTCTTCATCCAGCCAAGTTACAGTAGGATGACAACACCTTACTTCATAAGACAAGATTTTAAAAATGAAATAATGGTGTTGCTTTTGTTAAAGACAAAATTCAAGGTCAGTAGTTAGCTAATCTTCCAGAATACTTGGACGTGCTGTTTTAGCTTTGCAGTCTGACAGATTGCTGACAGAGAACTACCCAGTTTTTACAAGTCTTTAACTGTTTCTGTCTAATTCCTGACATCCATATAAGTATGAATGAGATTTATTTAATTATTAACATTTCTGCCTACTTGCCCTCTTCAGATTTATCCAAATCTCTCAAAAGCAGTTTAGCAGTTTTAGAAATTGTGCTCTGCAAGGCAAATCTTTAGCAAAAGATTATGTTTTCTCTTTGCAGATTCTCCTGACTTAATCTACATCTTTTGTGAAAAACAGAGAGAATAAGTACATTAAACCATAATAGACAATTTAATTTCAACTTGTACTTAATATTCTTGTGCCATTCCAAATGAACTCTTATTCCTGATGCTGCATGGCTGCTTTCTGTCACAGCACAAATTAAAGAATATGGCACATTTCTGAACCTTAAATATCCATAGCAGTAATACCCAAATGATCATATTAAAGGTAATGTTTCACCAGAGCAACTGTTTTAAAGAAAAATGCTGCACATGCTAAGTTTCAGAGGCCTTAAAAAGGGATAAAAGATGGCATTTCTGTCATAATTTGAAAATATATTATGATATTATTCTTGGTTAACTTTGAAACACGTCTTTGTTGTTATGAGCTTAACACAAAACGTGTCAGTGAGGGTTTGCATGCATGAGTAGTCACTTGGCAAAAATACACAGAATAAATCTCTAGATAGCCTGAAACTTGGTAGCTAAAAATCATTTTTCTAGAGACCTGATTTTATTTATTTGTTTCTTCCTTTTTTTTTTTTTTTTCCAAATAAATTATCCTGAACCTACTAATTTTGATTTTAAAGATATGGCTTATATGGGCAGAGTCACATCTGTGCTTAGAAATAGTTAAGGTATGACTGAGATGTTGCTTACTTTGATTGTTGCTAATATTATTTCTCACAAGGTAATGCACTACTCGGTGCAATCAGCACTCGTAATATGAAAAAAGATCTTGTTGATAGCAGGCTACTCAATGTGAAGTACAGTAAAGGGTGAGAACCCACAGAGTGGAATTCTTTTCATCTCTCTTTTCCTATATGCCATTCAGGCATATAAGAAGACACCTTTGTTGACTCTCTCCATAATCACTGGAAACAGATGCATTTGTAAATTTGGAGCATCTTATTTAAATTAAACAGCTATATTAGTGTAAGAATGATTCTCTGGAGGTTTGGAGATTTTTTATTTTATTTTTTTGACTTGACACTTTGCTTTCAGAAGCCTAGATTAGGAGAAGTGAATACCACACCTATACCTTAGCGGATGCTAGAATTCTAGAGCCCTAGTCATCTTGTTTCAGGAAACCTGGAAATTCAGATAAACATCTCTCATTTAATGGATGAAATCTCCTGGAACATGGTCCTCAGGGACAAAGGGGCTGAACAGAACTGGCAACTCTGTAAGGATGTTTTCCTTAAAGATATGTAAGAAAACAAGCAAGGAGGGCAGAAAACTGGGATGGATGAACAAGGACCTGTTCATCAAACTGAGGTGCAAGAAGGAAGTGCACAGGCAGTGGAAGTAGGGAAATGTGACCTGGGAAGAGTATAGGGATGATATTTGGATTTGCAGGGATGGGATCAGAAAAGCCAAGGCACAGATGGAACAGAGGTTGGCAAGGGATGCAAACAGTAGCAAGGAATTCTATAGGTACATCACTCAGAAAAGAAAGGCCAAGGAGAGTGTACCCCCTCTGATGGATGAGAACCGTGACCAAGTAACAACAAACATGGAGAAGGGTGAGGTACTCAACAACTTCTTTGCCTCAGTCTTGCCAATCAGGTTTTCCATGTCTCCCATTTCCCTGAACCTGATGATGAGGGCTAGGGGAGCAAAGTCCCTCCCACTGTAGATGAAGAGAAGGTTCAAGAACACCTGATGAAACTGAACAAGTTCAAATCTATGGGGCCTGGTGACATGCATCTCAGTGTCCTGAAGGGATTAGCTGATGTATTTGCCAAGCCTCTCTCTATCGTATTTGAAAAGTCCTGGTGGTGACGTGAAGTCCCTGGTGACTGGAAAAAGGGAAATATTACTCCCATTTTTAAAAAGGGTAGAAAGGAGGACCCAGGGAACTACAGACCAATGAGCTTCACCTCTGTGTCTAGGAAGATCATAGAAAAGATCCTCTTGGAAGCAATGTCAAGGCACATAGAAGACAAAGAGGTGATCCAAGGCAGCCAGCATGGTTTCACCAAGGACAAATTGTGCTTGACCAATCTGGTGGCCTTCTACAATGGAGTGACTGCATTACTCAACAAGGGAAGACTGACAGATGTCAATCTACCTGGCCCCTACTGAGCCTTTGATGTGGTCCCACATGATATCCCGATCTCCACATTGGAGAGAGATGGACTTGATGGGTGGACCATTCAGTGGATAAGTAGTTGGCTTGGAGGCCGCCCAAAGATTGGTGGTCAATCTATGTCCAGGTGGAAGCCAGTGATGAGTGTTGTCCTTCAGGGATACTGTTTAATATCTTTATCAACAACAGACTGTGGGTTCAAGTGCACCCTCAGCATGTATACAGATGACACCAATCTGAATGGTGTGGTTGGTACAACAAAAGGAAAGGATGCCATCCAAAGGGACCTGGGCAAACTTGAGAACTGGATGAACATGAACGTAATGAGGTTCAACAAGTCCAAGTGCAAGGTGCTGCACCTGGGTCAGGGCAATCCCAGACATGAGCAGAGACTGGGAGATGAACTTATTGAGAACTGCTCTGCAGAGAAAGACTTGGGAATTCTGCTGTATGAAAAGCTTGACATGAGCCAGCAGTGCGCACTTGCAGCCCAGAAGGCCAACTGCGTCCTCGGCTGCATCAATAGAGGTGTAGCCAGCGGGTCAAGGAAGGGGATTGTTTCCCTCTGCTCTGCCCTTGTGAGAGCCAACTTGGAGTCCTGCATCCAGGTCTGGGGCCTCTGGCTCATGAAGGATGTGGGGCTGTTAGAACAGCTCCAGAGGAGAGCCATGAGGATGATTAGAGGGCTGGAGCAGCTCTCCTATGAAGAAAGGCTGAGAGAGATGGGGTTGTTCAGCCTGAGGAAGAGAAGGCCCCAGGGTGACCTCACTGAAGCTTTTAAATACTTAAAGAGGGCTTCTAAACAGATGGAGAGATATTTTTTCTCAGTCAGATAATGACAGGACAAGGGGGAAAAGTTTAAAACTAAAAGAGGGGAGGTTTAGATCAGTGGTTAGGAGGAAATTCTTCACTCTGAGAGTGGTGAGGCACTGGAACAACATGCCCAGAGGGGTTGTGGATGTCCCATACCTGGAGGCATCCCAGGCTGGATGAGACCCTGCGCAACCTGATCTAGTTGATGACATCCCTGCCTATGGCAAGGGTGTTGGAACTAGATGATCTTTAAGGTCCCTTCCAAGCCAAGCCATTCTATGATTCTAAGTAGCTTTACTCGGTTCTCCCATTTAAAGGTTTCAGCATAGCCACGAGAGTCAGGGTCAAAAGGATGTGCCACATGTCATTCGTGGAGACAGTTGTGTCAAGAAATGAATATATGATAAATTCTCACCAGGCAGTGTCTTCAAGAAAGGCATATCTTAGATATCTTTTCTATATATATTTATTATTATTATTTTTTAATATCTTACTGTCGTGGTTCCGCTCAAGTGGGCAGCCGAGCTCCACCACAGCTGCTCTCTCACTCCCCCTCCTCTAAGAGGAATGGGGAGAAAATATGTGAAAAGGGCTCAAGGGTTGAGATAAGGACGAGAAAATCACACAATAATTATTGTAACGGGCAAAACAGACTCGGCATAAGGAGATAGTAAGATTTATTGCCTATTACTAACAAGCGAGAGAAGTGAGAAAACAAAGGAAAGAAACCAAAAGCACCTTCCCCTCCATCCACCCTCTTCCACCTCCTCCCCCCGAGCGGCGCAGGAGAACGGGGGAATGGGGATTATGGTCAGTCTACAGCACTTCTTCTCTGCCGCTCCTTCTCGGTCACTCTCGTCCACTGTGCTGTGGGGTCCCACCCACGGGATACAGTCCTTGATGAACTGATCCGGCGTGGGTTTCCCACTGGCAGCAGCTCTTCCAGAACTGCTCCAGATATGGGTCCGTACCACGGGGTCCATCTCTCAGGAGAAAACTGCTCCAACCTGGCTCCCCTACGGGCAGCAGCTCCTGCCAGGTCACCTGCTCCTGTGTGGGCTCCTCTCCACGGGCTACAGGTCCAGCCTGGAATCTGCTCCGGCAGGGGTCTTCCACAGGCGGCAGCCTCCATTGGTGCAGGGCCACCTGCTCCACCGTGGTCTCCTCCACAGGCTGCAGCGTGGAACCCTGCTCCACCGTGGTACTCCATGGGCTGCAGGGGGACATCCTGCTTCACCGTGGTCCTCACCACAGGCCGCAGGGGACTTCTGCTCCGGCGCCTGGAGCACCTCTATCCCTCCTTCTACACTGACCTTGGTGCCTGCAAGGCCGTTTCTCACTCCCTTCACTCTCCCAGCTGCTGTGTCGCACAGCGTTTTTTTTTTCCCTGTCTTAAATATGCTCTCACAGAGGCGCAAAACAACATCGCTTATTGGCTCAGATCTGGAAAACAATGGGGCCCTTCCCAAACATGGGGCAGCTTCTAGATCTTTCTCACAGAAACCACCCCTATGGCCCCCTGTTACCAAAACTTTGCCACGTAAACCCACTACACTTACATAAGAAATAGTTAGGTCTTTACCTTTCAGACAAAACAATATGCTCAATCACTAGGTAAAGATCATCTGCCTTAAGCAAAAAATATGTGAATAACTTAGTGGAAATGAAGCCCAGGATTAGGGCATGAAATAATATATTTATTTGAATAGCCCAAGCTTATTAAAAGCCCAGCTTGGTTAAAAAGTCTGTTTATATTCTTACTATCATGTATATCTATGAAAAGCAGTACTACTGAAGGTCCTATATGTAACCAGTCTTGCTAATGTCTTATTATAATATCTATTTTTTTTGTTTGTTTGTTTGTTCAATTTCTACTTATGTATAAGGAATATTTCCTAGATGATCACAGAATGTACTAACAGTTTGATTTGTATATGTCTCAGGAAAGAAAATGTTAGCAATAAACTGCTGCATGAAGAAATTTAGTAAAGGTTCTAGTTTTAAAGCACACAGTCACTTCCTAGTTGAGTTGATCTACTGCACACCTGGTAGTTAAGGGAAAACCCTCAGAGAAAGTATTTATAATGTTCAGCAGACACCTAAGAGTATGCTTTGGTGATTCAAAAGAATATTTTAAGGCATTTATTGCCAATTAGCTTGTCACAGTCTAAGGTGATACCTCTAACCAAATGTAGGAATCTACATCAAAGCTAGCTATATACATGCCCTAAATCATCAATAGAAAGAGTGCTCATACCATTTAAATATCTTAGGGTGATGGTGCTGTTGAACGTGTACTGAAGTTATCTTACCCTATATCAGGTGAATTCCACCCTAAGGCATTATATATGGCCCAATTCATATCACTGAATAAAAATCAAACAAATAAATATATTAAAAAAATAATAAAAAAATCTTTATATTGTGTCTTATAAGTAGTGTGAGAATACTTTTAGTTGTTATTCATTTGCAAGAAGAATTGCTATTAAAATAATTTCTAACTACATACTGTAGAAGTCATATTCTATTACAGTTTTGTTCAGTTCTTTATCTTCCTTACTCACAATAGGAAATAGTCAAGGTCAAGTGTCCGATTACTATGCTAAAACCCACTGTTCTTGTTCAAGAGTTAGTCTGATAACTTACATGTGTGATGGTTGTAAATCTCTGGTACATTTAACATTTGGCTTTTTAGTGTTAAACAAGGTAGTACAGAGACTCAATTTTGCTTTGCTGTGCTTGCATGTTTACAAGGAAGCTTTTGATTTCCCTTGTAGATAATAGAGCTGGTACTGTCATATCTAAAATTCACATTTCTGGAGTAGAAATTCTTTATAATTTTGGAATCTTTTTGGGAATTTTTCCAGATCCTCTGCTGCTGGAAGCATAGCCTTACTGCCAATTTTGTCCTATATATCTGAGGTACTGGAACTTAAAATTCCCATGGAAGAGCAATCTCTGATGATAATATTCAACATATACTTTGAGTTTTTACATCTATATGGTGTGTCAAAAAGAGGTGGTCATGCAGTTTAATTAATACACCCCAGAGAGCAGCTCAGCTCATCTGTCCAGTCCTCATGCATCTATTGTGTGATTCCTCACAGAAAACTGTGAGGAATGCATCCTCTCTGTTTTTTTTTTTTTTTTTTTTTTTTTTTTTTTTTTTTTTTTTTTTCCCTAGAGTTTTCACCCAGAAGTCTGTAAAATCCTGAATGAATAACAGTATGATGTGCCTCCCCTACTTCCAAACAGGCTCCCATAGAAAGAAACCTATCACTGGAGAAGATTTTCTCATTAAACTGTAAAGCTGAAACCTCTTGATTACCAAGAAATGATTTCAGGTTCTTCACATCAGTCTTTCCAATTTAAACAATGCCTTCTCATTTCTATTCTATGATTTCATTACAATAAAATATCTCCAGATCTTAAGTTTACAAAAAAGTCTTTGAAAAGGTGAGTCTAGTACAAATGCTTTACTCATGCATGGAGCAACAACATTTAGCAGGAAGAAAATTGTGTTCATTTAAGTGAGATGTTATGAAATTATGAGCATGATACTTAGTTGTCAATGTTGTTAATTGTTCTCTTGCCTTGTAGAGAATGTTAAAAAAATAGATGATCATACCTAATGTTAAGATATGCACAAATTAGTTTAAGTGGCATTTCATACTTTTCCACAATCGAACGGCTTTATAGAGGTACCCAGACAAGTTAAAAAAGGCACAAGAACCTCATCATAAATGATCACATGCTGTATATTAAGAGGATTTTATTCTGAATAGAATCTCACTTTAAACTTCAGGAGGTCTCGTTTATTGGATGAATCTTAGCCTGTGGAGAAAGTAGTATTCTCTACTCTTAAGGACGTTTGCATTCAACTGTTTACATGTCTGTTTACATTTGTCCATGTTTTGTTATTTATGCTCTTTTGGTAAGGACAAGTCCATGTCATAAAGAGATTGATAGCTTTTCATTTTGATCTTCAGGTCACGTTTTTATTTAATTTATTTCTTAGCTTAATCATCTAGTTATCTTAGTCCGCAAAATATCACAAAGATTAATTTCTTGATTAAATGCACTGTGAAGCTAATATTATATTCTCTTTAGCTTAAACATTAGGTGAGTTTACCCTTTCAGGTCATTATCTTTCTGATAAGAAAAGTTAAAAGAAAGATCTTCATTTAGGTTGATACAAATCTGATTTATGATTAATGTGGTCATTACACATATTTTTGACTATACTTTATCCTCCACACTATGATTTCTCTTAAACTATTCATACAGCAAAAAGAAGACTGTCTGGTTAAAGTTCAAGATCAAATAAACTTTATTTTGTTAATCTTATCCTTCTAAATAGCTTGTGAGAGAATATGATTTTAAGTGGAAGTCGTTCTTATTTTTTTCAAAAAAAAATAAACCTTAAAGTCAGTGACACAGAGGTATAAACCAAACCAAACCAAACCAACAACAACAAACGAGAAAGACTACTAAAACAGCACAACCATAATATATAAGATAACTAGCACTGTGTGAAGTAGTGGCTGTAAAAAAAACAATACAATCCATATCACCCAGGTATACAGTCTTATAAAAAACATTGCAGAGCCAAAGAAATGATTCAATTTGCTCTTCTTCTTCTTCTTCTTCTTCTTAAGAAATTTACCATCAGATAGCAAAAATCTGCAGGAAGACCATCACAACAGGTCCAATCACAACAATTCCGTTTCAGGAATTTTCTGGAGTGCATTGGTGTGATAAATTCATGACACAGGTGACAGTGATGTTGATTAAGGGAACTATTCTGCTGGACCCGGTCCTTATAGGCAAGGAGGAACTGCTTGGACATGTTGGCTGTTGGCTCAGTGGCCATGAAATGTTGAGGTTCAGTATATTAAGAGGAGGGAACAGGTAAAGTGCAGAATCACAAACTTGGACTTCAGGAGAGACTTTGACCTGCTTAGGGATCTATTTGCAAGAATTTTGTGAGATATCACCCTGGAGAGAGGAGGGGTCCATGAGAACTTGTTGTTTTTCAAACATCATGTTTTCCAAATCAAGACTGGTTTATCCCAATCAAACAAGGTAACAGGAAGCCTGCAGAGAAGAACAAGGAAGTCCTGATAAAATTCAGTCATGAAAAGACAGATACAAAAGATGAAAACAGTGTCACGTGACCCAGGAGAAATGCAAAATCACAGAATCACAGAACAGTTGACATTATAATGTACCTCTGGGCATCATATAGTCCAACTGTTGTGCTCAAAATAGGGTTCTCTATAGCAAGCTGCACAGGACCATGTCCAGATGGGTTTTGAATATCTCCACAAACTGTCTAGAAAGCCTGTTCCGGTGTTCAATCCATCTAAGTCAATCACCACTAGTCAGTTGTCCTATCTATATACGATGAAATTACTGATTTGGTAGAGAATTGGAGAGAAGTCAGTGTTGCTTATCATAACTTTAGCGAGGCTTTTGACAGTGTCTCTCATAATATCCTCAAGCTGGTGAAGTGCATGCTGGAAAAATAGACAGTGAGGTGGACTGAAAACAGGTTGAACAGTCAGGCTGAAATGGTTGTGATCAGCAGCATGACTTTCATCTGGAAACCAGTCAGTAGTGGTATACCCCAAATGTTGATCTGGGAGCTGGATCTCTAGAGGTCCATTCTTACCTCAGCAGTGACGTGATTCTGTGGTTGCAGTGCTCTCATTTACCATTGCCTTAACTTAGCATTCCCTAAGTGGACTCCTATAGACAACTGAGGAGCTGTGTAGAAAATAGTAGGAAAAAAGTGAAGATGCATCAGTGTGCTTTTCATTATAAACAGTAGGTTAAAGAAGTTGAAATTGTGCAGCCAGCATAATCCATGTTCAAAAAGCTATTTTAAAATGTTGTATTTAATAAACTGCTATAGCTGAGAAAAAAAAAAAGAGTGCACTCATTCTTATATCCAAGAGTAGAATTTAATCCCTATCTTATAAATAGCCCCCCCCCCCTTTTTTTTTTTTTTTTTTTTTTTCACACCTAATTTTTCTACTAGTAAAAAAGCAGTACCTAATGCCGCTGTACAGAAAATGGTAATAAGTAGGTATTTTTGAAGGCCTCTAGAGGGAGATCCTGTCTGCCTAATTTTAGGTGCTTAAATTAGGCCGACTGATGCCTTCTCAGAGTGTGTCAGTCATTACTGTTGTAAAATACAAAAGAAGAATTCATAAAGCAAGTTATGTAGAAGAATGCAGAGAAGAAATAAATCCAGGAAGTTTCATCTTATTTTCCTTGCAACAGCAACTTCTTTAAAAGAATATGAGTATTGTATGAATTAGATAAGGGACTTCACTGAATAAATCACCACATTCTTTTTGGCCCATGTAAGTATCTGCAAAAACAGAAAGGATTTGATTTTTAATCCACACACTTCCTTTCATCTACTTGGGTAAATCCTTGATTTACCTTTTCATCTACTTGAAAATCCTGACATGTAGTGACCTAGTCTTTTGCTTAAAATGATGATGGAAATCCTTCCTGATGTCAGGATAAGTACTATACCACTGCCTTTTCCAATGAGGCAAGGCAAGGAAGGACTCTGCTCCATAAACTGCTAAGCCATCTTCTTGCCAGTGGAATAAATCCTACTCTCAGACATTTGCTGTAAGGACAACTTTTGCCATTTGTTATTTTGTTAAAAACTGAACTTAACTGATACCAATTTGTTGTTACCTCACAAGAATCAGCAGTGATTCTTCATGCACATTGTTACAGAACTAATTGTTTTTCAGTCCACTCTTTGAGTATGTATCCCCAGGCACAATGTCTCATGCTTTGAAGTCATGTCTTGTATAGGTAAGCAAACACCCTGCTTGTTCATTGTTGTGCAGGTCCCCTTAGCTTTGGCAATGCTTTCCCAGTACATGTGGTTAGATTTAGAAACATTTACCTACAGGAGAGTAGATCTATCACCAGTTACAAATACAGTAGCAGCAGCATAATGAAAATACCATTTAATCTTACTGGTAGCCATAAATGGTTGTGGGATTGAAAGGATATTAAAACATTGCATTAATCTGAATAAACCATAATAATCTGAGCTAATGCCACTTGTGATGCAGACTAATGTATTTTTTTCTACATCTTCACCTTTCTTTCCTTCCATCAGGCTGGACAGCTTTTCAGCTGCAGCATTTCCACTCATTGAGAACAGCCTCTAACTATCAAATGCCATGCTGATGTGTCATTTCCCCACAATGGTAAAGGTAGCCTGGAAACTCATCTGTGTGTGGTGATAGGATCTTCTCTGAAAATAACACTGTCATCACATTTTAATCACCCTGAAATGTTTATCACAAATTGCTACTTGTGGTCTATTTTTCCCTTTCTTGTTCTTCCAGGCACCTATTTTTATACTTAAATAATTAATTAATAGAACAAATATCCAAGTGATCTTGTCATATAGGGTACAAAAATGTTCATCTCAGTTCATGATTTTGAGCATGCTTCTAAATTTTAGAAAAATACTGTTGTCATGAGGCATCCAGTTGAGGAATAAGGTAGTGGTCTTCTTTCCTTTAGCTGTCTATGGAGAGAGCTGACTATTTCATCCTACCTCTCATAGGTAGACAAAAGATGGGGCAAGTTACTTTCTGGAAGCTCTTATATTGATTTTATGGTGAGTTTAAACCCTTAAACTAGGTACCTAATTTCTAAGTGTCTAATGTGGGATATTAACGAATTGCATCCCAGTGAAGCCAATGGAGAAATCTATGTTTGAACCTTGCTGAATGTTTTGGTCTTATTCATGCCATTTCTCTTTCCCTTGGCCTGGTATGAAATATCTGAATGTTTATGGTTCCCTTTGCACATGAAATACACAGCACAAATATTACTGCTTCAGCTAAGGCACTATCTAAAATTTGAAATACTATATGTAGCGTGAAAAATAATGTTAGATATGAACCTGTTTTATTCACTTTGACAAGTGATTCTTATCATTTTAACTTCATGTCTGCTGTGCTTAGAAAATAGATTTGGTTTTCTTTTTAAGGTTATACCCTAAATTCAAGCAGTTTAGTGTGTTCTTTTCTAATCAGTATGCAAACTGCATTAAAAACAGCCTTTAACTAAAGATATTACATGCTTCTGCTTTCATGTTGTGAAATTAGTATTTTGTTAGATATGGTATTATTTCTCATTCTTGGCACTAGACTTGAATCTGTTACACATTAAAAGATGGTAACCACATGGATTCTTAGAATCCATAAGGTAGAAATTATATTATTCCATTCTTGCCTTAGGTAAGAAATGATCTTTGATGGACTCAGCTTTGTAGGTTTTTTTTTCTTTACTTTACTTTTATTTACTTTACTTTTATTTACTTTACTTTTATTTTATTTACTTTACTTTTATTTACTTTACTTTTATTTTATTTACTTTTATTTTATTTTATTTATTTTATTTTATTTTATTTTATTTTATTTTATTTTATTTTATTTTATTTTATTTTATTTTATTTATTTTATTTTATTATTTTTTTCTTGGTAGTAAACCATCTTAAAAGAATTATTCAGTTACAAGCCACATAAGGAGCATGGAAATGAATTGGTTTTGACCTGTATTTGAAAATTCAGCATGAACACACAACTTTTGTGTTCATAGTATGTGTCTACACTTTTTCACTTTTTTTTTTTCTCTCTCTCTCTCTTTTTTTTTTTTTTTTTTTTTCTTTCTCTGTAGGTACATACTCACAGACTCATGTGTTCCTTTATTCACAAAATAGAATCACAGAATCATAGAATGGCTGAGGCTGGAAGGGACCTCTGGAGATCCTTTAGTCCAACTCCCCTGCCAAGTAGGCCCATCTAGAGCGTGCTGCACAGGATGGCATCCAGGCAATTTTTTAGTATCTCCAAAGACTCCACAATCTCCAGGCAGCCTGTTCCAGTGCTCTGTCACCCTCATGACTCTCCAGTGCTCTAGTCATCTTTGTAGCCCTTCTCTGAACTTGCTCCAGTAGTTCTATGTCCCTGTTGCTATAGAGAGCCTAAAACTGGACTGAATAGTCAGAGCACTGATTATAGCTACAGCTGCAAAATTTGTTTTCTTTTCTCCTTGCACTTTATAAAAACACCACCCATTCTTACAGCAGAAACAAAGTTAAGTGGAGGTTTGTTGCACTGCATCTTTCAAAATCTAACTGGCAGTAATGATATAATTTCCACTGATCTACTGTCCATGGAGTATAGCTTAGATTTTACTAACAAACTAATTTGTGAAGTCATATTTCTGTCTTTAGAAAATAACAATAAAATCCCCCCAAATTCTAGTTTCCTTCAGATATGCAGAAGTCTCCATGTACCTCAAAGCTGATTTTTCATGTCCAGCAATTAATACCTCGCACACGCATACATCGTATACATAGTACGTAATATGTGACAAATTTCCTTTTTTTTTTTTTTTCCCTCAACTATACTTAATACAAAGACAGTAGATAAGATATCACTTTCACTCTAGACTGCCACTAAAACAAGCTAAGACTATGTGAACGCAATCTGTGTGTTCATAAGGTACATGAAGAGATACAAATTTGGGACTGGGGGAAGGAGAAAGGGGGGAAAAAAGAGTGTATCTTCAGAGGTATTTTCATTTTATTTCATGATGTTTTATTATGCAACAGTAGCTGGACTTCTCTGTCAGTCAGACTACATAGCAGAGGAAAACTGCAACTCCTAAATGCAATGTCTTCCTAAAATGGAGTATTTTAGGATTATAAAGGAATAAGAATAGCAAAGCTGAAGTGACATGTAAAAAAAAATATATTTTTTTGTTCTTCTATATTAACATTACTTTCTTTTCTGTAAAAAGATATTATTGGAAATGCAAGAATGCTAGAAGAAAGAGTTGTGTTTTTTTTTTTGTTGTTTGTTTGTTTTTTTTTTGTCAGATACAGTGTATCAATAAAGCACCAGAAAAAGTGCAGCCACTAATGAAATGATTTATCGATATCTTAGGCTTGTTAAAACAGGTTACTGTCAATGTAATTAACTTCTAGATAAAATCAGTTCACTACAAAGTGAAAGCTGACATAATGGCTTTAAAACCACATCCCAGACAAAGTGAGAGTACCAACAAGTGTTCGACCTCAGAGTAACCCACCTAGCTAAATAAGCCTGAACCTTTTTTAGTAAAAAGTTGTTTCATATTGAAAGAAATTATTCAAGCAATGGGCCACAAAACAGCAGACTGATCAAATAGTTTTAGAGGTATATAGAGAAAAGGAAGACAGGATAACAAGACTGCATACAGAAATTAGAAATTAGATGAAGCTGAAAGTAAGAGTACTGCATGATCAGCAAATGGCCATGTTACTGGAGGTCAGCTCCACTTGCAAAATATTGAATGCTAATTACATTGATTGGATGAAATTCTGCCAAGAAAGTGAATAAATTCTTCATAAGTTACTCAATTATGTAATGCTATTTTAAATTAGCAAAGAAGTTTGTCAGACTGCTTCTTAAAGTGGAAGTTTTAGTGTGTGTAAACCAAGGAAGGTTAGAATTAACACCAAGAAAATTTACATCTGTGAAAATGTGCTATAAAGGAAAGACAGAAAGTAAAATAAAAAAAAATCTCACATTTCAGACAGACATTTAAATAAATTTCCATGTGTAAAACATCATGTCATATATTGAAAAGCAACTTTTCCGTTTCAATATTTCATCATGATAATATAGCAGCAATTGCTTTCAGGTATGTGTATCTTATATTTCATAAGACATAGTTCCTTTTAGAAGTGATGGCCCATAGAACTTCTGTCACTTCCTTTTATTGTCTGTCCTCTAGAGCCCAGGGCCAGTGGCAGGTAAGGCTCCAAGCTGTGGTATTAGAGGTTTAAAAATAACTTTATGAAAATGTAAAGTAGTTTCCTACAACACAAATTTCCCTACAACAGGAAGCACAGTGGGGTCTGGAGGTACAGGCCTCATAGCTATATATCCTTTGGTAACATTGGCCCCAAAATAGATTAGGTAGTGCTACAGTGGATGGACCTCACAGCTGTCCAGAATCAGGATGACCTAAAGATGATATAAAGAGAAATATCTTGCTCCCAAACTTTTAAACTTCACCTGCTGTGGTATTTCCCAAAAGTCATATTGTACACATTTGGAAAGACCCTTTTTAAGTGAGGAATTATGAATAGTGAAATGGCAAGCAGAGATGAAAAATGAAATATTTTTATAATATCTCACACACCTTAAAAGACAGTTTTTTTTTTGTTTGTTTTGTTTTTTTTTTTTTTTTTTCAGAAAAACTGGAAACAGAAGTCAAAGAAAAGGAGAAACCAGATTTTAACAAAAAATATTGAGTAAAATGAATTGTATTTATTTATTTATTTTCATGGGAGTGCTGAGGGGTAAGATTCAGTGGAGAAACATATGTACTATTTTATTCTCATCTGGTAGACATTCACATGTGCTTACACCAAAAAAAGTGTATTGTTGGTTGAAGAAGAGAGGCCTGGCAATGAGATTACTTTTTTCTTCTGTCTCTAATGAGTAATTTGACTGTTTCACTGAGCTGATTTCAGAAACATTATGAATTTTAAAGCATCAAAATAGATTTAGGCATACATTTATATTTAGATATAAAAATAAGAGATAAAAAGAAAAATAAGCAATGAAGGAAAAAAGGACTTGGTGTTCCTGCTGCTGTCATCTTTTCTAATACATCCATAGCTTCACAAGTAATGTCTTTATCACATTAAATAAGGAAAAAAATCAAGGAGAAGTCAGGCATTTAGGATTGCAAGTAGGGAAAGGGAGCCCTGGGAGAGTGGAACGCACTCTGTGTATGGCAGAATGGTGGGATGCCTTGAATACTTGAGGAGGCAAAATGCAGAGAGCAAGATATAAGGATTGCTTGAAATAGAGAGATGAGTGTATATTCGGTAGGAACTGCTGAAAGAGGATGGAAGTAATTTGGCTTTGAAGAGTAGCAAAGTATGAAAGCTTCTGAACTGTTCTGAGGCAATGCCTCTCATCTTTAAATTATGTATTAGAATTATTTGGAAAAATGGGCCAAAATAATCTTTAAAAAATACACCCTTAAGCTAATGTTTTCAACAAGGTCAAGGTTTTGCAATTTGGCTGTGAAGAGGTTCTTCCACTGTTTCCATTTTTCCTGATAATATTAAATCTTGTTCAAAGCAAGAAGAAGACAGCAAAGTTAATTGATGATGGTGCTTTTATTATGCACTTATTTCTTGGAAGCAACAATATTGTCCAGCTCATCAGATTAATTTATCTGGGGTTGCTACATGACATGAGTCAGGCAGAGCTCTGAGATGCACCTTTTTAGATCTGCTAGTTCTTCCAAGTGCCCCAAAATATCAAAAGACCTTCTAACTCAGAAAGCCTACTTTTGTTTAAATAAATAAACAAAAAAAGTAGCATACATATATACTTCTAGAGTAGAAATAATAATGATATGTATTTTTAAAACACCTCCCTTTCCCACTGTATTCTTATTTCCTGGTCTTACAAGCACCAACAAACTTGGAGCCTCTTGGTCTCCAGTAAAGTGCCTTTTGCCCTTGACTGCTCCCTACCCCTCTTTGTGGTTGCTCAGCCTCCTGACATGCTGCAGACTCTACCTTGGCACTGGCTCCCCTGTGTCACACCCGCAGTCTCTGAGCCTCCCCACAACATATACTGAGACACCAGGTGCTCTCTGCTAGTGCTCTCTCCTAAAACTGCCTGGGCATGGCAGTGAACACACAGATAAATCAGCATCTTTTATAGGAGGCTTCTTCAGCAGGCTGTAGCTAAACTATGTTTAGTTCTTGAAAGATTAGAACTACTGGAGGTCACTCTATTACTCTGAACTTCACTACTAAGAGCAAAAACTATGGTTTGTGGACATCAGATATTTTTTTCCTGGAAAATCTAGGAAAATCTGGTGATTAAAGGCTGCATGAAAATATCACTTTATGCTGAAGATATGAAGATATCTGTAGCAGAACAGAGGTAAATTGGCTGGTAATATATTTTCATGACAATTTCTTATTTGTTAGTTTCATTCATATCATATCAATTTTCACAGAATTGCATCAAATATTTTAATTTTTATATTATTTTTGTTCTTACAAGAAAAGAAGATAAACCACATAAATGTATTAATGTGAGAGACATTTATGGAAGAAACATGGGAGAACTTATCATATGTTTTCATATATTTACCAGCCCATGTGTATTGCTAGAAAGGTAGCTGTTTTCTAAAAACTTATTGAAAAAGATACAAACTTTAAGGAGCAGAGGTTTCTAGTCCATTCTGTTCTTTGATATAGGCAATCTGACTGTAAATTTATAGAAATTTCAAGCTGGAAACCAGCCTTCAATGCATTCTTTATGTTTGTATAGCGTATATAGTACATGAAATTCCTTCATATGTCAGTTTATTGACAGTTGCTAAACAATGGCTACAGTGATTACAATGCCTGCACTGGCTCTAAGTTACTTTGCTATTCTGTACCAATTTAAATCTGCACACAAAGACTATTAGATACAATACTGTGATGCAATATTACACTCATTCACAGGTAATTGTATGTGCTGACTGACACTTTCATCTGCGTTTGAAATTTTGGAACACCAATTTCTCATACTTTTGTGGCAGTTTGCCAATCTTGAATGTAATTTTTCATGAAAAATTATTATCTTACGCAGTATATTTTGGGAGTATTTTTATTAAAAGTGGCATCATATAGAGATTATGAAAACAGTATCAAGGTTTAATACTGGTGACTGCTTACAAGATTTTATTATAAGGATTCAGTTTCTTTGCTTTGGAAAAGAAACCTGAAACTTTCAATAATTAGGTGAAAATAAGCAAACGAGAATTGAGGTCATGTCAGTGCTAAAGCTTCTGATACTCCTTAAAAATATGGCTAGATTCTAAATCTTTGAAAAATCATGCTTAATCCATACTTACAAGAGTTGTTAGAGTCTAGCAGTATTTACCTGGATGTTCCACCTGCTTTGGGTACATTCTATCTCAATTGTACTGGTATGGTAGTAATCAAGTATTTAAAAATAAATAAATACAGATTTTAGTTAAAAAAAAAATAATATATATATAAATTAAATGAATTCCTCCATTACAGAACAAAACAAAACAAAACAAAACAAAAAAACACAATAAATCCTCTAGATATTTACTAATTTATATTCATATTTCTAAAAATCTAAAAATGATTTTTTTCTAGCTAGGATAACAGTCAATACTGGTTCTGGAAGAGCCAGACAATACTGACACAGAGCTCTCTTTGTTTTCAGCTCTCTTTGTTTTAAAGTGCTCACAGTTGGTTGGTTACTTCTGTTGCCAACATCTTTGGTTGCCTCCTGACACTGAATATAGTGTCTACTCTGAGTAGGAGCTGTTAACTCTCACCTGAGAGATTTTTTTTTTTTTTTATCTCCATTCATAATTGGTCAATAAATCAGAGTCAATTTGGCAGCATAGTGCAAGCCCATCT
The DNA here is from genome assembly GCF_964211825.1 of Aythya ferina. Lineage (NCBI taxonomy): Eukaryota > Metazoa > Chordata > Aves > Anseriformes > Anatidae > Aythya > Aythya ferina. The sequence continues at coordinate 190,357,605 of NC_140296.1, read as the reverse complement.
TATAATACATAAGCCCATCTTATAATACGGTAAGCACGGTTGTATGGACACTAAATAGCTAGAGAAAACTTAGGTTGTCTTCAGGAGAGTATGGACTTTTTCAGTCTGAACTCAAGAAGGCTGAGCACAGATACCATTACCAAATACATCTCTTCTGCAATTTTTAAAAAATGGTAAATATTCATCTAATTTATATTTAAATCTTCTGATACACAGATTTTAAATAAAATAGATGATTCATACTGATTGCCTACAGATTGTTTTATTCTCTTCATGCTTTCTTATTAGAAAAAAAGACCTACAATACAGTAAAGCTCAAAGGAATATTCTTTTGAAAAATATAAAAAAAGCAGGCAAGTCTAGGTGAAAGAAGAACAGATAATAAATTTCATACTGCAAAAAAAAAAAAATCCTCAGGGACCCATTTCTACTTCTTGACCACAAGATAACTGTGAGAAGATCAGGGTCTTTACACTTTGCTACTCAGAGAACTGATTTTGCCCTTGGAAAAATTGTGCTTCCTCTCAATGTCTGCTTTCAGTCATGTATTTGCTATGCCAACTGCCTGGCTTGCAAGCTATGCTATACAGCCTCTTGGCAATTAACTTTACTACTTCTTTTGTAACTCACAGGAAGGAGGGAGCTATTCTGTCATACATCTTCATGCATGTGATGTGTACTGGGTCTGGCTGGGATGTTAACTTTCCCTGCAGCAGCCCATACAGTGCTGTGCTCTGCACATGTAACTGGAACAGCAGTGTTATCACACCAGTGTTGTGTCCGCTGCTCTCTCTAACCCTCCTAGGGAGTGGGCAAAAAATTGAGAAAAGAAACATCACCAGGGCAGCTGACCTACACCAACCAAAGGGATATTCCATACCATATGATGTCACACTCAGCAATAAAAGGTTTCCACCTTCTTCCACAGGAAGAAGAGGGGAGGGGTGGGCTCTCGTGAAAATGTCGGTCCTCCTCCGATGGCTACGTGTGTTGAGGCCCTGCTTCAAGGACGTGGTCAAGCATCGCTCATTTGTGGGAAGTAGAGAGTAATTTCTTTCCTCTGCACTTCCACATAGCCTTTATTTGTTTTGTTTGTTTGTTTGTTTTTTCCCTTTCCCCTTCCCTTTTCCCCTTTCCTTTTTTTTCCCCCTTTTGTTAAATTGTTTAGTTAATAATAATCTTTCCTTAATAATGATAATAATAATAATTACTTTTTTTCCTTTAATTAAATTATCCTTATCTCAACCAATGAGTTGTTCTTTATTTTACTTCTTCCCCTCCTCATCTAAGGAGGGGGAGTGAGAGAGCAGTTGTGGTGTTTAGCTGCCTAGCACGGTAAAACCACCACAGCATGTTCATGATGAGTGACTACCAACATAAGAGGTAATTGGCAATGATTAGAAATACAGGATGTCTATTAATGATTGTACTTTTATGAAAAGATTAACAACTTTAATAAACAAGAGAATAAATGTGTGTATAGCCACATTATGCTTGCTCTACATTCTTATTAAACCATTTCCATCAAGATGTATTTCATTCAGAATATGGATTTGCATATGCCATTGTCGATTCACATTCATATTCTAAATGTCCTTCTCTGATTACCAAATGGATAGTTATTGAACCAATAGTTAGAATATGAAATATAAGAAAGTGTGTCGATATGCAATTATTCATGGATATAAATTGTTACCCAAATAAGCCTATAACTGTAAGTTATCATGTGGTTGAACCCGTATTATCTTGCGCAATTCCATTACATCAGAATGATGAGGTCAATCACTGAATTTGGTTTTAGTGAATAATAATAGAGATGAATAATTATATATATATATATATATATATATATATATATATATATTTTTTTTTTCCTAAGCTGTCAACATTTAATCATTTTTCAGAATGTGAATACCTTGGTTATTGCATTTAGCAAATGACTGTATCTGCTCTTTTATCTACCACTTTCTGGTGTCTTACTATTAAGATTTTATGAATGATACCATGGCTCTTTGAGATATGCCATGTAACCTTCTGTTATATAATCTGGAGTCACATTTGCTTTTTCATGGTTGCATGGTGTTGGTGGCTTGTAGACATTCTGTGACTGATTAATAGAGCCAGCTGCTTTTCCTTCTTTATTGTTTCCAACTGAGAAGCTCCCGGATTATAGAAGAAATTCTCATTATTAGTCCCTGCATGAATGACCTTTACTTTCTGCTGTTAAATTTCATCCATATTTCTATTTTTCCATTCCTTAATGTCATGGAGTCCTTCCAGTATAAGAATCTGATCTTTCCCATGCTCATAGTGCTGCCAGCTTTGCATCAGCAACCAAAATTCCTTTGCCTTTCTCTCTCTAAGGTTATTAATGAAAATATTAAATGGGTGTTGATTAATACATGAGTAACTCCACTTGGAGCTCCATCTTCTCTTGCAGATTTTATAAACTTCCATTTAAGTCTGTCTTTATTTAATTTTCTGTTCTTATTTTAGTTTTATACTTTCTTGTTACCATTAATTATGTCCAGTCGAACAACATGTGGCACTGATATATTGTATCTTAACAAAATATATATTTATAGGGCCCACTTACTGAAAGAAGTAGTGTATTTAATTTTAAATATCTGATCAGTTTCTTATGATCTACCTTTGAAAAGCAGTCCTAGCAGAAGATTGCAGGGTTCATTAGTCCTTACACAATACTCCGAAGTCACAAAAAGATGCCTCTTGTCTTAGAGCACTAGTTTGAGTTATTTCTCCTGTCTGTTGACTATCCTGATTTCTCTTCTGTGTAATGTCTTTATTTATACTTGGGCAATGTCTCATAGCTATCTCCATTATCTCTTCTCTTATGGGACTAGCAGCTTCTCTTTTCTGTCATCCCATCTTCTCTTTCAGCATCTTTCTTCTCCTTGCTGCCCAGTGTAGCATAGCTGTTCCAAAACTAGCTAGTTAATCCTCCTGCCATGTTCTCATAGTCATTCTTTTTGTTTTGTTTTGTTTTATTGATCTACCATTCGGTGTCTGTTGTTCAGTAAATGCAGGTCGTCAGTTTTTTATGCTTGCCTTTTCTTTTCTATTTATCTTGACATTCCTGTCTGAACTTTGTTCTGTTCTCCAAGGCCATGTTCAGTCTCCATTTCTTCTGTATAAACTCTGCTGGGAAAACTTCACAAAAACTCTGTTTCTATCTGCCACTTGCTCAGAGTGAGTGTGCTTCTCACAGCTTTTTGAACCTCCATCTTTATCTTCACTTTTTAGGTCCCTTCTCTTTTTCTCCCCCTTTCTCTTTTGGGCAGTGTTTGTCCTTCTTTCCTTGCCTTTAAAGAAAATAAAAGGCAGGTTAAACTTGCTTTACATAAACTCAGTGTTTTCTGTCATATGTTGGTCTCCTTGGTCAATGATTATAGTTGCATTACAGTCAGTATATTATGTCTAGGAATTTATAATAAATATGATAAAAAAATGAAAAAAGAAAAAAGATTGAATTAAACAAAATTGAATTAAATATTTTAAATATATATATATATATTTTTCAATTAATAAACTGAAATTAACGGTAACCAATGAAAGGATTTTAAAGAAAATATTTGCTATTCCTCAGTGGCAGGACAATCTGCTCTCACTCAAAACCATCCAGATATGCATATTTGTTTCCAATTTACTAGCAAATACCAGGATACTAGGCATGCTATCAAATAATTGCTGTTGATTTTTTTTTCGTTTTTCCATATCTGTCAGATGCAATGCTGTACAGAACATCTGGAGATAAATGTAGTAAAAGTAAATCATTAGAGACAAGGTGAAGTGTGTACTCTGTTTCTATAATGCATTTAATTGCTCAGCTTTATCAGAGCATGAAGTTGTAAACCAACAGATCTAACAGATGGAAAGGCTAAATGCTTCACTCTCTGTAACAGATTTTAATGCCTTTTCCTGTGAAAAATCTTCTCGGTGTCTGAATATGACAATTATACTTTTTCAGTAAAGAATTTAAACATAGTAGCCAGAGGTATTAGAATGTGGTTTATCCACTTAAGCTTTAAGATATTACATAATATTGGGTTTATTTTCTTTAAACTCTCCAAAAATACATGTGGATATGATGTAAAGGTACAGAATTTTGAACTGTAACCAGGTATGACTTAGAATTATGAAGAAACCCTAATCTTCAAGATCAGATGAACTGTAACCTTCCTTTACAGCTTTGTTTACCACTTTCCTCAAAATTTCTTCCAACATTGGTTTGTATTTGTCAGTGAAAGAAGAGACTGATTTTCTTCTTAGCATGAACTAGAAAATTGGTTGCTATTACACTTGAGTCCTGTCAACATCTATGTTTTTTATTTAAACCAGTGCTAGAGAAAATTTATAGGAAAAGTAAAGCATAATGACTTCCATAAGCATTAATTGCAGCCCAGAAAATTATTACACTTTTAGATCACGTAGTTTAAACTGGTAGAGTTTTTAATGCTCCTGAAATATTTCTGTTCTGTGCAGCATATGGTTGATACGCAGGGCCTAATATTTACAGTCATTCAAACAAAGTAAAAAGGTAAAGAAATTGTACTTAAAAGCACACATTACTTGTATTATTAACACTGAAAACCTGGCTTTCAGATGCAATTGGAAGCATGGCAATTAGACAAACAGAACTACAATTCTTTGCTATTGTAGCCTGAAAATCACAAGCTTTTCTTTCTTATTTTGTCACTAGGAATGTTTCAAAGGGATTAATGAAGACTTTTTTTTTTTTTTTTTTTTCTCCAACAAATATGTTAAATTCTTCAAAAGCTCTTTTGGTGTCTAATAGCCAAATACTGCTTTCTGGAAAAACTTGAGAGATTATGAAGATAAGTATTAAACTCTGATTATTTCCTAGGTTTTCTGCTGTATAATACATACCTCAGGATGTTTTCTTACATTTTTATAACAAAAGCCTAAGTTTTGTGAGTTCAATTCTGTTTCTAAGCACTTTGAACATGCAATAAAATCACAACACTTTGGGGTGAATTTTAGGAGTTATGCATGAAAAATAATCACATACAGTTTAACCATAAATAAAGGGGGTTTTGTGTGTATTTCCTATAGACTGCTTTGAAAGTTTACCCTGTTAGAAGTTCATAAACTACAGCAAAGAAGAACTTTAAGGTTCAGACATGAGTTCAAAAACCTCTTTCAATGGTTTCTTGCTCATTTTAAATTGCTGTAGGCATGTCCCAAAGCTTACTAAAGTTAATTCAGTTGTTTCTCTTCATTTCTGTAAATTGGGGATTGTATTCTTAGGTCATGAGAGAAAAAGATCCCTTTGATTTCTAAGAGAAATAATGTGTATGTTTGAAAGATTTGACTCTGCTTTTCAGAAATACTTTAGATAATTGAAATGAAATGTCTTAGTATCACATAAGCTGGGCATCTAAATAATACATTAGTAGAAAGTTTGCAGTTGGAATGTTGTGTGAGCCTCTTACGTATCAAGGTTTCCTTCAAATATACATATGAGGGTAACATATTTTTTTACAAACTATTGATAATTCTGAGTATTAAAGAAAAACAAAACTAAACAAAACTGGAAATGTTGAGGCCCAGCCCTGACATTGCTGCATTATTTTAAGACATGAAGTCATATAGGAAGTACTAGAAAGAATTACTTGCAAATCATGAACTTTCCCTTTATATTTCTAAATGATATTTCCATATATAGCATAAACAACAGAGGCAACTGAACTTTTTACTCTGTAGGTGGTATTACATGTGGAGTTTTTAACTTACGGATGAACTGAAATGCTACAGAAATAACAGGAATATTTCTATCATTTGAGTGGGCAAACTTTGTTACTGGTTTTGTTGGAACTGTTATGTAGAGTTATTCAGCTAACTAGAAATACTGATGCCAGCAAATGACATCAAATCTAAAAGGAGGTTAGGTCAGCTGAAAAGCAAGTAGAATAACTCATTGCTTAGAATTTATTTTACAAATTTAGTTACAGCAATCTAGATTACTGATTGCAGCTACCTTCCCCTGTGAATTTATATCTTCCTACTGTGAATTGCTCATGAACCAATTTTCAGTTGATTAATTATAAATGTTTTGGGAATATGGGAAGAACAGCCTCCACACCACTTAACTTTAGGCAACTAACATAAGTGCATAAGATAGCAGGCTAATCCTGTAGGTTTCTTATATACTCGGTGGAAAAAAAGATAGACTCTTCCAGAGGGTGAATTTAAAGTGCGTTTTTTGGTTCCTGTTTTCACTTCCAGTGCTTTAATTTTTCTTTATGAATTCTAAGAACATTCTGAGTTGTTTCTTCCATATGAAATGGATAACTTCCCTTATTGTTTTGAGTCTGTATCTTGCTCTTGAAGAAATTCAAAACTGCCTAGTTCTCTTTGGACAAGCTGGGCCAATAATTTTTCTTGAGCACAGCAAAAATGTTCCATGGGTACATTCAGCAAAACTGTTTTGTTATTGGCTGTTCCTCTGGAAGGGTATAAATAGAAATGACAAAAGGGTCTAGCTGCAGGAGAAGCCATCTTCCTGAAACTTTGCTAATAGTATAGTTTTCATATGTCAGTCTAACCATAGTGAAATTTCAAAGTTGTGGATAATTAGTCAGCTTTGGTAAAAACATTTGGTGAAATATGACATGAACAGTAATAAAACCTATTAGGTTGCTGGACACTCCATGAGTAAGTATGGTGTCCTGATAATTTGTACTAAAAGGTCCTTTGCTAGCTAAATAGGCAGTGGTCTTTACATGAGTAGCTGTGCTTCAATAACTCTTTATTTGGCTACATAAATTTCAGATATACTTTTCTTTCTTAGCATGAGGAACGAAAAACACTAGGAAAAGTAAGGGTAATTTAGAATTGCCTTTTGCTTGCTCTGATGCTGCGCCTAAAGAATTTTACCAAAGATGTGGTAGTATGGATGCAAAGATGCTTTTTGCAGTTTTTCTAGATCAGCTGATCTCAGACTCAACATTTGCAATATCAGTACTTTGTGATGTGATTTCAAAATTGATTTTCATTGAATAGCTACCAATGTTGGCTTACTAGCTATAAATGTAAGCAAACATCAACAAGGTCAGAATTCATCCACATGAATCCTTATTTAAGCAAATGCTTATAAAGACACGTTTCAGATACTTGTCCAAATCTGTAAAAAGTTGTAAAACATATTTTCTAATACATCCTGTAACCATTACAGGAATGCAATGAAAAAGGTAAGCTTAAGGGCTAAGCATTTAATTTTCAGATTAGCAGGATCCAAAGAACTTCAGTGTACAATAGCTGGATAACTAATTGGGGTAATCCCGAGGAGTTTATTAATAAATAAATAAATAAATAAATAAATAAATTTATTTTGAGAACTTATGCAGAAGAAAATACAGAAAAAATAGTAATAGCAAATGTGCTAGAGAAGAAAAAAGGTACCAAAGAACTATGGATCACTAATGGCAATGAAAGCAATCAAAGAAAATATCTGAAAGTACAAAAGAGTGGTTATCAGTTGTTCACTGTCAATACAGAATCATAGAATGGTTTGAGTTGGAAAGGACCTTAAATATCATTTAGTTCCAATCCCCCTGCCAATCCAATGAGTGGAGATATCTTTCACTAGATCAGGTTGATGAGGCATCCACAACTTCTCTGGGCAACCTGTTCCAGTGCCTCACAATCCTCATAGTAAAGAATCAAAATATAATCAGAACCTACCCTTTGGTAGCCTAAAATCATTACCCTTTGTCCTATCATTGTATTCTTAATACAGTATCCCTCTTAATCTTCCATGTAGGCACCCTTTAAGTATCAGAAGACTACTATAAAGCCCTGAGCCTTCTTTTCTCTAGGGTAAAAAAGCCCAAATTTCTCAGCCTGTCTTCATAGGAGAGGTGTTTCAGACTTCTGATCATCTTTGTGGCCCTCCTCTGGACTTGTTCTAACAGGTCCATGCCTTTCTTTTGCTGGGGGCCCTGAACTGTCATATCAGATTAATATAATAGAGAGCCCAATTAGCTCTGGTTATCTTTGTTAGTTTTTCCTTCATGGTCTCACTAAAATTATTACAGAAAGTCATAGATTTACTTAAGCACTGTTAAGGTGGAGGTCTTATGAGAGCAGAGTAGAGGGGGAGAATCACCTCCTTCAACCTGTTAGCTACACTTCTTTTGATGCATCCCAGGATGTGGTTGGCTTTCTGGGATACAAGTGCACATAGCCAGATCATGTTGAGCTTCTCATTCACAAGTAAACCCAAGACCTTCTTGAAGAATCTATCTAGTGATGATCCATTAGAGTCTGTTTTCAAGTCTCTTTCAAAGTTTGCATTAGTGGTTTGGATGATTCAACAAAAAATATAAGCCATTATTTAAATTACTACTGAATATCGTACTAGTACTGGAATTAATAGAATGCAAATAACAGAAGTAAAATTCAAAACAATATTGAAAAAATGAAGTAACTGTCATAAAATAATTGAATTTATTAGGGAAAACAGAAGAGTGTTTTTGAACATGAATAATCTGTTCTATAAAGAATGAGAAAGTAATTCTTCAGAAAAAAGTATTGGAGTTACAGTAGGTAACAAACTGAACATTGGTCACGAGCATCATAGTACATTACAGAAAACAGATCTATAAAACATACAAACACAAATGTAGCCTGAAAGATACATGCATATTCTGAAAATAGGAAAGCTTTTCCTTCCTATACAGTCTGAAATAGGCATTGTAGTTTGTGTCAACGTCTTACTGACTTCTTGAGCTTCTTCTTGGGCTCTAAAGGAGGTCCAGGTGAAGACCAATAACTTCAGTGCCTGTCCTCCCTTCCTCTAGCCATTTCCCTGTTTCTCTCTTTCTCTACTGGTCCCTTCTCTTCCATTTCACTAGTGCATGTGTTATTTAGATAGATTTCCATATTTTGGTCAGCTAAGCACTCCCGCCGTTCTGACTAGGGATCCTGGAAATCTGTTCTCCCATGAACTTCCAGCCTCTTGGACTGAAGTAGCAAAGTCCCTGGGGAACATCTTCTGGACCTTACAAATTACTGCAGATTCCTTTCAATAAAATGAATCCCCTAGCCCTTGATTAGCAGTTCTATTAGTTGTCAGGAGACATGGGTTTCACCATTTTACCATGGTTTGCTTTATTTATTTATTTATTTATTTATTATTAGGAATTAGGAGAACATAACAGTTTTATAGCTGAATCTCTTAAGCCTAAGTACCATGTTCCTTTTGGGATGTGGATTTAGTTCTGAACAACAAGTCTGAAACAGATATTTCTATCTTCACCCTGAGGGATTTATTGGCAAAACTAGCCATCTATTAATATTATCTTGGGACTGCACAGTGAGAATAGATGCTATAAATCTTAGTTGTATAAAAGCCTAAAAGCTATAAGGTTTTACTGGACAGCAAATAGAAAATTCCAATAAGTTCAGGCCTGTTTATTTTACTTAGAGTGAAAGAACATTCTGAGTGAAGCTTGGCTGGAAATGTCTTTGGAGACAGCCATTCTGCACATCTCACACTAATCAATTATGTATCACACCTTGTACTTGCACACTTTCTCTCAAATACATGTAAATCATTTTGCATGGGCCATGTAAAATAACAGGAGATGGTATAACTAATTACTGTGTCATTGGCCTTGGTCTTGGATGTGATTAGAACTAATAATAAAGGAATAGAACAAACGTATCTATAGTATACACTCCATTAGTAGCAACAGTCTAGAGTTTAAATTTATATTACTCACCAGGATTCATGTTTCTGAACTGTCATATCAGATTAATATTAGATAGAGCCCAATTAGCTCTGGTTATCTTTGTTAGTTTTTCCTGAATGGTCTTGTTAAAATTATTACAGAAAGTCATAGATTTACTTAAGCACTGTTAAAAATGTTATCACTAAAAACAGATGTTTACCTATTCATAGCTTGACAATAAAAGGGTATGTGGTGTCCAGACATGGAATATTTGGGGCCACAAAACCAATTTTTGACTCGTGACTTGTACATTTTGTTTTTCTTATACATACTATTTTTAATCCACATTGATCATGCATAATTCATTCTGCCTAACCTCATCTGAAACAAAAATATATATTTTTCATCAGCTACTCTCATATCACCATAGTTATTTTAATATTGTAATTTAACATTAAATCTTTGCAACTACTTGTTTTATTCTAACTTTTAACAAGTAAAAATATTATTACATTTTTTTTTCTGAAGATAAGGCTGGTTTCTAAATGTTGTTATACCTACAGTACAACTCACTTATAAAAAAAAAAAATAAAATAAAATGTTGGCAGTTTGTATTTCTGCACAGCTGCAATATATTAATAGGGTTAAAAAGTCACCATTACATCCAGTGGGAAAAAAAAAGAACCTTATATTACACGATAACTCAAACAATCTTTTGCCCTTGGGAAGTTTAAAATTTTAGTTATTAAAATTTATACCATGAAGAGGACAAAACTACCATGTACCTATCCTTACTAAACTTAAAGTAGCATCCATATAAGACCCTTTCACAACTTAATTTTTCTCATCTGTAGTAGTACATTAACCTTTATGGTATTTTGCATTTCTGTAACTAAGCAAACTCTTTGAGGAAAACTTATTTCATTTATCTGCAACAGCAAAAATAAATTAGAAACACTTCCTAGTATTAAGTTTTTCCAGTTCCTTTAAAATACTTGATGTGAAATTAGTGGAAAAAAAAAGTATATTAATATACAATAAAAAATGAAAAATGAAAAATTATTGCTCATGTAAGGTATAGATAACATTATTAATGTCCTGCTCCACATTGTTTCCTCTTTTTTTATAATTTGCCTTTTATCCAGAGACAAGTGTGTAAGATAAATTGCATTAGTAGAAGGTAAGAAAATAAACTACAGAACTGTGTTGCTGAAAGACTGCAGGGGCAATACCTCTTAAAACTTAATTGAATTTGAATAAGAACTTAATTTAATCTGAAGGTCATCAAGCTAATATTCATAATCCTGGAGGAACGTAAGCAAGTTGAGCTCTCATATCATAGCTCACTTTTAATTTAGGAAATAGTATTTCTTTCTAAATAAAATTACAGCATCAACATTCTGCAGTGACTAACTGTTCTGCAACAACATTTTTTTCTTTTTCCAATGGCTTTTATTGTATTAAGTTATTGGTACTTCAAACAGCACTTTGGAATAAGAAGAAAAAACAGAATGTTTTTGGTTGGTAAAGTTCTCTGATCATTTATATGCACACGTACAGAACCTGAGTTCGTTGAAAGGGACTTTGACAGTATTATTATACATCCACCTGATCTGCCAAAGACATTACCTGAGGAAGAAGAAGGTTTTAGAATGACACGAAGCACAATAGAACAGACATTCAACTTGAGAAATTGAACAGAAAATACTGAGAATATGAAATAGAACTGCACTGCAACTTCATAGGCTTCAATGAAGCTTTTGATCATGTATGGCAAGGAACACCATGGGCTGTGACGAAGACATTCAACATTAGCAAAAGAATAGTGACAACTTTCCAAATCCTTTATACAGTGCAGGGAGTAAAGTCCTTGAAGGCAACACACTGAGTAAGTAGTTCCATATAACAGCTGGTGTAAGAAAGTAATGTCTCCTATTGCCACATCCTTTCAATTGTTTCCTTGAACATGTTATGTCAAAAGACTGAAAACTTTGAAGAAGTGCTATCACATAGAGGTAGTAATATAGGCAATCTATCCTTTGAAGATGATGTAGATTTGATAGGAGGAATGGGAACAGGATGTGCAAATACAATGATAAAGCTGGGCAGCACTGCAACAATGTATGGGATGAAGATTAGGACAAAAAAGAAAAAAAAGAAAAAAAAGAGCAACCTAATAACAATGAGGATTACTGACACTGAACAAGAGAGAGATCAAAAGCAAGAAAGTTGAATGAGTGAACTTATTCAAGTGTCTCAGTACTACTACCATGAAAGACAGGAAACCTGAAACAGAAATCTGAAGAATTGCCCTCACACTAGCAGTGCTCACAGACCTAAATACAACCTGGAAAGACAAGAACATCTTTAGTAGATCCAAGAGAAAAAAAAAAAGTGGAAACTTAGAAATATTGTGTTCTCGAGAGCATGAAAAGTGTGAAATGGGTGAAACTCAAACAGCAGCAACAGAATGAAGAATTCAAGCCTTTGAATTTAGATGTCTCTGCAGAATTCAATAGATACCATATACAGTGCACTGAACTAACAGCTCTATTACGGAGAAGCAGGATCTGCAGTAATTGGATCCCATGAGCCTCTACTAGCAGCAGTGCAAAGAGAGAAGTTGGAAAGGTTTGGCAAAGCAACTAAGGCAAAAGGCCTAGCAAACATAATTGTGTAGGGAAAAATGAAAAGAAAAGAGGAGGAGATGTTTGTGGACAACTTGGTAAAAAATATCACCAGAAGCTGGGCAGAAAAATCTCTGGCAGAAGTTTGTCAAGCAGTTAAAACCACCTGGAATGAAAGGAGATTATAGTCAACACCTCACTATGACCCAGCCAGCCAGCGGAAAGGAAAGGGATTATCACAGTACAAAAATCTTTTATAAAATCCATCAAATACAGAATTTCTAGGAAGCTAAGTCAATGTTATTATGTTTCATTAATTGATAAAATGTATTTTTTGTTGTCATTGTTCATTTTTCTTCTTTCCTGTATCTGTTAAAGTGATATTTAGTCATTTTCATGCCTACTCTAGCTTCCCTTGGTCAAAGTAAGTCTTTTTTTCTCATTACATTGCTGTTAGCAGAATAGGGCCAAACCTGGCAGTTTGAGAGATGAGGACACTGCAGGTCCGTGCCCCCGGGTCCAGCCAGTAGTGAGGCTAAGCAGGCATTCCTTAGGCCTGCTAGGCACAGACACAAAGACATCTGTACTACATACAGTGGGCTGCACAGAACAACAGACTCACAGAGCACTCACATGAACACAAAACATCAATGGCCTCATCCCTCTCCCTCCCTGACTAAGCATGGTGGAGACCTGTCAGTGGGAATATACACAATATGTTGGACTTAGACACACAGACTGCCCAGTAGCTACCCCTGGATCTCAGTCTGCCCAGTTGTTGGCACCTGAAACCAGAGCCCTGCTCCACCTGTTAGCAAAACTGTTCTAACTTACACAACTACACACACATGCACGCAGAGGTGGCTGAGTCTCCTCTGGTCCCCAGTAGTCAACATCCCTGTGGTCTCAGGTCTAAGGACCTCCTCACCCCCTGGCTGACAGGCTACCTCACCTACTTGCCAGCTTGTTTGGTTTGTCTTTGCGGGCACTCACACGCTTGCTTGCACACCCACAGTTTCTGCATTCGCTGGCACCAGGAACACACGTGCACTGTGACACAAGTCCCTCACCTGTTGACATGTACTCAGATGGGTCTCTGCAGTTGTGGGCACCAAAGACACATGAGCCCATGAACCCATGGTCTGGATCCAGTTGCTGGCATCCAGAACACCATCCCACACCTGCACATACAAAAAATAAAGAGGCCATTATCCATGAAAAGAGTTAGAAAGGACTTTCATAAGAAGAACAGACTGCACTGATCAGGTCATGGCCAGACAAGGGTACGCACTGGAAAACTGTTTACATACAACTGGTTCCTTTATCCCTTCACTATCCTACACTTTTTCCTCCCTAAGTTACCATGATCCCTCTCTTTCACCACCCCTAGTTCTTCTCCAAAACATCTCATAATAACTCCTGCACAATCCCCAAATGCTCTTTCCTTAAATACCATAAATTGTCCAGAACCCCTAAGAAGTAACGTCCCCCAGTCCGAAAGGTGTCCCTGTGTTGACTTATCTTGATGGATGGTCCCTTCCTTTGATTCCTCAGGGTCCTTCTTTTGGGTTTCCATCTGACATTGTGCTCTTCTGAGCTTCTGGATATGGGCTTTGAATGGGATGATGGGTCCTGTGGCACACCTGGGAGGAGCTGCAGTGTACTGGGTCAGGCTGGGATGTTAACTTTCCCTGCAGCAGCCCATACAGTGCTGTGCTCTGCACTTGTAGCTGGAACAGCAGTGTTATCACACCAGTGTTGTGTCTGCTGCTGAGCAGTGCTGGCACAGCATCAGGACTCTCTCTAACCCTCCTAGGGAGTGGGCAAAAAAGTGAGAAAAGAAACATCACCAGGGCAGCTGACCTAAACCAACCAAAGGGATATTCCATACCATGTGATGTCACACTCAGCAATAAAAGGTGGAAACAGGAAGAAGAGGGGAGGGGTGGGCTCTCATTGTGAAAACGTTGGTCCTCCTCCCAAACACTGGCTACGTGTGTTGAGGCCCTGCTTCAAGGACGTGGTCAAGCATCGCTCATTTGTGGGAAGTAGAGAGTAATTTCTTTCCTCTGCACTTCCACATAGCCTTTATTTGTTTTGTTTGTTTGTTTGTTTGTTGTCCCTTTCTCCTCCATTTTCCCCTTTCCTTTTTTTTGCCCCCTTTTGTTAAATTGTTTAGTTAATAGTAATATTTCCTTAATAATAATTATTATTACTTTTTTTCCTTTAATTAAATTATCCTTATCTCAACCAATGAGTTGTTCTTTACTTTACTTCTTCCCCTCCTCATCTAAGGAGGCGGAGTGAGAGAGCAGCTGTGGTGTTTAGCTGCCTGGCATGGTAAAACCACCACATGTGGCAGGGCATTTTTTGGGCTCTTCCACCTGATATTGTCTCTCTCTGCTCCCTTGTGATTGTATAGACAAGTATTAATTACATAATGTAATAATTGAAATGGGCTAGCCATCATAGTTTGTTCTCTCCAGATGAGTAAGGTAAGAGATTGTACTTGTGACTTCTACCTTCTACTTCAGTTTAATTTTAATTTTTGCCGTAAAAAACATCTTCTTCTGAAGCAGGCTTTTTCTTATTCTTGTAGAGGCTGACCTGGATTCAGTTCATGCTTTCTCATGCCTTTTCTTCTGTAAGTATTGAACTAGCAGCAGTCTATCACTGCTGTACTAATTCCCTTTGTGCTCCTTTTCTATCCTGAGAACTGATATGAGCATTTTTCAGTGAGGTCAGTTAAAAACTTGGGATAGACAAAATCCAGGAGACAACAGAAGTGTGATCACCTCTAGCTCAGTTTCTTAGAAAGAATCACCTCTGATATTCCCAGGCTCCTCCAATTCAGCATCACCATCCTCAGGATACTTCTGAAGCTAGATATCACCTGGATTCAGTGTGCTGTCACAAAAACTCTGGGATAGCAATGGCACTGCTTGTATGATCGTAACTCACTGGAAAAGTTCAGGTTAGATTGAGCCCTAAAATAATCCCAACACATTTCACATTTATAAAAAAAAAAAAAAAAATAGAAAAAAGTAAAAAAAAAAAAAAAAATAGAAAAAAGAAGAGCTTTAATTAGCACACCAGCACAAGGAATATCTATTTGAAATTCATGCTGAATCTCTCTTCCTGCTGTGCTTCATTTCAAATTTGAATGCTCTTTCATCTTTGTACTATGGTGCACCATTCACACAAAAGTCTTTGGGGAGTCTACCCAAACCCCTCCTAATTTTACTTTAAAATCATTAGTCCCTGTAAAAGCCTATCTGACATGTGAAACATACAAAATATATTATGGATTTTTTTCTTTTCTTGATTCTTTGGTGAACAACTAATGATTCCTAATGAACAAAGATGAAATGAAGGTTAACGAATTCTCAACTAAAGGTTATGGTGATTCACCTAAATGTGGAATATCATTAAGCAGAAAGAATGAAAGAAAGCAGAATATTTTATTTAATTTTGACTTTATTCCTTGCTTTGAATCTGCAAAAAAATAAAGTGAAAATAAAATGTGTCATGGACATTATGTATCATTTATATGCAATAATAAAGAACTGCTTTGCATTTATTATTATTATTATTATTGCCACAAAACTGTTGCACTTAATGTATTTAAAGGATTTGTTAAAACTAAATATACTGATCCAAGCCAGGTTCTGACCTTGCAATCTCTACTTATGCTAACGGTCCTTCAGCTTCAATGTAAAGTTAATATGACTATCCATGTCAGTAAATATTACACCTATGTAGAAATATGGTCCATCTCGTGGTACTTCTGCTTGGGTTGCATAAGCAAATAAAATTCTAATTACTGAGGAATCCAGATGGTGTCTTTCCATTGATTTTGGATGGATGGACCACTGGGTGGGTAAGGAATTGTCTGAATTGTTGCACTCAGAGTTGTGGTCAATGGATCAATGTCCAAGTGGAAATCAGTAATGAGTTGTGTTCCTTGGGGTCAACATAGGGACCAACATTGCTTAACAACTTTGTCAGTGACATGGACAGTGGGATGGAGTGCCACTTGCACCCTCTGCAAGTTTGTTGATGACACCAAGCTGTGCAAGGTTAACACCCTGGAGGGAAGGGATGCCATCCAGAGGGACCTTGACAGGCTTCAGATGTCAGCATGGGCAAACCTCCTGAAGTTCAACAAGGTCAAATGCAAGCTCCTGCACCTGGGTCTGGGCAATCCCAAGCACAAATACAAGAGGGCAGCCCTGAGGAGGAGGACCTGAGGGTGTGGGTTGATGAGAAGCTCTATGTGAGCTGGCAGTGTGTGCTTGCAGCCCAGAGAGCCAACTGTGTCCTGGGCTGCAACGTGGCCAGCAGGTCAAGGGAGGAGATTGTCCCTCTCTACTCTGCTCTCGTAAGACCATGCATGGATCACTGCATTCAGCTCTGGGGCCCCCAGCACAAGAAGGACATGGACCTATTAGAACGAGTCCAAAGGAGGGCCACAAAGATGATAGAGGGCTGGGGCACCTCTCCTGTGAAGAGAGGCTGAGAAAGCTGGGGTTGTTCAACCTGGAGAAGAGGGGTCTTCAGGAAGACCTCACTGCAGTCCTCCAGTACCTAAAGGGGGCCTACAAGAAAGCAGGAGAGGGACTTTTTGTCAGGGAATGTAGCGATAGGACCAGGAATGAGTAAGGGTTTTAAGCTAAAGAATGGTCACTTTAAACTAGATATTAGGAAGAAATTGTTTAATCAGAGGGTGGTGAGGTACTGGAACAGGTTGTCCAGAGAAGTTATGGATGCTCCATCCCTGGAAGTGTTTAAGTCCAGGTTGGATGGGGCTTTGGGCAACCTGGTCTGGTGGGAGGTATCCCTGCCCATGTCAGGGGTGTTGGAATTAGATGATCTTTAAGGTTTCTTCCAATCCAAACAAATCTATGATTCCATGATTCCAACTCTCCTGGTTAAAAACCTACAAAAACAGAAATTCCAACAACAGCAAGAATAACAACCAAAAATACCCAACTGAGTCAGAAATCCAAGGGTTGCTTAGTGTAATGGGAAAGACAGAA
The DNA here is from genome assembly GCF_964211825.1 of Aythya ferina. Taxonomy (NCBI): domain Eukaryota; kingdom Metazoa; phylum Chordata; class Aves; order Anseriformes; family Anatidae; genus Aythya; species Aythya ferina. The sequence continues at coordinate 190,340,223 of NC_140296.1, read as the reverse complement.
ATCAATGTCAAGTCAAACTATTGATGGAAGCTGTAAAGGAATGTGAATTGAAGATGGTACCCCAGCAGAGCTGTGGGAGACAAGTATAAGAATAGAGGTGATGTCAAAATATGAAACTTAGCTCAGAGAGAAAGCACAGCTGTGGAAAAATACATCCAACGTGTTTTTCCTAGCCATATGGCTTTACTGGAAAATATCTAGATCCTTTTAAAAACATTTTAACTATACAACAGAAAACTCCCTGGTGGAACAAACAGATCACCTCCATTTCCGAAACAATGGAACTGATGTGCTACTAGCCAAGTGTATAACGAGAAAAGAACTGTTTCTACAGTTCTTTTTTTTTTTTTTTTTTTTTTACCTGCCTGTGTATAGTACTCCTGTAATGGTCTCTTGTTTTCTTTGCAAGACTTCTCTGAACTCTGTAAAAATGTTTACAGGCTATTTTTAATTTGATGCAGAAGCAGCAAAATGATAATTCCTGAATACAGAGTTCTCAGCAAATGATGCAGGAATTCCTTAAAAAAAAAAAAAATCTTCTCAGCTGTACTGAAAAAAAAAAAAAAAAGTAGTTTCAGAAATACTGAATCAGGAATACCTTTTTTTTTTTTTTTTTTTTTTTTTTTTCCCCTCCATTTAATATGCTGTCAGTAGTCTGTTAAGCCACCATAAGTTCGGGAAATATTTTCAGTATCAATAAACACTTAGAATTCTGGCAGTGGATCAGCACAAAGGTTTTTAGCACTTTGTATGGAAATTTTAAGGCAATGGGAGAACTTGAAATGTTGAATGACCTGCAAACTCCAATTCTACCTGGAAACTTTGCTGTTGTAGCATTATTTAGATAATGTGTGAAGCAAAATACCTGAAAAGTTTAGCTGTTTAACTGTCTGTGCAAACTTTTTATTTCCTCTATGGCATTTCTTTATCTTCCCCAAAGTTGCTCTTCCATTTAAATATGCTTCCTATTATTTTTAAGAAAATCTAAGGTTAGCTAGAAGTAGCCATGACATAGACTTGTCCATAATATACAGTTTCTAAAAGACTAGTGTCCCTCAGTTTCTTATGATTTTGAACTATCTTTAAAAATAAAGGTGCTAAACTCCCTTTTAATAAATACTTTAGAATACTGTCTGACTTCAGCTGAAGAGTTGGCAAAGATTTCTGGCTGTGAATAAAGTTAATAAAGTTTTCTGAATATAACCAATGTTGTATTTTCTTCCTGTAGTCTGTCAGACAGCTGTTTTTAGCCAACATAATTGAAAGTGATGAAATTATTGGGAATTAGTCACATATTGATCTGATGTAAGAGACTGATCTGAAGTAAGAGACTATTTATAGTCTTCTAACTGTCCACGTGAGTTACAAAATAAAAGAGTAACTCACTCTAGTGATTACACTAATATATTCTACCCGACATTAGCACTGAGAGCACAGGTCAGCTGTTTACAACATGGCAAAAACATGACAGTTTGCAAAACTGTGATTTGTATTCGGACACAAGAGATACTAAGTCCTTTCATATCAATGATGTACTCGTACTAAAATTTAATACCAAAAGATTAAATATTACACTGTTTTACTCATTTGAAATTTGTTTCTCTGGGAGGAATACTCAGGTAGTATGTTTACTGATTGTGAATATATAACATGAAGTTAGAAGTGGCAAAGGCTCAGTTTAGTTTGCAGAGTTCAGCATAAGAGCTGTGAGTTTCTCATTATGCTCTAATTGCTGTTTCATAGATATTAAAAGCCTGTTGCATAATGTTTTTCCAAAGTGGTAACAGAGACCTGCTTTTCTGGTATATGTTTGAAAAAGAATTTGTAGAAAATTGGTCTGAAGTATTTTAAAGCTGAAACACTTACATTTTATGCATGATCTAAGAGAGAAAGACTGAGAAACAGAGTGCTTTCCGTTCTTACTTCTGTCTTCCATAATATTCAAAGTTACCATGATTCTCCTTCTGTTTTGGAAAATACACATGAGAAATCTATGCCCTGAGAAGGTGTTGGAAAAGGTCTTCCCTTGGATTTACATCACTTCACATGATAGTCTTTAAAACATTAACCTTCTTGCTCCAGTGAGTAATTTTTTTATTTTTATTTTTCAGAATGCTGAAACCATTTTGAATGAGAATTGCAGGCAGAAAAGGTGCAAATTTGTGCTTTATAGTAGTTTCTTTTGCTTATGGCAGGAGACATTGCACAGAGTTTGAACTTCTATGAGTTCTTAAATATGCTGTCTCCCAGGGGTGCTCTGCCTATGGTACACCACTGTCAGAGCTTAACTGCACCATGTAGTCCCAATGGCACTCTGTAAGTGAAAATACACTTTGAGTGTCTCAGTGACCTTGATTGCACTAAGCAGGTGGGCACATTTCAGAAGTGCCAAAGCAGCAGCTCTGCAAAAGGAATGAGGTGCCCATTCCAAGCCTGTGATTTAAGTAATTTTAATTAATCTCTACTCCAGAGCACAGCTGCTAACTTCCCTGCCCTGCTTTCATATTTTTTACCTCCAGTTGCCAATATTTCAGCTCAGTAAAGGCTAGACACAGACACAATAACCCAATCAAAGTTATTTTCTCCATTTAAGGTCAAAATAAACACTAATGTAAATAATTGCATTTTTTCCCCCCAGATATTTAACTGGTGAAACTATTGGAAAAGATTCAGGTAATAGGCATTTTACTCCCAGGCCATCACCGTATTTATTACATATAAACTCTGCTCACATTGGTCATGCCTGTTCCATATTGTTTAAAACTGATCTCATCATTTCCTCAGCTTTCTATTCCCTCCAGTGTGCCTGCAGTTCTGATTAGTAATTTACCACAGAGTTCTATAACAGTGAATACTCTACTGCTGCTGTTAATTAAATCTGTGTGGGTAACTATTCACTCACAAGAGACAATCATTGCAGCAAGATATTGTCAGGCCTGAGGCTTTGCACTAATAGAATCTGTACATATCCCAGAGGTGATATGTTCTGTATCTGGAGAGGAAGCAGTGAGCCAGATCTTCTAACATATCCAGCCGGTGATTCGGTGAATGAATGCCAGGGGGACAAGCTTCAAAAGACAATGTTCCTAAGACTGAAAGATGGGCAGAACAAGAGCAAAATAATATGGATATTTTATCCTTCTTGATATAATGTAATCTCATAACCTGAGATTTAGTCCATGTTTCTTTTAACTTTAATTTGGGACACATAACTGACGTGGAGTGCTTTAAGTTGTTAAAAATAATCATTTAAGAGGACGTCATACACATTGAATGGTATTGTTATATTAGGAACATAGATGAGTTGAGAAGACACATAGTAAAAGTGGCTTATAGCACAATGCTGAAGAATTACATAAAGGACCTTTAAAGAAACTACTGACAATTCACCATCAGTTAGTTTCAGTGGTGACCCATAAAACTTTCCCCTCTCAGATAATAACTTTTGCTGTATGCCAGGTATTTCCTAACATGTGTCAGAAGGTTATACGCATCACAGGTGAAATGAAAAATTTTAAAGGTTACCATTGTCTTCATTAGCTCTGTCTCACTAAGGAAGGGATGCTTGCCTCCATGAGGCATTTGCTGCCTCGTGAACTCAGCACTAGATCCAGTCTATTGTTAAGAGGGAATGACTTTTGTTGAAAGTTAGTTAACTGGGTTAAACAAATGGTTTAGGTACTATACATAGCATAAAGTTTTTCTTCCTAATAAAAGTTATATAAATTGTATATTAACTTCTGTACTACTAAGTGAATTACTATAAAGGATCTTTATTTCTTCATACTGATGTAATTATCCTCACATATGCACATGGAGATTTATAATAACCAATGAAATAGTGATTATAATGGATGTAGAAAATTCCTGGTTAGTAACTAATGGAAATGGTTGTCTCAAACTTTAGAAGATGTAGTGAGCTGAATTATGTTTTTGCTGGTTTACATAATGCAATTAGCTGCCGGCCGGGTTAAACCATGACAGCAGGTGAACATACAATGCTTTGTAAGTTGAGAGTGACATTTTTACTATTTATACAAACATCGCCATAGCCATTCTTAACAGTGCATTTGACTTGTTTAATAGACAAAGCTGAACAGGATGAGAACAGAGCAGGGTAAGTAAAGACTTATTCTACATACATAAATAGGTTTATATATACTTAATAGTTTATATACATTTAAATAATAATACCTTAAGCAGTGGGCAGCTAGATTTGTAGACATTGTTGCAAAATCTGGAGATAAGAAGTTTCCCGGAAGCAGCCAATAGCTTGGATTTGTGGTATCTAATGCTATTTAACCTTCGGTGTTGAATCCAGATGATCACCTATGCACATTAGTAATCACTGATGTAGGCTGGATGAAGATTTGTAACACCTGTAATGGGCATTTATTTTTTAGGATAGTGTTCATAGCTCTTTCTATACTGGTCTATCACTGCAGTGGTCAGGAGAGATACCTGAACAGGATACAAAAGTATGAGCATTGGGCAGGATTCCTCTTCTGAGGTCTTTACAGCTTCAGAATTTGCTTCTGTTCAGGAACTAGGAGAGCTTTGACATGTTAAGGTTCCGATCACTGGAGGGAACCAGTGATGATTCACTGAATTACTTTGATGTCCGTGGGTACAGCTTGAAATGCCTCTGTGGCAAATAAAAACTGCCAAGGGGAAGTTGCTATTGAGATGAAACAAATAAAACAAAGAAGAAAAGGGTAGCTTTGATGATTTAATAATTTAGGTTTAGTATCAGTATCTTGGAAAATTGTTGCGGGTCCTGGGATGCAGACTGCATGGGCTAAGGAGTACAGCTCAGCACTTTCTGCCATGTCTATTTTTAATACATGCACATTAAAGAAGCACCTTGTGAAGAAACTCTGGTAAGACAGACTCCATGGGAGATTTGATTGCATTCACTGTTTCTCTTTCATGTGACTTGTGTGGATTCCGCTTCTCTGGCTCAGGAAAGCCAACAAGTGTAGTAATAATGGTGTTAAATACCACTTGAAAAAAATTGTGAATGTATATTTAAGGATCGGGTCATGACACACATGTCAAAGAGAATATTTCCTGAATTTTCCTCCTATATTAATGTTTTAGTATGACACAAAATACATATTAAGTACTGTATATACACATATTGTATCCAGGTACCAAATAACTCAGTGACCAATTTAAAAACATTCAGAAACAAGTACATGTAGAAACTGAACTGGAGGGCTTTTTTTTTTTTTTTTTTTTTCCCTCCTCCTAAACATTAATTAATAACTAAAAATGAGGCCATGGTTCTTACTTCTGCTGTTGTTATACAACGTGCTTCTGGCTTTAACACACTGAGAAAATTAACAGTTGATTCAAATGAAAACTTTATGGAAAAAAGTATTTCATAGACTCACAGAATCATAGAATGGTTTGGGTTGGAAGGGACCTTAACGATCACCTATTTCCAACCTGCCGGCTATGCATGGCCTTCCACTAGATCAGGTTGCTCAAAGCCCTATCCAAGCTGGCCTTAAACATTTTTTCTTTACAATTCTTGATTAAAAAGAGCTCTCTGTAATTTTTTATTTGGTAGTATAAGCATCCAGAATCACTTCTAGTGGCACATTCTGGCTAGGAGTGGAGGAACTCAAATACTACAGAATTAATTAATATTACTGAGAATGATGAAAGGGAAGACTGCTAACATGAAGCAGAAATTCTAGTGATAAAATACAGCTGGAAATGACTTCTAGGGTTCTGTTTACCCAATGACTGTGGTTATACATAAGTTGGCAAAATTAACCTTTCAAGTTTGAGGAGTCGCATTACTTTTCCCTCAAAGGCTTCTGAGTTCCTGTCATCTGCAAAGACTTCAGAGGTCAGGTATTTCCAAGCTTGTCGAGTTGTGACCTCTGCCTCACAGAAGCAGAACTTAGGCCCAGTATTTGTTTCATAAATCTGAACTGTGAGCCAGTTCCTAAAGGATGTACTTGTTCAGCACACTGTTTCAACATGGAAGTTTGTAGCTACACCAGAGCTCTTTCTCCTGTACTACCCGGGAGACAAAATGAAGAGATTACACCTTTCCCCCTTAAAATAACATAAAACAAAACCAAAACAAAATAAATAAATAAATAAATAAATAAATAGCTGCATGCTTTGCTTTCTCCTTTTGGCATTTCTGTCTACTACTTAGGAAGATTCTCAGCTTTTCGTTCTGAATCAGGTTCACTTAACAGAGTGTTAGCATTTCATTGGACTGTTACGGTGAGAACAAAGGGGGAAAAAAACCTCATGACTTACTGAAATTATTAATAAATGCTTTGTGGAAAGAATAAGAGGAGGTAGAGCTTCATAATAGCAATATTTCACAAAGAGAAAAGGCAATTATAAAATTCTGCATTTAAATTCACAAAGATATATATATATATATATATATATATATATATATATATACAAATAGAAATCCCAAAGAGAAATTAGGCATTTTCTAGGTATTATCAGTTGCTTCCGCTATAATAATCTCTATCTGCTTTATGAGCTTATTAGGATGTATATCATTGCATTTTAAACCTGGCAGACAAGCTCAGCACCACACAGCTGTTCACTTATTCTCCCCATGTTGGATGGGGGAGAGAACTTGAAAGGTAAGAGTGCAAGAAATCATGGGTTAAGATAAAGACAGTTCAGTAGGTAAAGCAAGCTGTGCATGCAAGCAAAACAAAACGAGGAATTCATTTGCTACTTCTCATTGGCAGGCAGATGTTTAGTCAGTTCCAGGAAAGCAGGGCTCAACAAGCTTAATGGTTTCTTGGGAAGACATACAGCATCACTCCAAACATCCTTAGCTTTTATTGCTAAGCATGGTGCCATATTATATGCAATATCTCTTTGGCCAATCTGGGTCACCTGTCCTGGCTGTGTTCCCTCCCACCTTCTTGTGCACCCCCAGCCTCCTTGCTGGCAGGACAGCACAAGAAGTCCTTGGATATGTATAAGTGCTGCTCTGCAACAACTAAAAGCATCAGTGTGTTATCACCACTATTTTCATCAAAAAATCCAAAACACAGCATTGTGTGATTCCCTATGAAGAATATTAACTCTCTCTGAGCCAAAACCATGATGATATACAGGAAAAAAAAATTAGAGTTTTTGGTCTATTTATCACTGACAAGAAAGATTTATTAATGATTATTTTTCTATCACTCAAATTTACAAAGCATTCTGACAAACTGTGCAATAACTGAAGGATGAAAAATAGAACAGTATCATTTCACATTTTAGATGAGAGGCGGAACCAACAAATTACATTTATCTACTATATAACAGCATGTTGTTTTTGCTTGCATTCATTTTTGTTGTTTCACCTCCAAAATTTACCACTTCTTTGTTTTTAAAGAAATTCAATCGATGATGAAGAATGATTAATAATAATAATTAATAACCCAGCAATTCAGTCAGTTTATTTAATGTAATTAAATACACTAAGCTCTCTATTCCGTTAACAATGTCAGTTGCCCTACCCTGAGTTGCTTCATTGTTCCTTAGATTCATAATTCCTTCCTCTCTCTCTGTTTACCTAAAACAGGAGAGATTCTTATAGACTCTCTGATTTTCCTGTAAAAACGTAACTTTTGAGTGTTGTGTATCATTTGATCATTGCTTAGAATCTGTTTATAGTATTGCATTTTGTTTTAGAAAGATTTACTTAGTTTTGTCCTACACTTGAAGACTTTACTCAGCTGAACTTTATACGCCTACTTGAAGGCCAGCAATACATCCATGAGATTATAAATTTCCAGTTCATAGGAATCTCAAGAAATTTCTTTTTGGTCCAACATCCTCTCATCTACAACAGCTGTATCAAATGCTTCAGTGAAAAGTATAAAGAAACTGGAAATAAGTGGACATGGAATAATATGCCCTTTAAACAGTTTCCTACAGGATATGTTGTACTCAGAAACACCAAAGCTTTTCTGATTTCCAAAATTCCTAAGTTTTTGTTTTGACTTCATTATAGTTGCGCTGGATAATCTTTTTCTCATTAAAAGAAGACACCAAAATATTATACAAACTTAATGTGCTTGACTGCCACTACTAGCAGCAAGGAACAGCTTTCATATTGCCCCTTCCCCCGCCTCCCCCCCCACCCTCATGTCACATGTGACTTTCTTGAATCCAGAAGCTGCCCCATGTTAGGTAAGGGCCAGTTTCAGCTGGCTCCAAAGGGACATAGCTGCTGCTCAGAGCTAAGCCAATAGGCAGTGCTGTTCATGCCTCTGTGAGAGCAGGTTTAAGAAAGGGAAACAAACAAAAAAACCTGCTGCACAACAGCAGCTGGGAGAGAGAAGATTGAGAACCGGCCCTGCAGACCTCACGGTCAGTGCAGCAAGAAGGCAGGAGGTACTCCAGGCATGCAGCAGCAGTTCCCCTGTGGCTTGTGGAGAGGCCCCTGGTGGAGCAGGCTGCCCCCCTGCAGCCCATGGGTCTCACATGGAGCAGATCTCCATGCTGCAGCCCATGGAGGAGGCCACGGTGGAGCAGGTGGATGTGGCCTGGAGGAGGCTGCGGCCCATGGAGAGCCCCCATAGGAGCAGGGGGCTGGGGGGAGGACGGCATCCCATGGGAGGGACCCCACGTGGGCAGAGAGTGACTGAGAAGGAGCGGGCGGAGATGAGGTGTTAGGCCCTGACCGCAGCCCTCGTTCCCCGTACTCCTGTGCTGCTTGGGGGGAGGAGGTGGAAGAAGGTAGATGGAGGAAGGGTGTTTTTAGTTTTGTTTCTCACTGCTCTAGCTTGTTAGTAATAGGTAATAAATTTTATTAATCTTCCTATGCTGAGTCTGTTTTGCCTGTGTTGATAATTATCTCCCTGGCCTTATCTCAACCCTTGAGCCCTTTTCATTGTATTTTCTCCCCCTTTCCTTTTCAGAAGGGGAATGAGAGGGTGGTTGCGGTGGAGCTCAGCTGCCCAGCTGGATAAAACCACTACACCTAGGCAGAAAGTCATGACAGCAACAGTCCTGTTCAGCTGGAAGTGTGAAGGATGGCCCAAACAGAAGATGTCTCATAGCAGCTTCTGCAATAGTTTGGTAAAGTCTTCTACATTCCCTGGTTCAGCATGCATTAAAAATCTACAAGTCAGTGTTTTGAGTTCTGTATCTATCTGACTAACTGCTGACTATAAGCTAATAATTTTTTTTTAAAAAGGAGAGAAGAGCAGGCCATGAATCTCTCTTCTCACGTTGTCTGATTAACCCTAAATAACAACTGCTTGGAGACTCAAGGAAGCAGATCCCTGAAAGGAAACAAAATAGAGAGGAACAACACAAAGATCAAATCAGGATGAAATTGAAACCATTTTTGTCTTGTGATACCCAGCGTTCTAAAAGAAGGAGAGCTTATAAATGAGTTTTACAGAGAAGCATGGTCACTAACAAAGAGACTTACTGACATGGGTATAAAAAGACTATGTAGCTGGTGGGACATAGTGGTATACAGTGGTATACAACAGATAACAGGCAAAAGGGACTGCTGGACCCATTAGTTATGTAGAAAGACATGTAGCTCATCTTGATCTCTTTCTGATTGTCAACAAGGCATTCAGTAAAGTTGACAAGCCCTAGCATAACTGTCAAAAAACCTCCACTATTAAAAGAACATTTTCTGTGAGGCAGAGTGAAGTGCTTAAAGTCAGAAAATGCCTGAATTCAGATTGTCAATATAATATAAACAGTGTCTCAGTGTTCCTTTTCTGTACCATAGTTTGTAATTGCACTGATCAGGTACACCCTAATGTAGCCTATCTAAATTAGACACTTACTAAAATACCTAAATTCAAGTGTAGTTACTCAACATTCTGCCGATAGCTTGTCAGGAGTAAGATAACTTGAACATTTGATTTTACTGTTGCAGGATCTGAACAGTCCCTGGGGTGGCCTGTTTCATCCCATCAGACTTGGAAAAAGTAGAAGATGAAAGCACCTCAATTAAGAGTCTACAGCATGATGGGGTGAATAATGGCAAGAATAGGACTGATTCGGATCAGAGAAGCATCTGACAGAATGGATGGTGCAGATTTAATGAGCAACTAATCAATATTTGGTATTCTAATTGTTGGTAAGTGAGTGAGCACATGCCATCTTTTCTGAACACATCTAATTTTGCTACCCATGTAGAATAATTAATTTTCTCATTAGTATTTCTGTGGTGCTTCTCACTGAAGTATCTCAATTACTCAGAAAAATTAATTGGTGCAACTTCTTAGCACCCTGTGCAAGAATGATACAGAGAGGCAAAGACTCTCAGGATATGTGATGCTCAGAACTGGAACAACTAAGTTCTTCTGGCCAAATAATATCCTCAGTTTGATTTACTTTCAGCAGAAGATACATTATGTCCTCAACTGGAGCTCTCATCTTCCAGGGCCCTGAGAATTAAAAGGACCAAGCTGGACCACTAGAAAATGCAAAGGCTCTCAGGCCAAGAAGGAGGGATATTAGAAAGAATACACACCACAAAGTTGGCACACTTAGGCCTTTTGAATCTCAAATGGGTCTAGTTAGGTATTTCAGCTCTGCTTATATGAGTCCCTTGCAGGGCCTGTGCAACACTGTAAGGTAGTAGGGACCAGATTCCATGAAACCTTCTGTGCCTGTGGTCTTCTCAGGTGCATAAGCAAGGTAGGCAGGATTGACCTGCACTGCTAAGTTCAGCCTGAGGCATTTCAGGCTCCTTCTTGTACTGCATGAAAAGTTAAAGTTTCAAATTCTCACTACCTGCTGTTACCTGAAAAGTAAGAGCATTGACATGTGAAGCTATTTTGGGGAACCTAGCATGCCACTGGCTATCCTGTGATCAGTTATTCATGTGTCCCTTCCTTTGTATTTCTGGCAAGAATAAGGCAGTGGTCTTCTAGGCAGAGGTTTTCTTTACTATGAATTACATTTTTGCACCAGAGCCCTTGAGAGCTCTATTTTCTCAGACAGGAACCCTCAGTGTTCACAGTTTTGCCTCACACCCATTCATAATTTCCCTGTTTCAGTATTTTCATCTACCTCTAATTATTTTTCCCCATTTACCATGTCCTTACAAAATATGTTTCCCAGATCCTTCATGCTTGTTCCTAGCTTCAGTTTCTCATCTGTTCAGTCTTCTGCTCCTCATCCAGCATCCCATTTGACCTTACCTTTCCCACCTGATAGGTCTGGTGTTCCTACCTGCACTTACAGATTCTGAAGTTCCTCCCCAAATCAAAATCCATGAATATCCTTGTATCACTTATTCCTATTAGTCCTTTTGCCATTCCACCATTCTTTTGATTGCAAAAATAAAAGTAAAATATACCTGGCCCATCTGTGATAATGAAGGCTAGCACCATCACTGGAAACAATGTGCTATTTATCAGAAATATTAAAAGTTTTATCCTGTATATAATCCAATCATATAATATTCATAATTTATTGGTGTAATAAAACAGAGAAGAAACAGTACTGAAAAATTCTCAGAGCAGACCGTACTATTTATCTGGTATGATCAGGGTTGCAGAAAGGGGGTATAGTATTTGTGACAGAGAGAACACTAAGGAAATTGCCTTCAGGGTTCAGTAAGTGGGATTATCACCTTAATCCTTTTGAGAGAGATAAACTAAATTCAATGTCATTAGCTATGTTGTGTAGCTCTTTGAGAAAGGGAAAAAAAAAAAAAAAAAAAAAACCTGCAAAATTGAGGGTTTAGTTAACATTAAAGTCTGCTTACATCTGACCTATATAGCCATAAATTGCAAGTGCTTCATAAAGCACTTCACCTCAGCTCTTATTGCTAGAAAGCACTTGGCTGCACTTTGCAAAGATCCCCTCAGAAGGTGTTTACTGAATAAGTTGGGACCTTGTAGAAGGTATTGTAACATAAATGGTACTAATACACATTGGGCAGAACAAAGGCACATGAATAATTATTAACCTGTGTACTCTGACGATACTCTGAGTAGTGATATAATATCTGAGTTCCCACCACTTCAATCCAACTATTTAGATTTACATGTAAATCTGAAAAAATGCTAAACCATTTGACCATCAGTGAAACGTGTGGCTCTTTACTTCCTCCTGAGATTTTTTAGAGTGTGAAGTTGCATCTAAAAGTAAATGCTTCACAACATTTAAAGATGAAGATAATACAAATTTGATCTTTTGTTGTCTACTACTGTCCTGGTTTCAGCTGGGATAGAGTTAATTTTCTTCCTAGTAGTTGGTATGCTGCTGTGTTTTGTATTTAGGAGGAGAATAATGTGATGTTTTAGATGTTGCTGATCAGTGCTTACACTAAGCCAAGGACTATTTATCTCCTCATGGTGCACTGCCAGTGAAGGGGCTAGGGGTGCACAAGAAGCTGGGAGGGGACCCAAACTAGGTTAGGACCCAGTTAGGACCCAAACTGACCAAAGGGATATTCCATACTATCTGGTGTCATGCTTAACCATAAAATTGTGAGGAGCTGGCCGAGAAGGCTGCTATTGCTGGGGGATTGGCTGGGAATTAGTCAGCAGGTGGTGAGCAGTTCTATTGTGTATCACTTGCTTTGTTTATTCTTTTGTTGTTGTTATTTTTTTCTGATTTTATTTCACTTTTTTTTTTTTTTTTTTTTTCTTTCTTTCTTATTAAGCTGTCCTTATCTCAACCCGTGAGCTCTAGCTCTTTTCAATTCTCTCCCCCATCCCACTGCAGGGGGAGTGAGTGAACAGCCATGTGTTGTTTAGCTGACTGTTGGGTTAAAACATACCTACTGTAAGGGGCTTTTAAAATAGTGCTTAGTTTTTTGTAATAATATGAAAATTGTAATGGATTTTGTTATTTATATAAATTTGTTGTATGTAGCCAGCCCCCCTCCCTCAAACAAAACAAAACAACCTACACCTTATTGTTCATAATAAAAAATAAATTTAGTTGCTGCTCTACCTACAGTTCCAATTTAACTCTTTTGTTAAAGTTTCTAAAAACACTATTGTAACTAACTTCTAATGTTTTGAATGAACTGTTCAAAATTATGATCAAAATTATTCTGAGCTTTCTGAATGTCAGAAAAGTTATTTCTTCATTTACATTAAATTTTATTTGCAGTTTTTAATAGTTTTTTAGTATATCTAGGAATCATTTATAAATACACGATATTTGCGTGTCCAGAGATATCAAACACAGACACTTTATTTTAACAGGATCTAAATCACAGGCCTCTAGATCAGTATGCTACGTACAGTGAGTTGAAGGTTTGTTGTCCTTCGTCTTTGATTGGATAATATCAAAATTCACTACTTAAATGCCCAAGAGAGAACTAATACTTTTATATGTGTAAACAATTAATATTTGTCTGATAGTTTAATTCTAGCAAATATATTTATGATGAATTATTACAGGCAATTCTTAATACTATTTGCCTATTATTGCCATTATACAGTTAATATATTATTTGACAACTATTTTCATTATTCAAGAGCTCTATAATTAATGAAGTGCTACTATGCAAATAATGTGTTTAATGAACACCGTCAGTATTCAGTGGATAGATTCTTAATGATTTACATAATGTGCCCAACATTGCCTAATACAAAAACAATACAAGAGATGAAAATGCCCACTAAACCTTTGTGGCATTCTGGTCTTTGAGCCTTTCTGGTATGAAACTGAGGGTGCCATAAAAAAACGCCTTTGCAGCAATTTAGAGCTCTAGTTTTTACCTGAGAAGTCCCTAAACTTCTCTTGCATTTTGAGTGATTTAAAGACTTTTGACTGCAAAGACTCGATCAATACTTCTCTCAACAGCTTAAGATTCTGACACTTAGATAGGTTCATCCTGAAGCCAGAGATAAGACAATCAGCCAATTTGGAGTTAACAGCTCCTGACGGACTTAAAAAAAAGGACAGTGAATTCTTTCCTTAATGCCCAAATGCCTGGCAGGTCTGCCTGGCAGGTCACAGGCAGAGAAAGAAGTGGATCACTCTGCTCTTAAGGCTGTCACTTTTTCAAAGAGGAATTGAAGGTGATATGCAATATCCTAAAGGAATGTCAAGGCAGGCTGGGGCAGGGATGCCACTCCTTTTCTTATGGGAAAGCATTCAGGGTTTGTGTGTGTGCTATACATAATCACAACAGTATGGATCCATACCTTTTACTGTATATCCATACCTTTCACTATTTTCACTTCAATTAAAACAAAACAAAACAAAACCTTAACCTTTACTAAAGCTCCCATGACCACCTCTTTTTCTGTATTTATCTTCAGTAACCACATTTTTTGCAGGACTAATTTTATTTTATTTTATTTTATTTTATTTTATTTTATTTTATTTTATTTTATTTTATTTTATTTTATTTTATTTTATTTATTTTATTTTATTTTATATTTTATTTTATTTTATTTTATTTTATTTCTCAATAGCTGTTTTTTGACATCAAAAGTTCTCTATTCGTCAAGATTTTATCCACAATTTAATTTCATTCTGAATTTCTTCTCTCTACAGATTTCAGTTTTACAGTGTTCCCTCTCTCCCTCTGTCCTTCCCTCCTTTCCTACATTGCTCTTTCCCATCTAGGTACTTAACACTGTCTTCTTTATTATCTAATGTGATGGAATGGAATGGAATCTAATCTAATCTACATTGCACCCTGAGCATTTTTCTTGCTGTTACTACCTACTTCCATCTCTCTTTCATCTCCTTCAATGGGATCAGAGCATGAATTCTGTCACTCTTTAAATATAGGGATTCTCAGCTGATGAGAATATGTGGATGCTGCTCTCCAAAGAGAGTTAGCTGACAGCTTTGAGAATGCGATGACTAGAAAGAGCTTTCTGAAACTATTCACTGATATGGTGTTAAGAAAATAGCTAAAAGGAAGAAGTATATATATTTAAAAGGAAAAATCCTAGCCATATTTTTAAAAGTAAAATCTAACCTTTCTACGTTAAATATGATGTAGGAAAAGTGGTAAGAAATACACATACTAGATTAGTGTATATCTTGAAGGAACATCTTAAAATCAATTTCAATTTAGAAAACTGTGCCTATGTGTGTGCATACATAAATATATATATATATATAAATACTGGAGAAACGTCATTGTTGACAAAAGCCTTCAGGTGATGTTTAATAAGATCTTTTTCAAATAATTTTTCAAATTGCCTCCTAACTTCTTTGAGAGTTGATTTGTTATGTTATTATGACTGAGAACATAAAATCAAAAACAAATATTACAATTTCAGTTACAGTGATAACACAGTTTTTCCATTTCAAGACAGAAAATGTGCAGAGCCAGCAGTGCTCCAAACTGTGCCCAAGTAGAAGCACATTAAGAAGACATTAGCAGTATGGAGTCTAGTGTCGCATGCCAAGCATGGGGGGCTCAGGGCTTGTGCTCAGGTGGTCTTAGCTCTGCTCAGACAGCAAAAGGCACGTGATTAATTTTGTGAGTATAGAAAGGAGTTGTTTTGAGATTTAAAGCAGAATCCAAAAGAGTGACTAAAAATGACAGATAAATCAATAACTCTTCAAAACAGCTTTTTACAGATTCCAACAAACAGGGTTTGTTTAGGTGAGGATACATACACATACTCATACATACTTTACCAATTTCTTATGTGATACATTTTCTTTTTTTTTTTTCTTTTTTTTTTTTTCAGGTTGAATAACAGGCTTTTTTTTTTTTTTTTTTCATTGCAGAAATCACAGCTGTCATACTGTCAGTTGCCTGCAGATTGGATGCTGTCCTACCTGTGTTTATTATAAACTTTCATGGAAATTTAGGATACCTTTAGAAATTTAGAATACCTTTAGTTAGAAGGCATATATTTACAAGTACTTTTAAATGAAAAATGAGTCCATTACTTGTAAACAGCACATAATGGAGTTGCTATGAATAAATATGATACTTGACACATGCAGGGTTGTGTTGTATTTCTCTCAAAAGAGTGATGTTGACTTAGAATGTAGATGGCAGCACAAAGAGTATCCAAGTAAGACAGAAACCTGACATCCCATCCTAACATAGCTTAGCCTAACCTAGCGTATGTATATTCATAAACTTATTTATTAATTTCCTAGTGCTTGAACACCTTCCAGGGAAGTATATTTTACTGTGACTACACATCTGCCATATATAATTTGCTGTCCTCTCCTGTTCCAAGGGAGCAAAACATCTGTTGTAATGAAAAGTGTGAACTTTTACTTTTCTAGAGTTTTAGCCTTTCTTTCTTCATAATTTTTCAAATATACATCTTGTGGCGTATTTGTTATTGAGGGCAAGATGAAACTAACACAGTCTACACTGTGGCAGCAGCAGATGAAATCTGTGATTGCAAATTTTCTGGAGGGTGTGGGTAGAGGGTTGGGAGAGTAGGGAGTAGTACAATCTTAGGTCATCCCCTAAGAAGTGTACATCACTTGCACAGATGGACTTACTGTTGCAGTAGAAAGTTCTGTTGTACTGGAAGACTAGAGCTGTCACCGATACTTTTCATTTCTAATGCTATAAATTTCCATTCCCTGCTATCCTGGACATGGGCCATAAAAAGACCTGGAGGTCTAAGAACCTGAGCTTGTTTAGGTATTTTGTAGAATGGGCACCAAACTTATTCTCATGAGGGAGCCAGATCTGACAGTTCTGTATTTGATTTCATACTCTATTTGGCAAAAGTTATTAAAGTAAATAGAGCTGTAAAGGCATTGTTAATTCTGTATGGACTTTACTGTTGCTGTTGCTGCTTTTGTAGAGAAAACAGTAAAAGAGGATTAGAAGGGGAGGCCTGATGTGCAAGGCAACAATCACAGGATGAGAGACTATCCTGAGTTGGAAGGAACCCACAAGGATCATTGAGTCCAATGCATGGGTCTGCACCGGACTGCCCAAAAATCAGACCATGTGTCTGAGAGTGTTGTACAAACGTTTCTTGAAGTCTGGGAGGCTCGGTGCTGTGCCCACTGCCCTGGGGAGCCTGTCCCAATGCCCGACCACCCTCTGGGTGCAGAACCTTTCCCTAACACTCAGCCTGACCCTCCCCTGTCCCAGCTCCATGCCGTTCCCTCGGGTCCTGTTGCTGTCCCCAGAGAGCAGAGCTCAGTGCCTGCCCCTTTGCTCCCCTCATGAGGGAGCTGCAGGCTGCCATGAGGCCTCCCTTCAGCCTGCTCTGCTCTGGGCTGAACAAACCCAGGGACCTCAGCTGTTCCTCATATGTCTTGCTGTATAGTTCCTTCACCATCTTTGTATCTCTCCTTTGGCTACTCTCTAATAGTTTTAGTTCTTATACTGTGGTGCCCAAAGTGCACATAGTACTCCTGTGCAGAATACAGCAGGACAATCCCTTTCTTCGACTGGCTAGCAATGCCTTGCTTGCTGCACCCCAGGGTACCTTCTGGCTGCCAGGGCACACTGCTGCCTCATGTCAACCAAAATACCCAGATACCTTTCTGTGGGGCTGCGCTCCAGCCTCTAAGGTAAGGCTGATTTAGCCAGATGCTGTGCTGTATGAATACAGTTACTCTCCTATGGTTCCAGAAGTGGGGTGTCCACTGAATGATGTGCTCCACCATGCGGATTTATCAGTTTCAGTGTGTTATTCTGTCCACAAATTCAGCTGCAAAGATTCACAGAAAGTCTGTGATCCTTATCCTTGTTCCACAGAAAATCACTAGAAAATAAGCTTGATGTGCTCATGATGTCCTCTGTTGCTAGGAGATGAATCACTTCATTTGGTGCTACTTGGAATGTCTTAGGCATCAAAGATATCACATCAAGGTATGTCAGTAACCATTGCCCAGATGAGGATTGTGGAAAACACTAATAGCTGAGGTCAGAATTTTGCCTGCAACATGGGATGAAATCTGTGACTCAGTAGATGAGAAATTTAACTCTTTAGAGCCTGCTGACACTAGTGAATAATGCAAAAATACTCTTGGTGTGTGATATGAACTGACTACATATAGATGCATCCCTAGTAAAATGATCTTTCATAAAAGTGTTGAACACAAGTCCTATGAGTAGCAGCTGAGAGAACTGGGGTTGCTTAGTCTAGAGAAGAGGAGGCTCAGGGGAGACCTTATTGCTCTCTACAACTACCTGAAAGGAATCTGTGGGGAGCTAAGGGTTGGCCACTTCTCACAGGTAACTAGTGATAGGACTAGAGGGAATAGCCTCAAGTTGTGCCAGAGGAGGTTCAGGTTGGAAATTAGGAAACATTTCTTCTCAGAAAGAACAGTCAGGCATTGGAATGGGTTGCCCAGGGGAGTGGTGGTGTCACCATCCATGGGGGTGTTTAAGGAAAGGCTGGGCATAGTGCTTAGGGACATGGTTTAATGGGTGACATCGGTGGTAGGAGGGTGGTTGGACCAGATGATCTTGGAGGTCTTTTCCAAACTTAATGATTCTATGATTCTGTGTTATTAGGTTATCTCATTTAAGCACCAGATCTGATTTTTGTTAGAAACATGGTTGTTTACAGTGAATGACTGAATCCAACATGAATCATTTTCAAATCAGTGACACTTGGTTCCAAATAATTTAATCAATTCAGCTACTTCATCACTTGATGTATGTTGATGATGAAGTGTAGTGAATTTATAATTAATTAACGTGGGAATTCTCAGAGGGAGGGAGGAGAGGAAAAGGTTGGGGTGGCGTTTCTTACCAGGTGGTTCCCAGAGGGGGCATTCAAAACCCTTGTCATTTCATATAAATCATTAGACAGTCACTGTATGAATGCAGAGTCTGTACTAGCACTGGGATCAAATGACTAAGGCAGTATGGACAAGTGTTTTCAGCTGTCTGAAATCAGAGGTAGGGTGGTAACAGCACAGCGTGAATGTAATGCTGGGCTGTGAATCCTAGTTTCACCGACATGCTTCTCAGTGCTGTAAGCAGGCATTTAAGTCTGTCAGAGACTGCATTTTCCTTATATCCTTCCCTCCCTACAGTCTAGTTTAGCTAACCACTCAGTATGCAAGGAACTGTGACCCAGACACATCTTTGACTGTTATGTGTAAAGTGACACAGTTTACAAAACTCTTAAAATGCTGAACTACCAAGTAAGTGCAGATAGGAACATTTATGGGAATTTGTTCACAGAAGCAATACAGGGTTGTCAACCTGTTGAGACTAGGGATACCGCAATGCAAATGTTTTAGGCAAAAAAAAAAAAAAAAAAAAAAAAATCCTGAAGTGACCAAATTTATATAGCTAGACTCTAAAATCAGTCTAGATAGGTATACTGTGTTGAAACAGGGGTACCAGGCCTCTCTGCTTTTAGGTCCTGCAAGGACTCCTTCAGACATGCTCTGAGTTTACAGGAGCCACTTGGAAGCTTTCAGTCTTTCCTAAAAGGGTGGTGGCCTTTGCCACTCTACAAAGGCTTAGCGATATAGAAGTGTCTGCTTAGTGAATAGGAGATTTGGGGTCTAGTGCTGCTTCTGGGGAAGAATGAACCTCTAGAAGAGTGTCCAAACTGTTGGGTTACAGGTCTAAAAGTGTGCAAATGCATACACATATAGTAGACATAAGAAAGATGAATTTGCAGCGTTCAAGTACGTTTCTGAATTTTCCCCAAATTGATTATATGAATAATTTTTAGTACATGTATTTAGTTCAACGTATTTTAGTACATTACAGAAATATCTCAGTTCTGTGTCAGTCAGTTTTTCTGTAATCACAAATCCTCTTTGTTCTGTTCTTTATTTTAGACTGATGGACTTGGGACTACAACATTTACTGTAACAAATGGAAGGAGATGGACATATATAAAGCATGGTCATATTTACCCTTCACTTTACACAGGGTGCTCCTAGAGGAGATAATACATTTTACACTCTGTGCTGGTGATGAATGGTGATGCTCTGGATCCTTTCTGGTGAGAATAAAAATAACTCAGAAGTTTTATCTGTGTCTTCTTATAGCGTATTCTGACAGAACTCAGTTTTAAAAGGCAAGAAATCCCACTACTAGCAAAAGCTGTTCATTGTTTGCTTGATTTTATTTTAATCACACATGGCTAGAAAGCTTACGTACTAACATTGCAAGACAGTGACTTTTGATCTTTCTGAGGTTCGTCTGATTTCCTGTTCCAATTGTAAATTGTTTGCTTTTCATGGTAAAATTAGCACATTGTTATTTTACAGGCAAAGAGCAATGATTATTTTTTCCTGATAACTTGTAGCTGTCTGTTTATTTCAAGCTCAGCAATAGTAGACTATAAATCACAAAGCACCAAATTTATTGCTAGCATGCAGCTAACAATACATAATAATTATTTGTTCAAATGTATACAATGGACATATGCACCTCTAAGAGAAGTTAACATTTCTTCCTTGGCAACTGCTTGTTTTAATTACTTCCCTATAGGCCATGTGAAGAAAACTGGAATATTAAAGTGAAATTTTTACTGTGTATCTCCATGGAGGCAAAGCAAAATATGTTCCTTGAAATCACATCCTTGAAGTAATTGTGTATGTGTTTGCAGCACTGACTACTGTTAGGAGCAGTTTCAATGCAAGAAAACTATCAAATAGAAATATCTCAAAGTAATTTACTAGCCATCATGGGTCTGGTTTTATTGCTTATCATAAAACTACACTGCAGCTGTTCAAGACAAGAATGTATTCAGTTTGTAAAGATATCTGCAAAACTCGATCTTATGTAGCTCTTCCATGTTGTAAAAAAAAAAGATTATTCCAGGTTCCTTGTATCCAAAATCAGACGTAAGTGTTTTGCTCCTGTTAAGAATTTCTTACTGCTCTGTGGATAAAAGTGCTTATGTCTAGATTGCTATCATAAGAATGGAAGAGGCTTTTGAGGCAGTTGAGTTCATTTCCCTGCTATCACAAGCTATGCATACCCTAAGGAGTGCCTCTGAGTGCTGGCTCTTGGTGCGTGCTCTGGCTGAATACCAGCATCATGCTGGGACAAGATGCAAATGTTCACCTCCTGTCAACTTCTTGCTTTCTTCAAGAAGGAAGTTGACTGAAAAGGATTTTAATGTGTTGTGGCTAACATTTTCAAAATGAACCACTCAAAAAGTAAAAGGCTGCCTATGCAGCTTTTATCTGACATATTTTAACAGTCTCTTACAAGAGAGTTAATGAATAAATAGTATGGCTATTTGAATTGCTCAGTGAGTGGGCCCTGACCTACTCAAATTCTGCATCCAGAATTACAACTTTCCCTCTTGTACTTCCTCTGCTATTATCATCATACCACCTGTTATTTTGCAAAACAAACAACTCAAAAAAACATTCAAAAATATTTTTCAAATGAAGAATTTAGCTTCATAGTCTAAAACAAAGTAACATTGTAACACTGACTGTTTCATTTGCTGAGACAAAAAGGAGTGAAGAACAACATTCACTTAAGAGTCTAGACTATAACTTGATTGGATCATGGTTCCAGACAATGTCAAATGGATCCATGAGAAGCATACAATAATAGAATCATTAAGGTTGGAAAAGACCTCCAAGATCATCTGGCCCAACCATCCCCCTACCACCAATGTCACCCACTAAGCCATGTCCCCAAGCACTATGCCCAACCTTTCCATGGACAGTGACACCACCACCTCCCTGGGCAACCCGTTCCAGTGCCTGACTGCTCTTTCTGAGAAGAAATGTCTCCTAATTTCCAACCTGAACTTCCTCTGGCACAACTTGAGGCTATTCCCTCTAGTCCTATCACTAGTTACCTGTGAGAAGAGGCCGACCCCCAGCTCCCCATGGCTTTTGTAGAGAGCAATAAGGTCTCCCCTGAGCCTCCTCTTCTCCAGACTAAGCAACCTGAGTTCCCTCAGTTGCTCCTCATAGGACCTGTGAACATGCAACAATTCTGCATATCATGGAGGATTTTGAAAAAAAACTCACAAGAACAGTTTGAACACATTCAGGTTAAGAAATGTGTTTAAAGCACCATAGCTGCTCCTGTGTAATTCCAACTACAGAAAAAAGTCATTGCTAGCTAGAGAATGCTGAAATGATTCACCTTGTGTTAGAGAAGAAATCTGGCAGTGACTGGTCATTACAGACTATCGCCTTCAAGATGGCGTTTAACTGATTGGTGATTACCAGAAGTCAGAGAACTGGCAGGAATGATGCTTCTGGAATTACTGAGAGTAAGAGGGAGAGAAAAGATGTCTCTGTCCAGCACTTGTGGCCTGCTGCAGGGTTTTCATGGAAAGTCCTGTTCTAACACAATGTTTTAACACATCCACCATCATCAGGAGTTGTCGTATGCTCAGGATATGCTAAATTTGATTTAACAGGTTCTGTGTGGTATGTATGAACTGATACATAAGGTACATAACTTGATACATAACTTGTCTAATCAAGAGCTGCTTTTCATATGAATAGTGAAAACCAGATCTCCATCACTTGATTTTGTAAATTTGTTGGTTTCTCAAAGAGAATAAATAAGCTCAAAGACCAGAAAGGTAATGTGCAAAAACAGAATTTTTCCTTACCTCACTCTCAGAATAGGCCAAACAATTTCTGTTGAAACTTTGCAGCTTATTTCAGTGTGAGCTAGGTACTCATCATGAAAAATGTACTTCTACAGTACATACAGAGAGACAAGACAGAGCTACTGGGAAAACAGAGCAAAATTCAGAAAAATTTGTGAAGTGCAACAATATTTTTATAGCTTTCTCTTTCTGGAGAATAGCACTTAAACACATTTACTTTGATAGAATCTCCTGGGTTTATTGCCTTATTTACATGAATATTTTCTATGAACGGTGATGCAGAAACAGTGGCTTCGTTAATGATACATGCAGTTAATTTCTTGGCACTACGTTTCTGAGGGAATCCATTTCTAGCAGTTAATTTTATGTTAAGAAAATCTGACTCTTTAGACCAAAGTGAGAAATATATCACAGTTAGAAACAATGGTTCTTGTGCAAAACTCTGTTTGTGCTAACTGTGGCTGGTTGGTCTCTCCAATATTAAAGAAAACACATCTAACTGAGCACTTAACTGATCCAGTTCAAAAGCAGGAATCACACTCAATGAAAATGTGTAGGCTGTGTGCCAGTAAAATAGCAGCACAAACATTAGTTTGGCTTCAGTTGTTGAAGCTTGGAGTTATGGTCATAATCTAAACTATCTATACCAAATTTGACAACTGTGTATGAATGTGAGAAAACATCAGAATAAACCTTCTGTCTGTTAAGGAATCTGATGGCAAGATAATTTACAAAAAGGAGAGGTCTAGCTAGGTTACATATGTAACCCAAACTGGTTAATAACAGGAGGGCAATTACTTCTTTCTGTTATGAAACTGACCCTTCAGTGAAAAGTTGTGCTCATGCCTTTCACATGGGGGCAGTGAAAGGCCATTTCAGAAATGTAAATACCTTTTTTTTTTAAATGGAACCTTAAAATGGTGTTACCACCCAACATGTAAAAGATCTTTTGAATTCTTTCCATACATTAGTTTGCTCATGGATGGTAAAGGTATGGGAGAATAGAAATCTTCACTGCAGTAAAAGTGGCCAAGAATGCATTTTTTTCTCATATAGAGGTCTGAAAGTCACTGAAAGCCATTTTTCTAAAACATGATTCCCTATGAAGAATTGAATTTACAACGAGACAAAGAAAAGGATTAAATAATATGTGAATTTCTGTGCCTGTCACTATGAAGTATGAATTTCTAGAATCAGTCAAATACAGTAGAGATAAATAAAGGGTCCTTCCAACCTATATCACAGCCTGTAGCTTATAATATCCTTTTTCCTAATTACTTACCCAAATCTTACTTATTCAAAGTTAAAATTTCAAGAGTTCTTTTGTTTTCCTTGAAAAGCTCTTCCTGGTTCAAATTTTTATCTTAATTGACTTTGGAGCTTATGTGTCTTTGCTATCTGGATTTGTTCTAGAACTGTTCTTAAACAGTTTCAGTTTGCAGGAGGTCTTGCCTGTGTGGTATTCTGATCTGTCTCTCACTGAAGGTTTCTGAAAGTCCTGCAAGGAGAGGCAGGATCAAACAACAAATTAGGATGTTGGGGGAGTTAGCAGAAAATACCTTCTGCAGCATTGACACTTTGTCTGTATCAGAGAAATAGATCTACCTTGGTTTGTGGCCTCCAGTCATTTTGAGCTCATCAGAGGGTCTCACATGAACAGCAGAAAAATGTTCTTTGCTTCATCCTAAAAAGACACCTCCTTCAGCTTTACTCATGAATTATTAATTATGCTGGAGGAGATAGGATTACTAAACTAAATATGAGGAAGACAAATGAATAGCTAAAGGGGAGATTGTTACCACAAGCCATTACCAAATGACTGTAGTCAAACTAGTCAAACTGCAGTTTTCTATTATGATGAAATTCCTTAAGGACTAGACCTAAGCCAAATTGTATTTAATGCTTTTGTTAATGTCCATACAAAGCCATAATGATGTGCTAATGATAGGTGCATGTGACGCCAAGTTCAGAAAAATAATTCAATGTAGTAGGTGTAAAAACATCAAATAAAAAGGACTTGATAATCTTTAGACATGAGTTTGTAGACATGAGAAAGCATTACTCAGTAGAGGTAAAGCTGTGCAATTTTCTCTGCTTTCAAGAGCTGATTAGCTAGAATCAACAAGGCAAAAGTAACTGGATATATTAACTGGCTGCAGGATGTTAGAAAATAACATTGTAAAAAGACCTAGTATTCAGTGCTGATACTGCAATGATAATAATTGCAGTGCTAATAATGCAATGATAGATTTTTTTCAACTATAAGAAAACTGAAGCCAGAACACATATCTTCTTCCTTCTCCAGCTGTGCTGCTTACAGAGGTAATGACCCCTATCCTGTTTCCAGCTGCTGATCATTTTCTTCTTCATATCATGATATGAGTGCCTTCTAACTCATTTACTGGAAGTGAGACAGGTTGTCTTAAAGACTTTCATCTGAAGATGAAAATGAGCTATCCTAGCATAATTTACCAGAAACAATGGAAGAGTAATCTCTTGAACAACTCAGCTGGCATTGTCTAAGCAGGTGAGAGTCCATCAGATTACCCCTGGCAAAAAGGAGAGCACCAAATGAAATTAGTAACCTCTGCACTGGGTGTGATTAGAGGTGGAAGAGAAAGTGTAGCTGTAGCTAACATGTATATTGTTGTGGGTTAAACTTGCCAGGCAACTAAGCAACACACAGCCATTTGCTTGCTCCCTCAACCACAGCAGCACATGGTAATACAATTAGAAAAGCAAAAGTTAAAAAATTTGTAGGTTGAGATAAAGACAGTTTAATAAGACAGAGAAAGAGAGAGAAAGAAAGACAGAGTGCAGAAAGAAAAATATGCAAAATGTCATCACTCACAACTGATGCCAGCCAGGCCCTCAGCAACAGCAGCCTAAGCAAACAGCCCCACATTATTATTATTATTTTTTGTTGACTATGATGTCATATGGGATGGAATATCCCTTTGGTTAGCTTGGGTTAGATGTTCTCACTGAATCCACTCCCAGCTTCTTGTGCACCCCCAGCCTCCTCATTGTCAGGAGAGCAAGAGGAGCTGGAAAAAGTGTCGTGCTGTTGGATGCCTGACTCTGCGAGCAATGCTCAGCAACAACTAAAAATGTGTGTGTTGTCAAACCTGTGTTCCAAAACATAGCACCATTACATTTATTATGAAGAAAATTCATAGTATACCAGTCAAAACTATACAACATACCAAAACACAGCTGTTTCTCCTTTCTAGTGTTACATCTGGCAGCCTGTGAAGCATACATGAAATACTAGAGGGCCTAAAAAAGAACACATTTTTTGACCACCTATGAAAAAGAAAGAAGACACTAAGGTATAGAACTTCAAGTTTGATTTCAATTCTTGCCAAAGTTTTGGACTGAATAATCAAACCTATTTGTAAGCACCCAGAAGACAGCATTTGTTAAGAGTAAATAATGCCAAATCTGCTTAATTTCCTTGCATGACAGAAATGCAGGAACTGTGAACAGGTTAAAAGCAGAAGATGTCATATATTGACTTCTGCAGGTCATTTGAAATTGTCTCTTGTGACATTCTTGTAAGAAAGCTGGAATCACAGTCCAGATGAAACCTACCAGGTGGGTGTTAAACAGCTTTGCTATCAGTATCCGTGGAGTCATTGGCAATATTTCACTGTCAAAAAAGAAGGAAGGGTCAACTGGGAATATTCAGGATTCTGTCATGGACCTAGATCTGTTCAATGTTTTTATTAACAAACTGAACTGAAATTGAATTGAATTTGAAAATATGCTTATTAAATTTGCAGTTGTCATGAAACTGAGAGACATCACAAGGATGGAGGCAGGAATAAAGTTCAAAATGATCTTGACAAATTGGAGAAATGATCTAAAAATTGGATAAAATACAAGGTATGGTACTCAGGCAGAAATAATCTGCAATATGAAACCAGTAAAGGAACATCAGACTCACATATGGGTTTCGAAAAAGAGAGGGAGATGCAGGGGAAAATGGGGAAAATGGGACAAACATTTCACGAATATAGGGAAAAAGGTAGACCAGTTGGAGAGATTACAGAGGAAAACAAAGAAATCAGTGAAATCAATGAAAGGTCCAGAAAAAATAACATCAGAGAAAATTTGAAAGAAATGGGATTATTTAGCCTACAGCAAAAATATAGAAGGAAAATGATAACTATCTTATAACTATGTTAAGTAATGCTGAAAAGAGAAAATATCTATAATCCTTGTGAACGGAACAGGACAGACTGTGTCTTCAGATGCAGCAAGAAAGGCTGACTTAAATATAAAGGGGAAAAATACTCTAAATGTTAGGAAGGTAAAGCAAAGGAATACTTTGTCCAGGAAGCATAAGACCATCTATCTGGACTGGCACATATATACATGACCTTGTCTTGAGGTTGGCCTTGACATTCCTATAAAATCTAATTTTTGTTTGATAATATAACTATATAGCACAACAAATAAATGTCCTGAAATTTTTATTTCATAAAGACATTTTTAATGAAAAGTTGAAGTCCTTCAGTAAAAGTCATTATATACTTTGATACATGGAAATATCTCATTACAGCAATAAATATAGGCAGAAGTAATTCTCAGGATTAATTAATTAACACCACTGTAATCTGAAGCAACATAAAGTTTATATGGAAGCCTACATTGGTGGAATCAAGATGAAGGAGCTAATTCTCACTAAATGGTAAAGACAATTCTGTGTGCAACTCCAGGGATTTCCTCCGATATGGGTAAAGTCTGATGACACTGTCTTAAATTCACAGGCTAAAATTCAAACTTCTCAAATTTTGAAATCAAAAAGAAAAATACTATTAACACGCACAGCAAAGACTATTGAACAGATCATGATGAAAAATGTTCAACTTTACCAAAAGGTTAAGTGTGTCATGAAAGCAATTTTTCTTAGAGAAACTTTATTAACTTTCAAACCCTTATTAGTGTCAGACTTGATCTACTGCAAGAGTCTGTTGTTAAGTGGTAGTGATCTGATTAAAACTCTTAAAGCCTATTTTTTTTTTTCCATTTATGATATAAATGCCATTAACTACCTGAGATTCCATAATTGCATGGATTTACAGCAAGTTATGACCAAGAGTTACAAGATACATGGCTTTTGATATAGAATAAACACCATGAAGAAGACCTGGCCAGCAGGACTAGGGAAGTGATTGTCCCCCTGTATTGGCTCTGGTGAGGCTGCACCTTGAATACTGTGTTCAATTTGGGGTCCTTCATTACAAGAAGTACATTGAGGTCCTAAGGTTCATTGAGGTTCCCTATCCAAAGAAAGGCAACAAAGCTGCTGAAGAGCACACATTTTATGAGGACTAGTTGAGAGAACTGGGGTTCTTTAGCCTAGCGTAAAGAAGGTTCAGGTAAGACCTTATCACTCTCTACAACAACCTCAGAGCAGGCTGTACCAGGGTGGCGATCAGTCTCTTCTCCCAAGCAACAAGCAATAGGACAAGAGGAAATGACCTCAAGTTGCACCAGGGGAGGTTTAGTCTGAATATTAGGAAAAATTTCTTCACTGAAAGGGTTGTGAGGCACTGGAACAGGGTGTCCAGGGAAGTCACTAAGTCACAATCCCTGGAGATATTCAAAAGACATGTAGATGTGGCACGTAGGGACATGATTTAATGGGAGACTTGGCAGTGCTAAGTTAACTGTTGGACTTGAACTTATTGTTTGTTTGTTTGTTTGTTTTTTTCCAACCTAAATGTTTCTATGATTCTATGTAAAATAATACTGGATGCAGTACTGATCTCCTGGAGTACTTCACTGGTCTTTGACTTGGCACCACTAGCATCACCCCCTGAGATAAACCAGCCAGTTTTCAGTCCACTTCACTGTCTTCCTGTCTAGCCTATCCCTATTGGTCTATCTATGTGAAGATAATGAGAGAATCATAGAATCATAGAAAATATGAGTTGGAAGGGACCCTACAAAGATCATTGAGTCCAACTCCTGGGTTTCCAAAGGACCACCACCACCAACAACAACAAAATAGTAATAATAATAAAAAAAAATAAATCATGTGTCTGAGAGTGTTGTCCAAATGCTTCTTGAACTCTGGCAGGTTCAATGCCATCACCACTTTCAGGGAGCCTGTTCCAGTGCTTGACTGCCCTGTCAGTGAAAACCTTTTCCTCATATCCTGATACCTGAGAGAGCTATGAAAGATTGTTAAAAGCCTTACTGACATCAAGACAGACAATAGGGTTTTGCCTTCTCTACCAAGCCCATCAGTTCATTGTGGAAAGTTATAAGATTGATCAAATGTGACTTTCCCTTGGTGAATCCATACTGACAGCATCCAGTCATCCTCTTGACTTTCATGTGCCTAGAAATGGTTCCTAGGTTTAGTTATTCCATCACCTTCCCAGGGACTGAGATGAGTGTGACCAGCCTGTAGTTCCTTGGGTCCTCCTTCTTCCATTCTTGAAGATAATAATTTCTCCAGTCCTCCGGCGTGTCTCCCAGTCACCATGATCATCCAAATATAATGAAGAGTGGCCTCAAAATGATACTGGTCAGTTCCTTCAGCACTCATGGGTGCATCCCATCAGGGCCCTTGGATTTATATATGTCCAGTTTACTTTAATATTCTCTGACCTGATCCTCTTCCACCAAGGGCAAGTCTTCATTACTTCTAAAGGTCATGCTCTTTCCAAACATCCCTTCCATCTTTCACCACCAAACTAATTCTGGTTCTTGAAAATAACTTCAATTCCACAGTCCACCCATAACAGTGAGAGAGCACCATGACAGCAGATAAAAAATTGTTCCTTTTCAGAAAAAAGACAGTTCTTTGCTGGATGTAAGGGATTTTGTAGCCTCTTTTGGTTAAATATATCTCACATAACTTTAGACAACTATAAAGTAAACACCTATCTCTGTGTCAATTTATTAGATTCAGGTTTGAATTGATAGGGTCAAATAAGTGATTTATATATGACTTCTCTGACACATTTTACATACCTACATTTAGATACTAACAGTAGGTGAGATACTAACAGTAACTATTTATCTCCAATAAATGTAAAGAAATACAGTATTTGAAGAATACAGTGTCTACAGAAAAGACTCTTTCTCAAGGGGACTGACCCTATCTTTAAGCTGGATTTCTGATACAGCAAGAAAACAATCTGTTTCTTGATGCCCAGATACAAAGGACATGTTCTTCTTCATTTCCTTCATGTTCTTTGTGAATTGCTGTTGCAGTTAGTGAGAATGAAGGAATATTCCAGTATTTTTGGGATGACACAGATTCTGCTCTTTATCTATCATACTTATTTTACCCATTGCTAAAATAGTAATCTATGTGTTTGGAACTGGGCAATTATTTTCTGTCTGACTCAAGAAAAATAATTTGATTTATGAACCATGCTGCTTATTATGTCTGAAATCTTCTGTGCCTCCTACATGCTTTATGGAATGAGAGAAAAACTCTGTTTATTATTGAACAAGATCAACCACAATTTTTATTTCAAAATTAGTGTTCTAGTATTCAAATTATTAAATATTTTTTACAGTTATGAAAAGTAACCAATTTCCTGGACTAAGAAATTCTGATCTAGGTTCCCGCACCCCCTGACTTTTACTATTTACTTAGATGCTGAGATATGAACACTTTAAATTGGAATTATTAATCTGGAAGTGTACTTGTGGTCATCAAGGTTCAAGGCCTCATTATAAAACTTTGTTCATTCTACTGGGAGCAAAGTTGAAGCGTTTTATTTTACAGAAAGATGGTTGTTTCTATAAGCTTTCTGGGAAATGTGTCTGAGCTATCTAAATGAACATCATGATGCTTCTGAATTAGGAGGAACTAATACAGAAGTTATTTACTATAATGGTAGCAAATACATTAACAAATAAATTAAAAATATACTAGAGAAACCAAATGGACATTGACGTGCATCAGAATACCTATTCCCTCATGGTCTTATGCATTTACATATTTTCTTCTTATTTAACATGAAGGCTGTATTAGCTTTTATTTTTTGTATATCTGAACTGCATATCAAAAAAAAAAACATACTACTTTTTTCTGTCTGTAACTAAGGAAAAAAGAATAATTTTCAGTGACCTTTCACAGAACTGAATCACAGAATCACAGAACTGTAGGGGTTGGAAGGGACCTCGAAAGATCATCGGGTCCAACCCCCCTGCCAAAGCAGGTTCCTCAGAGCAGGCTGCCCAGGTAGGCATCCAGACAGGCTTTGAATATCTTCAGAGAAGGAGACTCCACAACCTCCCTAGGCAGCCTGTTCCAAGCCTGTTTCTTTCTTTACAAACATAGACAATGTTTTGTTTATCACCAAATTGCACACCAGATATCATACCAACATTCTCTACAAAGGATACAATTCAATAAGGGATATAGTGTTGTTATTCATCTTTATTTATTTATTTTTATTGGAAAGGAAAAAAAGCTTTCAGTTCAGTGCTGTATATTTAACAGAAAATGTCTTCATTACACTTGAAAGAGCATTCTGGGAAGCTGCTTTAAGTTTTTATTTGAAGAAATATATATCCCTTTTGTTCTTTTACTTTTTGGATGCATTCATGAATAATGTTTTTAATCATCCATATGCACAGACTTGTTCCTGTCTACTTACTTCTTTCATCTTTTAGTAACTTGTTTTTATTGCTTTGTATGGATGACTATAAAAATCTATATGCAGGTAAGCTTAAGTAAATTTAAAGTTCTTTTATTGTAACACATGACTCTTATTTTATCTTAGTGTTGCTTCAATGTCTTTTGTGCAGTTATTAAATTAATGTTGTTTTTACTGTAGAAAACATAGTTAACAAACAAGTAAACGTGAGCTCCATTTACTATATTAACATTGTTTTGAACTAATTTTTTCGTGACTGTGATCACCTATATTTGATCATGCAACACCATCTCTGTAACATTCATTGGATAATTTTGCTGATCCCTCTGTGTAATATTTGAGTAAATGTGTTCATAAAAAGATAACCCGAAAGAAACCATCAAACCATGAAAACTCAGTTCATTCTCAGATACCTTGTAGGTTTAAAATTTTTGGTAGGTTAATGAATCCAGACTTATTTGATCATAGTTGAGGCAGTAGTTCAGAAAAGAAAGACTCAGTCAACCAGGAGATTTCCCCAGCAGCCATTTTGTCTATGCCTTTTATGCATAATCTGTAAGATATGTATTTTCCAAATAACTACACACCTGTAGGCTTTGCAAATAAAGTACAAGCTGAGTTGTCAGTTAGACTGCATACGGATTAATGTTAGTTGCAAGGCAATAGTTCATATAATAACCACTTTGCTTAGAAGAAATTTGATTCAGTTCCCTGAAAAGATAGGCAACGTCTTCCATAATATGTTTATTTCTAATTCTTCATTTATTAGGGATGAAAACGGCATTTTAAACACAAGAGAAATGGTAGTTACACCTTAGAAGAAGGTGTAATTGTTAGATTGCAAATGTTCTGTGTCATAGCATAAATGGAACTATTTAGAATACATTTGCTGATAACTAATTACCCTTTTTTGGCTTGTGTATGCAAAACATTGTTAAACATATTTTCAGTACTAAGAAAAAAAGATAATGAACATTACAAATAGATCAGGGAGTCTGCAAACAGAGGAATCCTGTCAAGCTCATTGGGAATAAATCCCTCTTTCTAATGCAAAGTACAACTAGAATATTTCATAATTGGAGAAATATAAAACTTCTATTTCTGCAGACACAACTCAGTTTTTAAAAACTCTCCTATCAACTGAAATGAATAGATTATTGCCTTGGAGTCCATAGAGAATTCAACTAGCTCAATATGCTAAAATATCTCAGAATTATTGCCCAACAGCTTGACAGGATAGGCATGCACACTCTGAGCTGATAATCTCAACAGTTGCCAGTGAGAAATCTGTTTAACCTTTACTAGCAAAACCATTTCTTTAGTGTTTTTCTGTTCAGTACAAGTATTTTTATGTTAACTTTACTGCATAAAGGCATTTCCACAGTAACACAAGTGATCACAATTTATTTGAAAAATAGCTTCAGTACTATCTCAAACTGTTGCTGAGATCTCCAGGAATAAAAGTATGGTATTAAGTGCTCTAGTCGCAGGGCATGGTGTTTCACACTCTCAGTACTGCTATGCTCAAGCAAAAAAACAGGCTGTTTAATCACTTTGTATTAATTAATTAAGTAAATGAATGAATTAATTTAACATTTAGTATTTATCTTCTCAAAAAAATCATTAAAATCCTCCCAAATACTATTTGCAATTAAATAATGCTGCTAAACTTCTATGACCTGAGTATACCTATAATATTAATTCTACCGCTGCCAATTGAAAGAAACCCTGAAAACGTCTGGAAGCAATTGTGGGCCAAGCTATACTTAGCTCTCTCTGTTGTCTGCATAGGGAATTAAGAGGAAAAAAAAAAAGGGGGGGGAGGAACACGGGACGGGGGGGAGACACTTCACACACTTCACATGGCATGTATGCTTCCTAGCCTTCTGCAGTAGATAGGTGCCTAATTGAGAGAGAGTATCTCTTTTTCAAGCACATCAAACAGAAGTACCCCAAAATACTATGTTTGGGAGTCCCCTCAGCCTGAGGAGGCTTGACCTCCTAACCACACCAAAATTGCAGAGCGTTTTCAGGGGTGGCAGACAGAAGAGTCCACGTCCTTCACAAGCCCACAGCTAGATGCATAGGTCTCACCTTTGCAGAATGTAAAACAGAGCACAAGCTAGATCCCTGTCCTGTGGCACATATGCATATTTGTGGGAGAGTATCACTGGAAAAGAAAGAACAGAGGAGTAGAAATCAAAATCTGAGGTCTTAGTTCCTGCCAGTGAACTGCCTTCTTTCCTTTTCCCTGGAACACTGCACTAAGTAAAATGCATGTTGCACTTTTCTTCCAGTATTTACAACACTGAGAAAGCCCTCTAAATCAGTACTGTGTCTCTGGTGTGAAAATCAGCTCCAGAACTCATCAGGCTAGTCTGTCAATGCATACATTATCAAAAAATCAATGTGTAAGTCTGGATTAGTGTAAGTTAGTTATCTAATTTGTGACTCTGATAATGTGGTGGACATCAATATGGGGTCTTCATTGTTTTAAAGAGCATTCAATTTTTATTTATGTTTGGTCATTGGGCACTGCACTGGGTTATTTTTGTCTAGTCTTTTTTATTGTCCTGTGTTTGCTACACTGCATTCATCGTTTCCAGTAATTTTTGTATATAAATAATTTAGTTCCTTTTTGATTTAAAATTTGATGTCCAGGTTTACTCTGACAGTAATAAGATATTTTGAGTATTTGTGAATTCTCGGTGAGATTGCTGTGGTTTAGAAGATCAATGCAAGGTCTGTTGCTCACACTACTCCAACCACCACTTTAAATATCTATCATGCCTTGTTCAAACACTATATTAGTGAATAACTCTTTACAATTCTATTGATTAAGGAGTTCCACTTGTTAGTTCTCTTGTACATACATACAGTTTTTCTTTCAAAGAAGAGACTCACATTGCCATGCAGCTCAAGAAATGGCATTTACAATACGTACTCTTTTGGTTGAGTTAGGAACATCTTTGTATTTCTATGTACAATTTTTTATTTTTCCCTCTCATGCTGTTGAATCTATGGTACTATATTCACCATCCCACTGTATTATCTTTTCAGTGTCTTTTAGGCTTAGTCTGTCAAAGCATGTATATGCTTGTTTTACCCTTTCTACAATAGAGAAGAACTCCAAGCATAAGTTATATAAATGTATATTTATGAACAAAGCTACTGTGGTGCAGGCTTTTGCAACACAATTATGATTACAAAAAATAATGTAAGGTAATCATAGGGATTTATTTGTATATAGACATACTGATAAAATTAGTCTCCACAATCTGTTTTTTTCATCCTGACTTTGAACAAGTGTTTTTACTTTATTGTTTTTCTTTATTTTTTTTTTAAATGATATTACTATTAATAACATGATATTGTTTAAAAAGTTATAGCTTGCTATATCCTTTATCCTTTATCCTGTATCACTTTACAGCTTGCTAATTCCTTGTTGTTGTTGTTGTGGTTGTCATTTTAGGGTGATTCTATTGGCTTCATTTGCTCTGAAAACTGGTTTGACCAGGCTGTTCTTTCATGTATGTTGAACTAAGTATGAATAATTTTAGTCATGTGTGTGAAACATCAAGTATGTGCAAAAAAATTAACAGCAAATTCTAGTATTGATGCACAAATCCTTTCATTACAGAGTTGTTACAGGATTATTACAGTTAAAAGGACTTTTTGCTTTCTTTTTCTGGATAGACATTGCCAAAGAGAGATGCTAATATGAACCAAATTAATTTTAAAAGAAAACATCTGAAAATGTTTTCATGGGCAAGAAAGTGGCACTGATAGAATGAAGAATTGTCATCAAATATGCTTAACTTATGGAATGCTAGTGGCAAGAAGATAAAACACTGACAGGATCTGGGAAGGTGAATGCCTGTGAAAATATATATATAAAAACAAAACAAAACAAAAAAAAACAACCACAAAACCATCTCAGTTTTCCTGAGGTCTCTTAAGTAGATAATGCACATAACATAACGTAATATAGCATAACATAACATAATAAAATGGCTGAAAATTGAAGATAAGCTGCAATTACAAATGAAAGGTGAAGAGGAGTAATAGTGAGGTCATTTTACTGAGAATGGTGCAACCTCTAGCACTTGAAATCAAGACTGAATTATTTTCCAGAAGATATTATCTAGCTCAACCAGAAGTCATGTCCTTGATTTGAGAATCACTTGGTAAAAATAATACTCTGTGTTATGCAGGGAGTCAGACAAAATGATTAAAATGGTCCTTTCTGACCTTAAAATCTATGAAAATGAATCTTCCATTGGCAGTTTCACTGAATTTGAAGGCACTCAGCACAGAGACACATTAAAATAATGAAAAAAAAAATGTCAACATGGCTGCATAGAAAGTAATGCAGATGATCAAAATGCTCTCTTTTGGCCTTAAGTGATATGCTACTGATTAATTTCTAAGGCATCCATAGGTAGGGATGAATCTTGACTTTTCACTGCAGAAACTAGGGAGTCCTGTTTCTACACTTACAAATATTACTATTTGTAGCCCTCCAGTGACACAGATTTTTTAAAAAATGCTTAGTTTTTCCTATCTATTTTTTTTTTTATCATGTAATAAGGCAAAAATAAGTCCAGTTATCTTCAGTACTCATTTTTGTACATTTCTGCTCAATTTACCTTCTGTAAATGAGAAAAGTTTAGATTTCATGTGTCTTGATTCTTAAGATTCTAGTTGGAAACTTGGCAGATGCCCACTTTAGAGATGATGCAATGTTTCTTCAATGTTTTCACTCTGTAGATTCTGTTATATCTGATCAATTTTAACTTCATTTTTAAGTACAACTTTATAAGCACAACTCCTTGGTTTTGAGGGATTTCTAAAAATGCAGTACACAAGAAATAGACTTGCAGGGGATGCATTCATACTGTGTCTCTAATAAGAAGAACATATATAACATGGACCTTAAAACTTTTCAACTTAAACTATGATTCACTGATACTACAGACCAATGCAAGAATTCTGCAGCATTGAAGTTTCACATCGACTACTGTCTGATACCAGTCAAAGCTTATGCCTGTGAGACTGTGCACTTGCAGTGAATGTAAAGGGTTGTAGTAATGAGACAAAGGTGTGAAAGACCAGTCCCAAAACCACAGTCTCTCTAAGGTTTATGGACTCATATTTTGCTCCTCCCTTCTATGCATCTTAGCTTCCAACCACCTGTCAAGCTGTGGACGTGAATGGCTAAATATTTTCTGATAACACATTTGTACTATTTGAGGCTTATTTGAGCCATTGGTCTCTTTCTAGAAGTCTATGCAGTTATAACAATTTAAAATAAACAGTAAGAGTCTTAGCTAATATTTAATACACAAGACTTCATCATTAATTCTAAGTGAGATTGGGAGAATCCTTTCTATTTTCTACTTCTAATAATTTGCAGGATGAAAAAATGACTTAGGTAATACATTTAATCAATGAGCCAATTAACAGCTAATCCTAGAAAGCATTTCACGTGAAGGTGAAAAAAAGTCATCAGGAATACTTGACATGGATTCACAAAGGGCAAGTCATATCCACCTGCTCCACCGGGGGCTCCTCCACGAGCTGCAGTGTGGAGTTCTGCTCCATGTGGGACCCATGGGCTGCAGGGGGACAGCCTGCTCCACCAGGGACCTCTCCACAGGCCACAGGGGAACTGCTGCTGCCTGCCTGGAGCACCTCCTGCCCTCCTGCTGCACTGGCCTTGGGGTCGGCAGGGCTGGTTCTCTATCTTCTCTCTCCCAGATCTTGTTGTGCAGCACTTTTATTTATTTATTTATTTGTTTGTTTGTTTCTAAAATCTGTTCTCCCAGAGGCCCTACCAGTGTTACTTATTGGCTTGGTTCTGGCCAGCAGTGGGTCCCTTTTGGAGTTGACTCTTCTGATTAGGGGAAGCTTCTGGATTCTTCTCCCAGAGGTTGCCCCCTACCCGTTACCAAAATCTTGCCACGTAAGCCCAATACAAAGTTTGACAAATGGGCACATTATTTTTTCCAAATTCTTGAATCTATATTTTAAGTGAACATTTAATTTTAACTTTATACTTGAATGTCACCTCTATCATAAAATATCTTCAGTCTCCAAATATGTCATTGACTTCTGCATTGTCCTTTAAACTATAATATATTTGAGCCAGTGTCTTTTAACTTGCTATGTGTTATATATTGTCAAAAGTTCTGCTTGTGTTCAGGTAACATTAATAAATAATAATTTGATAATATTTTACAACACCAAGCCTTTCCTTTTGTTTCTGTTTAGAGATAAATGTGGTATTAAAAAAAAAAAAAAAAGAAAAGTGTTAAAATGGAAGACTGTGTTGATTTAAATATGAAGGCAACAAAGCTTAACACTTTCGTATGACGCATGCACATTGCGTGTATTTCCTAAAGGTGATTACATATTCACATCACGGGTTTTGAATGTTGCCTAGATTTTGAAAATTTAAGAAGTATTAAAGCTCACCTACAGTTCACCTTCTTTGGCTGATTCCTATTACAGTAAATGGCATTTTCACACATCTCAGTAATTTTCAAAGGTCATTTAATTGGCTCAAAATACATGCACTACAGAAATACATTATGTAATCCATTTGCATTTGTTCTGTAGTTAATAATAGTCCCAGTTACTTACACTTTACTTAAAATGCATATGTATGGCACAGAAAATGATTAGGCCAAGATCTTCAATTAAACATGGATAAAATATATCTTACTGCCAAAGTCTGTTACAATTTTTTGAGACAGCCTGTTGAGTCTCAAAGATGACAAAGATGTGTTGAGACACAAAGATGAAAAATGAGGCAGCTACAACATTGAGAACAAAAAAATATAGAAATGGTGATACCTTTTCGTTTCTCATTTAGGTGCAACATCATGAAATGGTCTACAATTAGCAGAATTAGTAATTTTGCTAAAGCATTACAGTTTAAGGTTTTGGGCTCAATGAGTAAAAAAAAAAAAAAAAAAAAAAGAGAGAGACTCTTAAAATAAACAAAATGAACAGTATATAAATCATAGGAATTAAATGATTTTTTTTTTTCTTCAGAATAAAATAGCATATATTTAAAGTACTAATAAAATAGCAAGAGCAATGAGAATGAAAAACCAATAGCTAACATTTTTCTTTCCCATTATTTTGCATCATCTTCCCTGTTAGAGGGTTTGGCTTTTCATTTTCCAAATGACTTTTACCTTCATTCACCTTCATTTACCTCTTACTACAAGAACTCATTAGAAAAACATTGGATGGGTGATACTAGTTGCCATTTCTTAATGTAGTAAAATAACAGTGGTAAAATCTCCATGGTTTAGAGTAAAGCAAAGTAGATATAGTAGGAACTTAAACTATTGCTTTATTTTTATTTATTTATTATCTTTTCTGTAGGGCGGTGAAAATATTCCCTAAAAGTAACTTTTATCTTAGTGTTTATCTTTTCATTCATGAAAGCTCTTAGCAAATATTTGATTTTACTTTTTGTCTCTTGTTGTCTAGATGTAGATTTATTTAAGCATATGCTCTAGTATTGTAATGCACTAGAATCACATTTGCTATTTTTCATGCTGCTAAGTGGAATCTCTCACACGAGATTCCTGTATCTAGCTGACTAATGCTCAAATTGCAATAGACATTTTTTTAATAGGAACTTGAGCTGGAACATTGTTTTCTTTGCTTCAAGATACTTTTAAGACTCTCAAAGGATTGCTTGTTGTTGGCATTCTTTATTTGTATTGTACTTCTAGTGGCTACCAAAGGCAATTTGACTCCTTTTTAGCCTTTTTCTTTTACTGCTTTATTTATTTATTTACTTTTATTTTACAGTGCTGGAATAGAAAATGCAAAATAAGCCAGAGATTTCAGTAAATTCTATCTGGGCTCTGTGTGTTTTTTAATTTTTATTCTATCTTAAAAAAGAAAGGAAGAAAGAAAGAAAGAAAGAAAGAAAGAAAGAAAGAAAGAAAGAAAGGAAGGAAGGAAGGAAGGAAGGAAGGAAGGAAGGAAGGAAGGAAGGAAGGAAGGAAGGAAGGAAGGAAGGAAGGAAGGAAGGAAGGAAGGAAGGAAGGAAGGAAGGAAGGAAGGAAGGAAGGAAGGAAGGAAGGAAGGAAATAGTCCTGAACAAAGAAAAAGGCTCCTCTTAATGTATAATAGCTGCATTTTTTATTTTATTTTGTTTTATGTTTTTAAATGCCCACTGGGAAAGTTCAGAAACTAACAAAATAACAAGTCCAGCTTGGACTCATCCATGTTTAATGGGACTAACTTCAGAAGGGTCGATGAAGCGTTTATGTAAGCCCCTCAGGCAACTCATAATTGCCTATGTTAAATGAATCTGAATATATTTTGAAGAGACAATAAATACTCAATGCCTTGAAAAAATCTGGCTGAACATGTAAAAAATCACAAGGGTATTTTTAGAAGTTTGTGTTGCTGCAGTACAATTACTATAAAACCTTAACATAATTATAGTGAAAATCACTGCTATGAAGAGAAGAACTCATTTAGCTGAGCTACAAGCTGTGTGGAAGTGAGCTGACTGTTTTGAGACCTATACCTGTAGCACCTATAAGTTGCTTCCTGAACTGTTTAAACATTTTTATTTAGAAATATTAAAATATCAATAATCAAGGTAGGAGAGAACAGAATCTAAGACTTCTCCCTGATGAGTACCTAGTCAGTACCCTAAATTCAAGTTTCTTGCTCTTTTCTGTTGAGTGCCCAGTGAGTATGCTAAATCATGCTTCCCCTTACTTCTACAGTTCTTGTGCTCCTGACTACCTAGCTGGGAAGCTTCAACATAAAAAGAAAAGGTATATCTGCCAAAGCCTATAAAAGCTCCCACCAAAGGTATAGTAGCCAAGGGAAAATGTGCTAATGCACAAAGTGCTTATTTCTTAAAAAATATACAAAATATTTGTCCACTGGGTTGTCAACACATAGAATGGGCCTCTCTGTTCAGCATCTTGAGGAGAAGGAGACACACAGGGTGTGCTTATCTTGCCTAACATCAGTTGAACCTAACTTTAGATGATTGGACCTAAGTGTATTTTCCCAAGTTACTTTGCAGTTATGGCTAAAGAAAGAAAGAAAGAAAGAAACAAAAAACCAGCAACTTTAGAGGACAATTCATTTGAGCTGCTTTAGGCAACAACTTCAGAATCGGGTGAGTTGTACCCAGGAGTACCAATTCCACTTCTTTAATTGAAAAAGAAACCAACTGATTCATGTATGTATTTCTACACTACAGATTTGACCTACGTTTGATCACAGAAGTCTCATCATTGTTGTGCCCTAAATGTCTAAGCTCTAGAAAGGTATTTAAGAATTGAACAGGCAAACTTTCTGCCTGCCTTTCCAGCAGTGGCTTGATGTTTACTGATGCTATAGGGAACATAGATGGCTTGTTTGTGTACAGCAAAACACATATTTATTGAAGCTAGAGCAATTGTACAATGGTTTTGCTAAATATTTAATGAGGGCACCATTTTAATCCTCCCTCCCCCTCCTTTTTTTTTTTTTTTTTCCCTATCAGCCATCTATTCATTTTTACTCCTTGCCGTGAAGAATATTCCCTGAAAACCTGGAAGAGTCAGGAGACAGCAGTTTCAAACTGTACTGGCATTGCAAACAAGACTAGTGAGATTAGACTAGTACTTTGGAAGCTTGTCTTTTTAGAGTGAGTTTAAGGTATTTGAAAAATCCTACAAAGTATTGTAACTTCTGCTGTGTTAGGCATATAAAGCATAGTATATGCTTTATATCATGATATAAGTGAAGTTTAAGGGAAAGGTTTACCCAGTAAACACTCTTGTTTTAATGATGTAAGATAATACTGGACCCTACCTAACCATCTGTTTCTGTTTTGAAGAACTAGTAAACCTGTACATTTAAATGATTATTTGATGAAAGCTGATTATGATTAACTTCAGATTATGAATGGCATCATCTCATTGTTGCAGGAGGCAACAATGTATTCTCTGTTGTTCTGTCTTCCCAGGTTCAGTTCTTGCTTTTCTGGTCATGAGGCCATCAGTGTGACAGGTACAATACAGTGGGGAGCCACAGGGATAAGTTAAATGTTTAAAATGTTTGTGCAGTTAGGATATTTAAACTTCGTGCTATTCAGGCACTAAGAGTAAAGAAAGTGTGTTTTAGTAATTTGAGAACATTTAATTAAGAATTTATTTATTATAATGATCTAATACAATGATGGTTATCGACCAAATGTGTTGCATTTGCCTTCATTTTCTGTATCTTTAAAATCTGTGCTCTTTATTGCGATTATTCTCTCCATTCAAGACTTAGCTTGTGATTTAACAAACTGACACAAACATTCTCTCTATATCGTAGAGCTTTCCACACAGCAGGCAAAATTATAGTAAAACTGATTAGAAGTGATTCTCAAAGGGGTTAAAGTTGTGTTACCTGGTGCGTAGCTCTGTTCATGTACTAAACAATAATTGTTATTCAGCATTTAGGAGAGAAAAGAAAAAGTAAATTCCTGCTTACGCAATTTACTAAGTCATTTGAGCTGCTGCACAACAGTTATTCTCTGATTAATGTAACTGATGA
The DNA here is from genome assembly GCF_964211825.1 of Aythya ferina. Taxonomy (NCBI): domain Eukaryota; kingdom Metazoa; phylum Chordata; class Aves; order Anseriformes; family Anatidae; genus Aythya; species Aythya ferina. The sequence continues at coordinate 190,298,546 of NC_140296.1, read as the reverse complement.
AGCAGGGAAGATATAGATGATTATAAACTTCATGCATTAAAGAATTATCCAGCTTTTCACCATGAAACAAATCTTAAAATGATTTACAAATTACGAATATTTCAAGAGAAATAGCACAAACTTAGATCAAGCCCTGACTCTGCTGCTGCTTACTTCCATTATGGTTTTGTCATTGATTTCAAGAGGTGTTAATATATGGTGCAAACTCACCATCCATTTCTGGAAGGCTCCTGTTGAACATAGTGGACTGCCAAGCTTGGTCTCAAAGGCAGGGTGCTTGCAGGTAGTAACTACCTGCTCTTTGAGAAGATGAGAGAAGTCAATGAGTTCAGTAGAATCCCCTTAAGTTCATTTATATTTTTGCTTTTTATGTTACCTACCTTCAGGCTGGGACAGGTGAAGGGTTTTAGGTGCTAAAGGAGCTCTTTGACAGAAATAAGCTAAACCCCATACTGTATCCTAATATATTGCCTTCATAAATTGACTGCCTCGATAGATGATAGGGGAAGTACTAAATGTGATACAACCTGACTTTTAGCAAAGTTTTCAACACACAGGGTGACATTTTTATAAATTAATTGTTTGCTCAGCATGAAAACTAGATCAGATGAATGCACAACTTCGTGGAAAACTCTGATCCTGGAGGAAGTATTATTTACTTACTGTCCACTCAGAAGCAATTTCATGTGATGGCTTGCAGGATCCTTCTCTGAGCCTAACTCTATTTAATGTTTTCATTAATTATTTCAGTAAAATCTTTAAATCTAACTCAATGATATGATACTCTTCCAAAAATGAAAAGGAACATTCTAGGATATCTTAGCAAATATTGGATAAGTAAGATATATATGGTTCTGGATGGATGAAGATTTATACAACTCTGTATATTTTCTGAGAAATGCTATTGGAGAAAGATGGATAAATTGGGAAGAATCCAGAAGATACCAAGAGGTACAATAAGAAATTTCAAGGTGAGTTGAAAACATTGGTTTGTTCTTCCTTAGAAAGGAAGACTGAGTAGAGATGTTAACACTTCCATGTGAAAGATTATACAATGGACACAGGAAGAACAACAAGAAGACACAAGAACAACTTGTGTTTCTGCAAAGGGCAAATATTGAGAAAAGTCATAAAGTGTGCAATAGAATATGAAAAAAATATGGACTGCCCTTCACTGGAAGTGACTAAAGCAAACTTGATAAGGTGTTTGTAGTGGCCAGTGGGTATGCACTCACCTGCTCCAGAGCAGAGGTCTCTACTGCACCTACGTGTATTGTATATTGTTAGATGCACTTACATGTATATTGTTGTTTATTGTTGGATGGTAAATATGTTATTACTAGAATGGAAAAGTAGGGAAAATTGTGATTTTTAATAAACCTACTTAGTATTTAGTTTTACAGAGATAAAAGCAGGAAAAATCTAGGCAGCCGCAGTTTGCTACAATGTGGACATACATGTATAGTTTGTGGTACTGATTTTTAAGTAGAAGAGGTTCTGGTTAATTGGGGAATGAGCATGAGATACAATAATGGTTATTGTTGGAACTTTTCGACTAGATACTAGTATTGTTTTGACATCAGATACTTTGGTTAATAGCTGTAAGATTAAATTGCAATAAGAACATAACTGTGATGAAAATGCTGTTGAACTGTTGTATATTTAAATGAATGTTTTATGTAGATAGTGAGGAAAGAGATTCATTAAAACATTAACAAATGCTGTTTGAAAATGACTGCAAAATGAAAGCATAAAGTAGAAAAAATGTGGTATAACAAGCATATTGGAAGGGTAATACTTCAGAGCATGGTATTTATTGAGGCCAGGCTGTCTTCTTAATTGGGCCAAGTAAGCAAAGTCTGAACACAGAAATAGACAGCAAGCTGCTGACAGATTTTTCTCTGTGAAAGTGCTTAATTTTAATATTAGCTATAGAAATACAGTGCATTTGTCAGACTCTGCTGAAGTAAACTTCCAGCTTCCCTCGATAATTTCTAAGTGACTGGAGAGTCAAACCTAACAAATGTCAGGAGTGCTGAATAGGCCTTTATCTTATCTAACAATCAACACAGGACCATGGTTTCAGGAAAATATCATAGGCTTCCATTTGTGGTCCTCTTTGCGGAAGAAAGGTACCCTGCTCCTGTAGTTTAAAACAAATCAAGATCAAAGTGGTTTATTGATTTATTAACACAATTAACCAGCAGTCTGTGAACTACAGATTCAGGATCGTTGTCAGTATTATAACAGGTACAGCCCACCATATGAGTCACAAAATATTAATAAACACATACACATTTTTTGTTCATAACTAACCCTGAACAGTTCTAATATATGTGCATATACACATACACACACACTCGCACATATTCCCTCACTCTCCCTGGGCGTGCTGGTGCCCCTCACACCTTTCTTTCCGGTGGTGCAGGTGCTCCTGCTCTAGGGGTGCTCCCACTGCCCCTGTGCCCACTGCCCATATGGAGCATGGTGGCAGTACGAGTGCACAGAGCAGTGGGGTCCTGGTGTTGCAAACAGCACCACTGACACTGTCTGCTCCCTGGGTTCTCTCCCCTGTTAAAAATTTTCATGTTACTTCTATACCACTTTTCAAGATGACTCTTCATTTGTTTCAAATTCTCAGTTTTAAAGAGCAACAAGCCTCTCTGAGTCATAGATGCTATAGCCTGATAAAATCTAACACATTTTCTAGGTTGTTCCTCTGCTAGCACACAAACATTCCCCAGTGTACACTATGCTGTATTTTCTAATGCTTTGTCCAGTCTAGCTTTACATGAATCATGCAGTGTATCATCTTGCCCATATTCTGTTTATTTTTTATATCTGTTTTGTATTCAGGTACAAATATGAAATAAAGACAATAGCTGTTTTCTGAAAATTCCTGGTAAAGCATACTATTCTCAGGTGTCTCTTTGACATGAATACAAAACACAATCCAATAGTAAAACAAATGCCATGAATAAAGTTTCATTTAATGTGCAACCCTGGCATAAGATGAAGGAAAATGCCTGCTGGCAATAAGCTGTTAGTACAGGGACAGCATCTGAATGAACCTGAACAGAAGAACACCCATAGCACTTATATATTTCCCCAGCATGATACAAGCAAAAACAATTGTAGTACTAATATTTAGAATTATTTACCTGAAAGAAGGTGATGTAAAAAATACAGGAAATAAAAAAATTAAAATAAAATAAAATAAAATAAAATAAAATAAAAATAAAATAAAATAAAATAAAATAAAATAAAATAAAATATAAAAAATACAAAAACACACACACACAAAAACAACAGTCGACAAGGAGAAATAAAAACACTGAAGGAATTATGTTTATGATTGTATGTGCAAGTCTTCTAACTGCACCTCTAATGTGGACCACAGCCTAGACAGGGTGCTGTGTACTGTAAGCATCCTTCAGCCACTGCTTTACCTTTGTTTTTCAGCTCCTCTTTGGCACACATTGTACAAGGAAATATTCCAAACTTTATATAGGATAGCTTCAAATCAGAAGAGCCTGCTCCAACTGAAGCTAGTAGAACATCAGCTTTGAGTTTCAATGAAATCAGGATAAGGTTCAGAAAAAAATTAAAGACAGTAAGGTCACCCCGGAACCTTCTCTTCCTCAGGCTGAACAGCTCCAGCTCTCTCAGCCTTTCTTCGTAAGAGAGCTGCTCCAGCCCTCTAATCATCCTCATGGCCCTCCTCTGGAGCTGTTCTAACAGCCTTCATGAGCCAGAGGCCCCAGACCTGGATACAAGACTCCAAGTGGGCTCTCACAAGGGCAGAGCAGAGGTAGACAATCCCCTTCCTCAACTCACTGGCTACGCCTATGTTGATGCAGCCCAGCATGCAGTTGGCCTTCTGGGCTGCAAGTGCACACTGCTGGCTCATGTTGAGCCTTTCACCCACCAGAACACTCAAGTCCTTCTCTGCAGGACTGCTTTCAATAAGTTCTTCTCCCAGTCTCTGCTCATGTCTGGGGTTGCCGCAACCCAGGTGCAGCACCTTGCACTTAGAGTTGTTAAACATGGGCCCAATTCTCAGTCTTGTCCAGGTCCCTTTGGATGGCAACCACACCACTCAGCTTAGTGTCGTCTGTCTGGGATCTGCATCTTGATCCCACTATCTATGTCATTGATAAAGTTATTATACAGCACGGGTCCCAGGACAGACCGTTGAGGGGGACATCACTCGTCACTGGTCTCCACCTGGATATAGAGCTATTGACTACCACTCTTTGGGTGTGGCCTTCAAGCCAACTCCTTATCCACTGAATGATCCATCCTTCAAATTCATATCACCACAATATTCCATTCCAATTTGGAGATCATGATGTCATGTGGGATCGTGTCAAAGGCCTTACAGAAGTCCAGGTAAATGATATCGGTCAGTCTTCCCTTGTTGAGTGATGCAGTCACTCCATTGTAGAAAGCCATGGCAAAATATGTCCTTGATGAAGCCATGCTGGCTGTCTCAGATCACCTTTGTCTTTCATGTGCTTTGACATTGCTTCCAGGAGGATCTTTTCCATGATCTTCCCAGACTCAGAGGTGAGGCTAGCCAGCCTGTACTTCCTCAGGTCTTCCTTTTTACCATTTTTTAAAATGGGACCAATTTTTCATTTTTTTTTTTTTTTTTCTTTTCAGTCACCATGGACTTTGCCTGATTGCCAGAACTTTTCAAATAAAATGGAGAGAGATGGCTTGAAAACTACATCAGCCACTTCCCTCAGGACCCTGAAATGAATGTCATCAAGCCCAATAGACTTGTTCCTATTCAATTTCATCAGGTGTTACTGACTGTGTTCTTTGCTTGCAGTGAAAGAGACTTTGCTCCCCCCACCCTCATCTTCAGGTTCAGGAAAATGAGAGATGTGGGAAACTTGACTGGCAGTGACTTCATCCTTCCCCATGTCTGTCGTTACCAGTTCTCTCTTAGTCTTTCCTAGGAAGATGGTGTATTTATTTACAATTTTGCTGCTTAGCCACAGCCCAAGATCTGGACTCTTCAGTCAATGAAGACACTGGCAGCTACAAAACTGTATCACTTGAACAATTTTGGATTTGATTACTTATTTTCTTTTAACTAAATTTTATTTTATTTATTTATATATTTATTTTTTGACAAGATTGAACAAACTAAATCACTTTCTGGAGCACAGTATATTTATAAAACAGATTAGATTAATAATTTCAGTATTGTTTCTAGTGCTTTTATTAATTTTATCCACATTTCCATTCTCATTTGATAGCTACTAAGGGTTGAGCAGTTTCCAGCAGAAAGTGTGACAAAGGTGTGTCAATTATATAATTTATTCTGGTTCAGATTTTGTGTAATTTGAAAACAAACAAACAAACAAACAAAATGAGTACCGTGTGAGATATAATTATGTCTGTTTGTAACTATAAACTGAAAGATTTCACTGCGGAATCCACTGAAAAACAAGCAAAACCTATGAAGATCACTAAATGTATTCTATAATATTTTTATGACAATAAATAATTCTTAAAATATTACAGGGTACATCTTTGAGTCTGTTAATTAGAGTAAGTTATTTCTGTGCTGAATTTCATGTCAGTAATTATTCACTTTTGTTCAGGATTTTGATAGCAGTTCTAAAGGAACTAAAGCAGTTTTAAAGGAACCATTTTAGTCTTGTGCATACTATAATTACATAATGCAGGACAATAGCACCAGCAATCAAAGAAAGAAGCTGTATTCTTTCTTATATTGCCTCGTAAAAATCATATCAAATCATTATCAGGAAAATATAATTTCTATCCAATATAGACAGAAAATATATAGATAATATAGATATAGATATAGATATAATATATAGATAATATAGATAGAAAATATATATTTCTATCCAATTGGAGATATTTTAAAGGATTTTTCATGGGCTGCCCTAGCAGGTCTGGGGCCTTAAGTAGTTTGTTTACAGAGCAAGTAAGAAGTATTTTAGTTCTGAGCATGAGTTTATAGAAGCATGAGACTTAACTGTCTATACCTTAAAAAGTTAAGGCTCTGTGCTTATATGGCCACATTCTCTTTCCAATGGATTAATTTAAGGAAAAGCAACTTAAAAGTAATGCTTTTTAGTTATGTTCTAAGTGGTACCTGGAAAATATAAGACTCTGGTAACTATTCAAGTAAAGAACTTGAAATATCTCCAAAGAAGGCGGTATCAAGATCAAAAGCCAGGGAAATGACAAATAGAAATGTAGCAAAAGACAAAAGGTATTGGTTTTGTTTGTTTGTTTGTTTTCTTGTTTGTTTTTGTTTGTTTGTTTGTTTGTTTAGAGTAAGAATTAGATGGAGAGAAAATTTAAAGCACTGTTAAAAAACTCTGTACAGACTTAAGCTATATTATGAAACACTGGTCACTTGTTCAGTAAGGTACATAATAATATTTCCCTCTTTTATACCAAGGATTCCCAAATTCAGACTTGGTTTTTCTTTCACATTATATACAAACTTTCTATCAAACGTGTATGAATAAGCATAGATCAGCTTCCCATGACCTTCCTGATCATTGTTTTGGAGTCACCGATGCAGAATGCTTAGCTAATTTTGGAAGTGAAAGGTGACACCTGGAGCATTTTAAGTTGCAAGGAGTAACTAGGTAGAAAACCCCACCCATTATCAACATGGTATTTTTCAATGTTTGTTAAGACGTTTCAGAAATTATTATGATCATGAACCAAGGTCAATTAGAGTGGGTGGCCTTGGCAGAATGCCAGACTGCTTAAAACAAATCACTAGTCATAAGCAGTTGCTTATGTATTGCAAGGAGTACAGATCTCTTAGCCTGCTTGCTACGATTTTCTCACTTATCTGAATACAGACATGCTTATTCCACTCTTATGTTAAATATTATCGCATTGTTTGTCCTAAGCATTTCCTAATACTGGGTTCCTTACAAATGTACACAGAGATTCAGTTACTGAAAACAGTGTCTTTGAATTGCTGACTTTTAAAAATAAGATTAAAAGCATTTTTTGTTGTAGTAATAGGTATTGCAGCTGCCTTTACAAAAAGATCATACACTTTGAGAGAGAGATCATTTATATATATATGGAATGGTTCACAGAAACAAACAACCACCCTCCCCCCTCCTCTCCCTTCCCAATACATAGTGATTCTACTATTTATGATTGAGTATTAAGCTTATTTATGGGTAGTAACATGCTGGGGAATAAGAACTTTTGTTTCTGAGTATTAATACCATACTGAAATGGATCCCTTCCCTTCCCTTCCCTTCCCTTCCCTTCCCTTCCCTTCCCTTCCCTTCCCTTCCCTTCCCTTCCCTTCCCTTCCCTTCCCTTCCCTTCCCTTCCCTTCCCTTCCCTTCCCTTCCCTTCCCTTCCCTTCCCTTCCCTTCCCTTCCCTTCCCTTCCCTTCCCTTCCCTTCCCTTCCCTTCCCTTCCCTTCCCTTCCCTTCCCTTCCCTTCCCTTCATTTATCTAACAGGTTGATATAAAATAACTCAGTTTTACATTAAGCAGTTTTGAGACTCTTTCACAACACACAGTTTGGAGGGATAAAAGTGACTTTAGTATTTGGAGTAAAGTATATAAAGTTAATGATGCATAAAGATATTGACTAGGAAGCTACTTTCGTATCTTCTAGAATCAATATATATTGTTATGTATAAATTTTCTAGTTTCAGATTATTGTACAAAATGATACTTCTTATCTGGATAAAACAAAAAATAGACATTATTTCTGAGCTCTGGATTCAGGAAAAAACAGAAGTGTACCTGGCAACATCTATGAGACTATTGCTGCCCTAACTGCAGAATAAACAGATATATTAAATATATTAATCATTTACTTGGGAAAACAAAAAAGCAAACAAAACAAACAAACAAAAAATCTGAGAAACAGGAATATCTGTAGTAGGGACAAGACAAAATAAAAAATACATAGCATTGTATCAAATCTGAAAAAAAAATAAATCATCATAATCATTTTGTCATTACCTAATAAACTCAGGGAGGATTTATTCAAAAAAGACACAATAATTTGGTTTTATGATGTTCTCAAATATGCTTGTAGTCTTAAAATTAAGTTAGTATTGGTCAATACTGAGCTATCTCCATTTATTTACAAGATGCTATCCAATGCCATAGAGATCTATTATGTAGACACTTAGAACAGTCAGTCATCTAGGTTTCCTCTGTAGCCAACAGAGAAGAAACACTCAGACTGTAGTCTATCCAACCTATTTTATAAGATCACTTCAGGCAGAGATGAATTTAACTGTAGACCGGTCTATTTCATTTCACTGATTCTAAGGGAAGTAGCTTAGCTTCAGACTTCTCTACATGGCAGATGTCCAGATTTAGCTAACTGAGTGACTTTGACAACATTATATTCTACATATTTATTATGTTATTAAATAAAATTAAATGTTATCAAAACATGTTATAGAACACTATAATTTCTTCTAATAATATAAAAATCCTTATGTTCTTATCCAGCTGACTATTTCATAGGTTGTAAGAATGTAGGAGTTCATAGTGATTAAGTATTTTAGGCAGGGTATATTCTAACCATGATTGTGCTGTAAATAGAATTTTTCCTAGTAGTTCCTGTGTCAAGCTCATACTTCTCATTAACTCCGGTAAATTGGGGCCATGGGGGGAGCAGGCACAGAGGGAAAGAAAGAGTACAACCCATACATTCTCTATCCCTCATAAATTGTTCTGATGATGAATTGCTATCACTGTTATACATATTTCACTTTATTTCGGGTCTGAATTTACCTACCTTCAATTTCTTCCCTTTGGTGATTTTATTTTCCCTTCTCACAGTACAGCCCAATTGCAAAGCCCTTGATATGCAGCAGTTTCAGTTATTATAGATTGAAGAATTCCTTGAATATTAGTTTGAAGTAGTAAGCTCTAACTACATTCATAATCAAAACTAGTTTTATACAATTTAACATTTTTACATTGAAAAATGACTTGGTTTTACTGATGATTCTGATACTAAACTAGGTCATATAACTATTGCACAGAAACACAAAATATGTATTAAAAACATTTAAAACTTGTGCCATCATAAAACATTTATTTACACTGTAGAGATTATAGACAGTAAGAAAAACGTGTGCTTTTATATTTTTGTTCTTTCAGAAATGCTAATGATTCCAATGAATTTTATTATTATTATTATTATTATTATTATTATTATTTAGTAGAACACACATTATCCTTCCTGTCTGGATAATTAAGCATTTTAATAGAAGTATGAGAAAGGTAAAATTATTTTCTCACTTATCTTCTTTTTGTAATTCTGGTATATCTAGTAGAACCTTAAGTGTGTCTCTTGCTCCATTTATTGAAGCAACAAAGGGAAAGCAATCTGTATATGAATAGAAACTGATAAAATGTTGTGCTAGTTTAATTATTCAAGAACAAAACCTGATTAAAACATTTATAAGTGGATTCTGGATCAAAAACTACAATATGAATGCCAACCCCCATTGCTTTCTTGGAAAAACACACATGAACATTGTTGATTTAAAAAGGAAACAAACGGTATGTTTATACATGCACATACATGCAGATACATATATCATCTCTATATGAAATAGGGATTAGAGTTTCACCTGTGATGGGCTGATCCCATTTCTCCACTTTTCCTGCTCATTATTAGATCTGGTTCAAAGCAGATAATTTGACTCTGGTCTCCTTCATGCTAGTTCCTCAATGATTAGGTGTAATGAAGGCCTTTTGTCTGTTTGAAGGAATTCTTCTTTGCAAACAATTAGACAACTTCACTTAAATAAAAGTGTATACATAAAAGAGAGAGAAAGAAGAAAAAAAAGAAAAGAAAAAAAGAAACAAGGAAAGAAAGAGAGGGAAGGAAGGAAGGAAGGAAGGAAGGAAGGAAGGAAGGAAGGAAGGAAGGAAGGAAGGAAGGAAGGAAGGGAGGGAGGGAGGGAGGGAGGGAGGGAGGGAGGGAGGAAGGGAGGAAGGAAGGAAGGAAGGGAGGAAAGAAGAAAGGAAGGAAGGAAGGAAGGAAGGAAGGAAGGAAGGAAGGAAGGAAGGAAGGAAGGAAGGAAGGAAGGAAGGGAGGGAGAGAGGGAGGGAGAGAGGGAGGAAGGAAGGAAGGAAGGAAGGAAGGAGGAGGAAAAGGAAGGGAGGAAGGGAGGAAGGAAGGAAACCAGAAATATACTCTGGTTGTGAAGTCACTTTTCTTAAACATTTAGCACTACGTGGTTAGCTTCAGGAATTGTTTTTTTGCTTTATATAGGAGTTTTTGAACTTAGATCTAAGAAAATTTTCCCAGTGAAAACTATGTTGAAAGTAGCTTGTTTGAATAAAATAATTCCAGAAGTCTCTATTTCATGTTTAAACAATTGGGAATGCTTTATCCAGCGTGGTATATAACTTCTAGTAAAATATTTGCTTGCACAGATTTTATTGAATTACACTGAATTTGTTGTGAAGTCTCAAACTGAGTTTATCTGTTTACTTCAGTCATATGTAATTGATAGAATATTGATGTTAGCACTAAATTCTCTTATCTAGTTGACTACCAAAGTGCACTGAACATTAGTTACTAGTCATTTAGGAAACAGGACTGATGTTTTCCATTTTTGCATATTGAATCAAATTAAAAATCTGGATGTACAGTCTAGTGCTGTGAAGATCAGCAAAGGATATTAGCTTTTCAGTTTTAATGGACTTATTAAAATATAGCATGTTAATATTAGAATGTAGCAGCAAAAGAAGCGGTAACAGAAACAGTTGAAATAAATAAGGTATTTATTATAAACATCTCTTTTGCAGTTGAACCAAATATTATAAGACTGATGTTCTGAGCTGACATTGATGGTGGTTAGACTAAAATCTGAAAATGTTTTAAGTGAATGTAAATCTGCAATTGGTAGAGGGAGGACTGTTGTTGATCTGTATTGAGAATTTTAATTTTCACAACACTGATTTGCCAACCTTTGTCACTTTGCTTTCTTGTAGAGATTTGATAGCAGATCAAGTCAGCAGGGAGATTCATATTTTTAAAGCTTCATTACTTAAATCACATTTGTGAACATAACAAAAAGTATTATCTTACACAGTTAAAAGTAGATTACTGGTGTCAGACTAAAAATGCTATTTTTTTTTTTATACTATTTCCTTGATTTCTTTTATCCCTCATGTCTGTATTTGATTTTAAACTGCCTCTACCTCCTTATTGCATTCAGACATATTTTTCTACTTTTCTTTAAACTAGCTATAGCTTTCCATTCATAGTTGCTCTACCCATCTTGTATCCCATAACTCCCATATGGAATTACACCAGTGTAAAATTGGAGCTAAACAGCAATCATTCAGCCTCTCATCTCCTTTACAAGGATACTGTGCATGGTAATTTTATACTGGAATTTGGCAGATGCGGTATTCTGTAAAATAGCCATCTGTCATCAGAAAAACCCCCACTCTTAACAGTTCATTGTAACTAACTAGTTCTTTCATCCCTAATTCTCTTATTTTCACTGCAGTGTTTCATCTTCTTTTCTGTTTAAAACTTTGACATGTTTTAAGATTGTTTTCATATACTTCATTTAGAAAAATCAAGAATAATTTTTTATTTGCTATTAATTAAAATATTGAGAGAAAGCTACAGGGTTTCAGTACTTGTATACTTGAATTTTAAATTCTTTAGTGGTAATCATGGTGATATTCAAGGGGAGTTGTTTTATATGTAGCTACAGATAGGGACAGTTTATAATGACTAATGTACACAATTACAGGATAAGCTACATCATGTTATGTTTTATAGTGTTAAGGAAAAACGTATCAGGTACGTTATAAGATTCAGTGGAAAAAGTAGAGCTTTTGTTACCCAGGCAGATCTTAAAAATTGGATTTAATTTCTTCTGCAGTTTAATAAAAGTTGTTTTTAGTCTTTTCCACATATGGTAGACACATTAACTAAAGAGGAAGGACTGGTAATAAATTGCTAGCTGAAATCTTCAGTCTTGACAATTCAGACTGCTAAATCAACCAGGGAGTAATAAGTGATAGCAGTCCTTTTCTCCCTATCACCTTGTACAGTCCAAAATGATATGAACACTGCAAAGGATAAAATACACCATTTTTGCGCATCATAGGAAAACAAACCAACAAACAAACAAAGACAGCCCCCACACATAGAATGAAAATCCAAAGAAGGTCTACATATGGCCCAGGTGGAAGGTCCTATACCTGGGCTGGGGCAATCCCAGTTGGGGTTGGGGTTGTTTTACCTGGAGAAGACAAGGCTCCAGGGAGGTGTTATAGCAGCCTTCCAGTACCTAAAGGGTACCTATAGGGAAGTAGGAGAGGGACTCTCTCAGGGACTGTAGTGATATAACAAGGAGTAATGGTTTTAAAGTAAAAGAGGGTAGGTTTATATTAGATATTAGGAAGAAATTCTTTACTCAGAGGGTGGTGAGGAGCTGTAACAGGTTGCCTAGAAAAGTTGTAGCTGCCCCATCCCTGGAAGTGTTCAACACCAGGTTGAATGAGGCTTTTGGAAACCTGGTCTGGTGGGAGGTGTTCCTGCCCATGTCAGGGGAGTTGGAATTAGATGATTTGTAAGGTTCCTTCCAACACAAACCATTCTATGATTCTATGACTTCATAGCAAGAAAGGTTTGGGCCTGTTTTTGAAAATTCTTCTTCAATAGCAATCCTATTCTAAATGGAAAGAAATACAAAGTACTGAGTAATTCACTGGGCATATTGCTGCAAAGGTCCCTACTTGCTTTATATATACATACACATATATGCATATTTATGGTTTTAAAGGCAGATGGATACAAGAAGCCTACACTGGATCTGAAGAGAAGGACCCACTGTTGAATTTGGTTGTTTAGAGAGTGAAACTTGAAGTTTTAGAGAAGCTGATATGCAAACAGTCAGCATGCCTTTCCCTTCCTCCTATTTTTTTATTTACTTTTTTTTTTTTTTTTTTAGTTTTATCTTTTCCTTGAACAAAAATAATGACAAATAAACTGGACAACTTCAATGAATATGAAGGACAAAAGCCAAAACTAATACATTTTACTACTTTTCCTGAGCTCCACTGATTTGTAAAACATTCATATTTGAAAGACATTAACTCACAAAGGAACATTTTTTATTTTTTGTTGTCATTGATATTTTTATTTTTTTGACAGAATTCCTTTATATTGATGCAAAGCACGGCAGACTGCATTTTAATTATGTGTCCATTTATTAGATCATGAAGAATGCTATTTCTCAGTCACAAAGCAACTCAGTGATTTTTAATTCATACAAACCATGCTGCTGAACATGAGCAATGAGCTAGATTGCTACCCCGCATAACATATTTTTTTCCACTTGATAGTTTTTCTATGAAACTAGTAACAATAAACCTATTCCAGAGAGTAGAGGTATCTCATACAGTGCTTTTCACTCTCCTCTGACATTTTGGCCATTCTTATTGCTGTGGTATTCTCTGTCTCACCTGTGAACTGGTTGTCTTGCAATAGATATACTTCCCTTCTTGTACCTTCTGTTTAATCTTGCAAGTGAGTAGCTCAGTATATCATGTCCATTTGAGATAATCTCTGAGCTGTCTAATCACACAATATCCCATTGCTGGTGTTCACTGCCTCATTTAGTAGTTCTTCTCTGTGGATTTGAAATACACAATGCGGAAATTACATACATTATTTCTAAATATATCTTCCATTTAACTATAATTTTCCAAGTCAATGGGATTATTAGCACTCTCATGAGTGAAAACTAAATGCTCCCATAATCCTAATAAATTAGCGAATGAGTATTTGTTTTAACATTTATTATGGTGTGTTCTTACTCTAATAGCAATGTACTGTAGGTGTTACTTACCATTTTTAGAGCAGATTGAATATTTCAAGTAGTGCCCTTGTGACCTGGTGAGTGGTAGTCTCACTGCAGGAGATGCCTTTAGTTCTTTCTGCATTGATTTTAAGGACAGCTCCCTTTTACATTATTAACACAGTTTCAAGGCCACAGCTATTAACCAGTTAAATTGTAAACTGAAATACAGATTAACATAAAGGAATAATAGATTATGAATTAATTTAGGAAATAAATTAGGAAAAAAAGGAATAATTAAAGTCAAAATTAGATGTGGGGAGCTCCTGCTTCCCAGATTTCTGTTAAATCCACAGCAGCATATCTCCCTTTGGAGCACTACAGTTCTGAAAAGGATTCAGCAGCAGATGTCAGGAGAGAAGGAATGAAGCATGGAAGTGTGTATTTGAGAACTGAATATCAGTCTAACAAATATTTAATGGAGCAATGAAGCAGAGCTCTGTGTTATTGCTAGTGGCTCTGTGGAGTCTTCATGGTCACTGGATGAACTGCTTTTCTGGCAGTAAAGAAGACAGGGAAGAGTTTTGGGCTAATGCCATTTTTAGAAGAAATAGGTAATCTGTACAGCCTGAGCAGTGTTTTGAGAAAACAATGGGCGAGCTGCTATAAATACACACCCTATTATAGTCACACTGTAAGTTTAAATAAGATCCGTCCTTGCAGCTATTAACAGGAGTAAGATTAGAACAAAGATTTTCTCAGATAGTCAATATGTATTAAATATTTAGCGCATACTTATTGGATTTCATTGAGCATTTAAAAAAAGGCATTTGATCAATCAGGGACCAGACAGAAAGGATCTGTTGATAAAGTCTGCTGTTGGTTTGTTTGTTCTGTAATGAATAATATTTCTGGAAAATGAGATGGCTTACAAGACTTGAAAAAAAATGCATGCAGTAATTGAAAATCTCCATGAATAAGTGGTGGATATTTAGATCCATAATGATTACCATGACTATAGCAATGAAATTGGCTATTATAACACATTTCTAGTTTCAAGGCTTTGGCCTCTTTACAATTATGCTGATAGCTTATGACAACATTTCCTAACATGAGAAGGATTTCAAAGCTGTGTTTAACCTTTCAAGACAGTGTTTGAACAATTTACTGGAATGTTTAAATTTCAAAGAGAGTCCCTGTTAAAAGCACTATCGGGGGAATGTATGCTAGCATTCATTTATCAGCTCAAATACAAGGCTTAAGCCCAGGGTAAAAAAAAAAAAAAAAAAAAAAAAAAAAAAAAAAAAAAAAAGAGGATTATTTCAAACTGCAATCAAAATGTGAATAAGCTATTTTTTTTTTTTAAAGCTTAAAATCACCACTTTGTCATATCTGATCAGTTTTATCAGTTTAATACAACTTAAGCATAACTCACTTTGAACTTATACACATGATCAGTTCACCAGCAGATGATGGACAGCAGCCACTAGCATTCTTTGGAGATAGCCTTCAAACAAAATTATGGCTCAGTTAGACATAGAAAGCATATTAAATCCTCTTAAAATAAGATAAATCGTTATGTTCACAATTATTAAGTAGATTAATCAACTTTTAAACAAAACCATCATTTATAACAATTATATTCTGAATGAAAATAATTTTAAAGGAAAATCAATATATTTCAGTACTATGTGTAAAGTGCTAAAGGCAGATTTCTGCTTTTTCTAGCTATGTAAGTTTGATCTAAATATAGTCAAATACAACTCCCAGTCTTTGCTTCCTCTTTTTCTTCCCTGTATTCCAGACTGCAATTTGGGATTTGTCATTTTTAACATTCCCCCATTTATTATGTAGCTTATTCCTTAACACTTCCAAATATATCATTTAATTTTTACTAACACATAGATACTAACACATCTCTCTTTCAGCCTAAATCTCATTGTATTCCACCTTTACTTCTGGATTGTATTACTCATCCCTCCCTATTCATAAAAGCTGTTACACTGAAGGGCACTGTCCTTGTGACCACATCCCTCCCTCTCCTCATCCTTGTGGGGACTCACTGTCTGTTGCTCCACTGAGTTTAAAGTGTTGTTTAAATCTGCTGCTCCCTGTTGACATGAGATTACTTGTCTTCACTTCAACACCTTTTTTTTTTTTCCCCTAAGGTCTTTTTGTTCAGTTTCTCACAAGTCCTATGAAATAGTTCCCCCTTCTCCTGATTTTCTCTAATAACACAAAAGATTTATTGAACAGAGACTATTCCTAATAACATGTGTGCATAGTTCTTCAGGGTTCTTATTTCAGCCAGAGCCTCTTGGTAATATATACTTCTGAGCCCAGATACAAGCTGCATAGCAAAGGTACAGAAAAAATGGTACTTGTGCTACTGCCTCTGAGTCTGCAGTGTAAACAACTAGATGGTCCTTCACAGCTCAGGTGCCTGCTGGTGTTTTTTGGCACAATGCCAGAGCAAGACATGAACTCTTAGCTCTGGATCTACAGCAAAATTGCTTATCTGTTCAGCCCACAGGCCCATCCATAAAACTGCCATGAAACAAGCAATAAATAATTTTTCCAATAATTAATTATTCCTGGAACTGTATTCTCTGGATCAGGATAATTCCTGGAATGATACCATTGCGTATGGAAGGCTGTTCTCTATTTGCTAGCTGATGCAGAAAGGAAGCATTCATAGCCAATCCCTTTCTCCAGGTTTTGATTTTTTGTCAGTATTAAGATACCGTTTGTCCTTAAGTGCAGTGAGGGCAAGGGAAGGGACCTGAATGTTCCTGTTTCAGACATGAAAGAAGCACAAGAATGATTACTTTTTGATGTTTGTTTTGGCCCTACTTTGCTGCTGAGTTTCTGGGCATTTGAACTTAATCTTTTGCTTTTTCCTACTAGGTGTGTGGCAGCACGTCTGCAATTACAGATGTTCTAGAAAAGGAAAGAATAAGAAACAATACATAGCTCTGAATATTTATCTCAACGAAAAAGGCTCAAAGTCTTGGTAAGGAAATGAGTGTGAAAATGAAGGTACCTCAGACTATTTCTGGTCAGAAATGAGATTCATAAGCATTTGCAACCAGTTCCTCTGAATTTACTTCTCTATGAGAGAACTCCTTAATTCTTTTAATACATTGTAAAAGCTCTTTGGTAAAACAAAGCTAAAAATTGATTTTTTTATCTAATAAAAGTCACTAAACTATTAGCAGGATCTTGCCACTCTTTCTAGGTTGGGAATCTTTTGGGACTAACTTACTGAAGCCCTATTATTGAGGTATTAATCATATCAGAGTTCTAGCCATATCTGTCAAATGCACAAAATATAAGTGCAACGTTATTCTTTTTCACATGCAATGTCTCCAAATTTCCAACTGACAGATAAGAAAGAAAAAAAATGATGCTGCACTCATTTGGAATTCAAATCTAATACCACATTCACTCCCTATCTAGTACATTTAACACATTGTGAACCTGATTCTCTGTGTTGCAAATTATTTACTACAGCTTCACTTATTCCAATACCAGGCTGCTCACTGATGTCAGGTGAGAAACCCTACAGGGTATACACACCACTAACAAAAAAAAAAAAATAAAAAAAATACCCTTTTACTTCCTTGTCTGTATTTATGAGCTGCAGGTTATGTGTCTCTTCCTCTCTAGCACTGATTCTTCTCCTTCTCCTTCTCCTTCTCCTTCTCCTTCTCCTTCTCCTTCTCCTTCTCCTTCTCCTTCTCCTTCTCCTTCTCCTTCTCCTTCTCCTTCTCCTTCTCCTTCTCCTTCTCCTTCTCCTTCTCCTTCTCCTTCTCCTTCTCCTTCTCCTTCTCCTTCTCCTTCTCCTTCTCCTTCTCCTTCTCCTTCTCCTTCTCCTTCTCCTTCTCCTTCTCCTTCCTTCTCCTTCTCCTTCTCCTTCTCCTTCTCCTTCTCCTTCTCCTTCTCCTTCTCCTTCTCCTTCTCCTTCTCCTTCTCCTTCTCCTTCTCCTTCTCCTTCTCCTTCTCCTTCTCCTTCTCCTTCTCCTTTTTAGTCTTCTATTTTGTTGTTGTTGTTGTGGTTGTTATTATTATTATTTCTTCTCCTCCAGGAGATAGAAGGTAGTTTTTATACAACTTATTTTTGAAGGCTTTACCTCAACTCAGATCATTACCTGCCAAAAATGTTTTATTACACAAGGCAGCTCCACTTCTCCATTATCATTCAACTTCCAAATTTCCCATACTAAAGGTAAAATTCACAATCAAAGGTTGTTGTTAGACTAAGCAGCCACTCAGAGTTCTGAAATCACAGTGTTGTCTTAGGTTGTGTTGACAATGGATGTCTGAACTGACCTCAGCTTTCTGAGCCAAAAACCAGCTCAACAGGTGGCTACACAGCTTTGATTGACACATTGTCAGGTCTTTCTAACAGACAGGCTTAACCCTGAGCTACAGCCTGGATTATCATCATCAATGTTATATGATGTCGTATATCACACATATCCAGTGTCCCTAATTCGATGGCATTAGGAGCGAAAGAAGGTTCACTTGTTATGCTTTCCCTGGATATTCAATGCTATGAACTGATTTTGTATTACCATGCTTACCTGAAAGGATCTATGGCTGTGAAGATATACATCTATCACTATATCGTACACCTACTGAACAACTTTGTAGGTACATATATAGTGCAGTTCCAATTCCTATGATGCAAGGATTTATCTGATTACTGTCATGTTACAGAGTCCAGTGTTTCACTGAGACAGTTTTAAAAAAGTTGAACTTATTTAATAAGGTGATGGATGTAACAGATTTGGAATTACTGCTGGTAAACACAGTTAGTGCAATAGGAAGTAATATATGATAATAGTCCTATCCTGGGTATTCCTCACGAAAAAGTGAAGGGGCAGAGCTTACCAAGAATGTATCAGAATCTATCCCTCCATGTCTTGGTGGAGGAGAAAGAGACAAATCTTTTCTCCCTTCCACAAACCCCTGCCCAGCTCTTCTTTTCTCCTCACTCCAGATCCTTTTTTTTTTTTTTCTTCTTCTTCTTCCCTTCTTAAGCTGACACTTAATACTCTTTTATGTCCTAACCTTATCTGTTCCCTCCCTGGGGTGATGTTTAGCATGATTTGGGTGAAGAGTTGAGTACTATAATCATATGTGTTTAGCACATACTTCTTTAAGTGTGTATGATAATGTACTCATTGTCATATTCAGGGGGTGAATTTTAATAATTAATTTACACATAATGAAGAAAAAGGTTTCACTTGGGCATGATGGCCATCAAGATTCTGTTCTGCCACCAATACAGGGCTGTCCCAGCAACACAATACTCCCTCCTTCAGCAATCTCTCATATGAAGCTTACGGACCTTCATCCACAGAGTTTATGTAAGTGATAAACGAGAACTAGCTGCTCAATCCTCCTTTGCCCAAGGCCTGTGCCTACTAGTGATGCTAATGTCTGACTATTCTCCACACTTATAAGTACACTTGCAGCAAGATGCATCGTATGCATAAATCCCAACTCTATGGGCTGGACTTCCATGACTACAAACACCATTACCCACTGCACCTTCCTCCCTCAGCCTTCCTTCTTCTTTCAGAGACAATTATTCTTTTCTGTCCCCCTTTTCACTCAACCAGTTGTTCCTCGACTTTTTGTCAGCCTCTTGCCTCCTCTACATTTTTATGCCATGTGCTTTGTGGTGTGGGATCTCTTATTTTCTGGGATCAGGTTTATCTTGCAAGCTTTTTCTGATCCTAAAAATAGCATTTATCTTTACAATGACAGTTTTTTCCCTTTTATTCCTCCCCTTTCCCTCTTTTAAATAAGCATTTATCATTTCCCTCTGAGAAACATTTTTTGTTGCCTATATAGTCTTCCTTCTCTTGCTACAGCACCCTGCCTTTCCTCCTATTTAGGGGGTTGACCATGCTGCCATACAGCTATGGAAGAGAAATGTGAGAATAAGGATCAGAGAGGCAAGACACATACATACAGCTTCAGAAAGGTGAAAGTGTTCCTATTTTTCAGAAGCAGTACAAAAGATAAACAAAGAAATCCAGATGCTGCTCGATAGAAAAGTAACAGCTGCAAGATATAGCTAACAGAGGCTGGCAAAGTCTGAGGTATATGGGCAAGTCATGTTGCACGAGTCAGGTGCTTGTTGCATACAGAGGGCGTATAGGGTTGGGAATTGAACATGAGCTAGCTCTGCTGCTGTGCCATGACAGTGAATCTGACTGAAGATCAGGACGCTTTCTTCTGCAGTTGAACAAGAGTGTTAGCCAAGCAGTGGAGTCCAATTGGGAGATTTGGGCTTGAGCATGAACTTGAAGGAGAGGTAACATAACAGCAGAAGAGACCTGCTCTTAATTTCTTAAAGGACAGATGTGTTGCAGTTCTTCTCTTTAGTTAATCTTGATGGAAATAGTTGTGTAACAAGTGCAACTGTAACAATGGGAAAATTTAAAACTATTGAATGTAAGAGTGAAAGAAGGAAAAGAAGAACTACTTATTATTATTTTGTCCACTTAAAATATCTTACATTTCTACTATGAATTCATAATTTTGTCTTTTAGAACTTCATATTTTTAAATATTGTTATTCTGTAACTACACTATAATTTTTATCATTAATGAATAAACATTTATGTATAAAAATAGGAGCTAGATTGATAGGGAGAAAAAAAAAGTGGTATTTTCTATGTTAAAAATTATAAAGCATTGTTTAGATTTCTTTTTATTCACTTACACAACTTATCTTAGAGTGTATAATATAAAACTGTATAATCTGTCCACAGTTGGGTTGGTGGTCTGTTAATCATCCTCAGTGGATGTGTGTGAGTGCAGTGCTACTGAAAATCTGCATTTACTCCTACCTCCTCACTAAAATCTCTCCCTTTTATTTCACTAATTTTTATTGAACATGAAAAGAATGACCTCTGTCATTCTTCATACTCCTACCTATTATCTAAACAGCTGAATACTTTTTTCATGTTTTCTGTTTCCATTATACTTGGTAATCTGATTTTAAAAATACACCATGTTTTAATTAAAGGCCTGTGTGCATTTATGCAAGGGAAGATAATAATATCTACATTACAGTAGATCCTTGTTAATTTGCATTAATGATAGGGAGAGCTATGGTGAATTAAAGAATTTTGCAAATTAGTGTCAAAGTTAATAAATAATGAAAACCAGAGTGTAGTTAATCTACAAATGTTTCATTAATTCATTTTAACAGTTGTAGTTTGGCTATAATCGTCTGTGATTTTGTTATTTTTTAGTAAGTGCTACCAAAACATCTGATGCATGCTGTGATACTAAAACTGGTTGCTGTCCCAAGAAGTTTACAATCAAGAGGACACTTGCAGTAATAAAGGATCAAACTGGGAAACACAGAGGTGAGCATAACCTGCCATTCTTCATCATCATCATTCGCATCTCAATCTTTGCTGGGGATTCTAGCAGCAAGTACTTTCAAACTGGAACATAGCCAGTAAAAAATGAACTTTTTTATATGACAATAACTTGCAATTTTCTATATTCAGTCTTTAAAGGTGAGTGGAAGAAGCTGAACGGAGTTTTAAGCAACTCGTACAATGCACAAGTAAGTGGAATGCAGATTAGTGAGGTTGATGTATGATACTATTGAAGTGAAACATATCAAATAATATTAGCTTAAACTGCAGAGAAATTTAGAAAGGATTTGAATAGGGTTTTGTAGTATATGAATTCACCCTTATGCATTCTTGCAAGTAGGGCCTGGAATGTTAACTGACCATAGCAGTTTTATGTGTTTTGAATGCCAAAAATGATATTACCTCCAAGTATGCCACCTTTTAAGCACAATAATAGCAGAGGGTATAGTGACAGGAATTATTTTGTTTTTATCAGAATGCAAAAAATATGGCAGTAACACCATAACAAAGCGGTGTTAAGTGGTACTCTTATACCACTTAAGTTATTTTGGCAGTGGATAGTCAGTCAGGAGCTTGCTTGCATCTGTCCCAGAAGTGACAGGTACATTTTCTGGTTGTCTGCACTGTGTGTCTAAACTAGAAGTGACTTTTTTGTTGTTGTTGTTTTGTTTGGTTTTATTTTTTTCCCACTTCTGGTGAAAATTCTGACCCAGATATTTTGCTGGGCACAGCAGGTCACAGAAGTACAGATGGCACTGACATACAGATAGCATTGTAAGCAGCACTACCTTGCTCTCAGTTTGCCAAATGCTCAGGCTACCACCATCTTTCAATCGCTGTTTCATTAAACCTTCCTTTGCCTGATTGTGGATAGTCAGGGCATAGTTTAATCAAAAAAAAGAAAAAAAAAAAAAAAAGCACAGAAGACACGAAGAAGTCACAGACATTTCTTTAGGTGTACCCCTATTCTGGTAAATCAATTAGCTCTGGAGTCATTCCCAGGCCCAATTTTCTGGT
Organism: Aythya ferina; assembly: GCF_964211825.1. NCBI lineage: Eukaryota > Metazoa > Chordata > Aves > Anseriformes > Anatidae > Aythya > Aythya ferina. Next base: position 190,276,278 of record NC_140296.1, on the reverse strand, counting down.
CTTCTATTTTGCATATATGTTATTTAGGACACTGGATCTCTTTGTAATAAATGGCTCAGTCTTCAAAATAGGATTATAATCAAAGTTTACAATTTATTAAAGGAATAGAGCAAACAGCTCTGGGTGCGCCGGGAGTCTCTGCTCCACCAGGACGCACACCAGTTACATCAAGCAGCTGATTTTTATGCTCCTAGGCTGATACATATTCATTACTACTTCTAAAAAAACCAGGGTTATTATAATTACTTTCCGGAATCCAAACCCTCCTACTGGAGCATGCGTATCAGTCTCCGGTGGTCCCTCTGGGGGTCTCTCGTGCTGAAGGCTCATAGTCTTCCTCCCTCTTGTCCTTCTCCTTTGTCCAACTTGGCTGTATGTCAGAGACTTGTGCAACATCCCCTGCAAGCTTTGTCTTTTAGTTATTTTTCAGCTCTCCCTGTCTCCTTAATCTCCTGGCCAGATAGCAGAGACTTGCATAGTGTCCCATGCAATAGTCATAATAGTTAGCAGTTATTCTGAAACCCCCCCAGACATCAGAGACTCCAAGGAAAAGTCTACAAATATATTTCCCTTCAAGCTCTCTATTGACACAAATTGCTAAAACATTCCTTTGCAAAGTACAAGAACTATATACATTAACCACTCTGTTTTTCTTAGACTTGTGGTTATACAAGGGTATGTAAGACAGAAGGTCACATTCATCATACCATGCGGCCCTAGCATTGTTCCATATTGACAGGAATCAGATGAACATATCTCACATCTTGAACTAACTAGTTCCCTCTGGGAAAAAAATCATAGTATAGTTCAAGGGATAGTTCATGCTAGAGGTCTGGTCCTATGGGTAGGATGGAAAAGACTACTGGTGACACTATCTCTGCTGAAACAGATCCTTCTTTGTTAAAAGAAGGAAATAATCCCATAATCCCAGAATTGTTTTCTCCTAGACTTGCCTAACTAATTCACACCTACAAAGTACTAGTAACCTCTGTAATTGTTGTTGTTGTTGTTTTGTTTTGTTTCAGGAAAGCATGAGCACATGTACACTGTGAAAGTCTTCGAGGTGCTTCAAATCCTCATTATCTGAATGCTAACTACTACTTCAGCCAACTCTGCCCACTTTTGAATAAACTGCAGTGCTCATCACAGTATAAACTTTCACTATAGTGATGTTAGATATTTCACTGGTTGGCATCATTGCAGCTACAGCAATATACTTCATCAAATTTTTAGTGACAAATAGCACAAATTTCATTTGTATTTGGGCTTTTCTGTCCTCATCATGGAGGCAGATGATGATTCTAGTGATTCTGAGTGCTCAATTCCACATATAGAGTTCTTGTAATATAACTGGACTTTATATGTTTGGATAGTGATGTGATCCTTTTTCATCGCTGTAACTGCTGTACACCAGAATCTCTGGTTGGTGAATGAGAAATGTGTGAAACCGAGTGCTCCAGCTGCTTCTGCTCTGATATCTGTCCACAGACCAGTTATTTTTCCATGGTAACATACTTTATAAGTACCCCAAGGACAGCTATGAAAAACACCTAAATAACCAAAATATTTGTTTGTTTGCAACAGTACAGACAAGCAGCATATCTAGGTTTGTGGTATGCTGGTACATTTTAGAGCATGTGTGCAAATCTGTAGTAACTGGAGAGAAAAGGAGCCTGTGAATGAAGATCTGCACTGATAGTGGACTTATCAGAAAACAGGTTATATGAACATCACGGATCATGGAAATTGGCTAGTGGAAAAAATGAGTGCTTGGGAAGAGTGATGTAATAGTCACAAAATAAAAAATAATTATAATACAGGAACAAGAATCAGAGGGTTATTCAGGCTTTGGGTATACAGGTATGAAGGGTAGAGCATGATGGAAATTATTCTAGCTGGATTTGGTCCAAGGAGCAGTCTTTCTAGTAAGATGCTCATTTTGCAAAAGATTTTAACTAGATTTTAAACTAAATAGCAGTCAGAAATTGGAGCAGATGCAGTAAACCATTACAAATAGAGGTTCATTTGATATGGATTTTTCTTGCCACATTAACGTGCCACTTAATAAAAACCTTAAAGTGGGAAACACAATAAATATGTCACTCATCATAAAGCTGCTTTAAACAATGAGAATGTAGTGACATACCAGGATGAGCGTAGCCACTAAAATAGCATACACAGTAATTCTGCTCTCTCACCCAAGAGCTGAAGAAAATGAAGTGGTAGTAAGATTACAGTGGCTCCAATCACTTTTATTTTATTCATGCTCCATTGAGGTTTGATGCACATGCTTCTGCCTGTACTACACATTTGTGTTAGATAACGGACAGTATTTCAGTAATGGGGACAACTATAAGTGAACTCATGAATAAAGTTTCCTTTCTTTTCTAACTGCTATTTATATTTCAAAACTTCTCCTCATGTCCACTCATGCCATAACATGATGTAGCTCTTGTTTTAGTAATTGTGTTTTTCATCGTCAACCTACTTGCTCTTTCAGTGTATTTTCACAAGTTTTTTGTCTTTGATGTCTTATTTCAATTTGTTTATCCCCACAATTCAGTATGGTTCTTTTCACTTGAATCTCATACATTGAGCTGTTTTTTTCTTTACATCCTTTCACTTCACTTTTATCATAGAATCGTAGAATAGCTCAGGTTGGAAGGGACCTTAATGATCATCTAACTCCAACTTCCATGCCATAGGCAGGGATGCCACCCACGAGATCAGGTTGGCCAAGGCCCTATCCAGCCTGACCATGAACACCTCCAGGGATAGGGCATCGACATCTTCTCTTGGCAACCTATTCCAGTGCTTCACTACCCTTACAGTGAAGAATTTCCTCCTGATGTCTAGTCTAAAATCTAACCTCTTTTAGTTTAAGACCATTCCCCCTTGTCCTGTCATTATCTACCTGAGTAAAGAGTCCTTCTCTATCTTTTTTTATAACAACCATTTAAGTACAGAAAGGCTGCAATGAGGTCACCCCCGAGCCTTTTCTTCTCCAGGCTGAACACCCCCATCTCTCTCCTCCTTTCTTCATCCGCAAGGTGCTCCAGTCCTCTAATCAGTTTTGTATACCTCCTCTGGACTTGCTGTAACATGTCTATAACTTTGTGGTTCTGGGTGCCCCAAACCTGGACACAGTACCCCAGGAATACCCCAGGAGGGGTCTCTAAAGGGCAGAGCAGAAGGGGACAATCCCCTACCTTGACCTGCTGGCCTCTCTGTTGATGCAACCCGGGATGTAGTTGGCTTTCTGGGCTACAAGCGTGCACTGTTTATAGCTCTTGTAGAGCCTTTTGTCTATCAGAACCTCCAAGTCCTTCTCTTTAGGGCTTCCCTCAATGAGTTCTCCCAGTCTGTACTCCTGTCTGGGATTGTCCCAAACCAGGTGCAACACCTTGCACTTGGAGTTGTTGAACCTCATGCAGTTCATAAGGGCCCAATTCTCAAGGTTGTCCAGGTCCCTTTGGATGGCATTCCTTTCTTCTTTGGTATAAACTGCACCACCCAGCTTGGTGTCATCTGCAAACTTGCTGAGGGTCCACTCAATCCCATCGTCTATGTCAATGATGAAGATATTCAAAAGCACCAGTCCCAAGACAGACTCCTGAGGGACACCACTCATCACCGACCTCCACCTGGATATAGAGCCATTGATCACTACACTCTGGGTGAGGCCATCGAGACAATTCCTCATTCATTGGATGGTCCACCCTTCAAATACATATCTTTCTAATTTAGAGATTAGGATGTTTTGCAGGACAAAACAAAGGCCTTACTGAAGTCCAGGTAGATAACATTGGTTGGTCTTACCTTTTCAACTGTTGCAGTCACTCCATCATAGAAGGCCACCAGATTGGTCAGGCATGATTTACCCTTGGTGAAGACATGTTGGCTGTCCTGGATCACCTCCTTGTGCTGCACATATCTTAACAATGCCTCCAGAAGGATCTGTTCCATGATTTTGCCAGGCACAGATGAGAGGCTCACTGGTCTGTAGTTCCCTGGGTCTTCCTTTCTACCCTTTTTAAAAATGGGAGAGATGTTTCCCTTTTTCCAGTCACCTGACTGCCATGATTTTTCAAATCTTCCCTTTTCTCTTCTCTTTTTCATATTTTATTCTCCATTTTGTACATTTTTTTTCTTCCTCTTTTCTGCATTTCTTTTGCAGTCCCTTTCTTCCTTTTCATTTTCTCAGCTCTTTGTATTTCTCCTTTAACATTTTCTCTAAATTCATCTCTTTTATTATTTATTATTATTTATTTTTAAAATAGTTTTATCTGACTTTTCTTATTTGTGGTTTTAATTAATTAATTAATTATTTTGGCACCCTCTTTTGTTTTATGTAGTCACTGATATATCCTCAAATCTACTTGAATGGCTGCACCTGTGGTGGTGTGAGAATCAAAGAAACTAGTGAAAGGTAAGTAAGAAAAGAAAAAGAAAGAAAAAAAAATAGAAAAAAAGAAAAAGAAAGAAAAAAAAATAGAAAAAAAGAAAAAGAAAGAAAAAAAATAGAAAAAAAGAAAAAGAAAAAAACTGCTATGGAAACTACGAAAAAAAAACTTGGGTGGATGGCTTACAAGGAACTTTACCATAGTCTTATAGATTTAAAGTCTCAGGTCTAGGATGCTTTTGTAACTTAAAGATCTTATTTCTGTTTCCCATTCTGATGGCTCCTGACTCCCTTGGAGAAGTCCTAATGGGGTGGTGGGGAACTGAGTAACTGAGAAATGAGAAAAATTTAAAGCATAGAATGGGGAAAAACGATGGCTCAGAAGAAAAGATGATCCATTTACTACCTGAATGATTTTGCCCACCACACACTGTCGGAACTACCATGGCTTTCTTCCTGAGAATGAAACCTGAGTCTTACATGTGGGGGAAGTGGATGGCTGAACTTGAGAGGTGGGGCTATTAATTTCTATTAATTAGAAATTAATATTTCTGCAAGCATAAGAAAACAGACATTTTGTTTTCTTATTTTTGTTTCTTCTTAAATATGTTCCTTCCTTCAGTTCAGTGTTGTGAGAAAATACATAGTATAGAAACTACTTTGGTGAATATCAAGGTTCTGTTAAACCTGACACGTGCTAGGTAGTTCCGTCCAAGAATATAGGTTAAGTTTAAGGTAAATAATAGATACAATTCAACACAGACTTTGTCTAGGAAAAGTTTTTCTGAGCACTTAAGTTTTACACTATAGACCAATGTGTTTGGGTGGGAGCAAGAGTCTGTATAGAGAGTGTGGGAGTCACAAAGATGGTAGTGAATATGCATTACAGTATTTCTCTAGAGAAAAATGCTAGTATCTCATGTAAAGAGAATACTAACATTAACATTATGTCCTAAAAGACTGTTTAGTATTTGTTAATGAAATCTAGATGGATAATGTGATTAAATTCAGGTTTCCTTTCAGACATCACTTTTTTAGTATCTGAGGAAAATTCACAAAAGAAGTTATTACGTTGTTAGTGTTCATGATTATTCAGCTGTTTGAAGCTATATGATTTTTTTTTTTTTTTTCCTTTTTGAGTTAATTTGCAGATTAGGAGATTAGGATCCTGACATATGTACACTTTGCAATTAGCTGTAATATCTTAAGATGTTCCTAGCCTCGTAGCCTTTTTTTTTTTTTTTTTTAAATTAGTGTCTAAATAACAAAACTAACAGGAAGAGACATGAGATTCTTTTTCAAGATGCTTCTGGGCATAACCTAACAGCTAAGATTAAACCCTCCTCTCTATAAACTTATAACAGACAGTGATCTCTGATAATAAGTAGGTGAACATTATTTCATATTTTATATTTCAAACTCTGTTTTGGTAACTAAACAAGAGAATGAAAATAACAGGTGGGGATACTAATGGTTTACCCTCCTCCAGCCATTTGCAAAATGAATGAGTCTGAACCTTGATTTTGATGCTTATACCAGAAAAACTCTGAACAAATGGTATATTATAAAGTCCATAGAAAAGTATTATTTAGAATGTAAAAAGTTATGAAACCAGGTAAGCTTTCAGCAAAAGCTTTAAAATACTGTGTAGACATGCTGATATGAAGGTCAATTGGAGATAAATCTGTATTGTAATGCTGGATCTTAGAGGAACAAAAATCCACTGGAGCACATTAGATACAGCTGGCATGGGGACATTACTTCTCTATACAACATTATTGAAATTCATACTGGAATGCATATGTTCAAAGTAAATATACAAGTTTTGCAAATATATTTGGAAAACTTAGAAAAATAGAAAAAAATGTAAGCATGAGATGAATTGGAAAACCTCCCATCCCTCCCATTCAGTAGCGCATATTAGAGAGTTTGAAAGCTTAATGAACAGGGAAAAAATTATAAGATAGGAACTTGAACTTGTTCTTACATTTCTCCCCTAAAATGCATTAAATGTTACTTTGCTTTACTGCAGGACAAGATTTTTAAGATAAATAGTTCCATGAAATAATATATCTGTTTACAGCCTGAGCAAGAGGCAAGAAAGGGACTGATATCTTATAAACACATTCATAGCTAGAAAATTTATGATATCAGAGAACTCAGTCTGATTCAGGAAGGTAAAACTTAGATTCTGTTGCAGATGAAACAAATCCAGGCAAAAATTAGTTTTAAAGTTTAAAATAATTGAATCCTGTTCTCTCTCTAAGGTGATCTCTACCTGGCTTTACTTCCATACACTACAGTTTTGCTTACTGAGATTTAATCATTCACCTGAAAATAAGTTTGAATATAAAAATGGTGTGTATCTTTCACTATTCTTACAATAAAGGCAAAGGTACTGTGAAGGAAAACATTATGGAGTCAGTGATGCTCCTTAAATTTACCAGTAGAATCATTTGAACTGTGAATGAAAACAGAGGTTCAGTCTCAGCAGACAGAAAAGGCCATACAGAGCCACTAGGACCTGCCTGCGGGCTCCATTTTCCTTTGGGGTTTCCAATTCAAGATGACACACTCTGCATGGTGAGCATACTTTGATAGACCTGCAGTTGAAAACTGCCTCTGAGTAACTGGAATGCTTATTGGAAGAGTGAGCAGAGGTTTAAAGGAGTGAAGTTTGAGTGAGACAAGTGGTCCTTAGTTAGGACCACTAATAATAGACAGCTATTATTTGGCATTTCTTTGGAATTCCATCATTCATTTTCATATATGTGAATATCAAGAGAGATTTTCTATTTTTTTTTTCCCTTTTCTTTAGACAAAAATACACTTAACGTTTATAGGACAGCAAGTGCTACTGGGATGCTAAAAAATTCCTGAATATTGCTGGAGAATAAGGTATTTTTAGGAAGTATAAAAACGTGTTGATGAGCTCAGCCTCAGTTACATTTATTTGCAAAAATTAGATGCTTTAGTTAAAAAAAAATGTATAGAAAAGAACTGATTCCAATTCTGCAATACTGTGGAGAAAGTTAATCATTATCTCCTAACATGAAATATATATAAAATTAAAAAAAAATAATAATAATTCAAGAATTTTTCAAAAGTTTGCTAAGAAACCTCCTGAGTCAGTCACTGTTTTCACTTTTTAACATGTCTTAGAATGAGGGAACAGCCAGAGCAAACTGTAATACTATGTTAGTATTGATAGGGGAAAAACTGCGAGATCCAAATATCAATAGGTCAGTGCCTCTGACATCAGTCCTAGACAGAGTACTCTTTTCAGTTGTGCAGGATTCCCTTATCTAAATATAAAAGAGTGATACAGTGATAACATTAATATCCATTAACTTTGGTAATGTATTGTCTATTTAAGGATTGAACTTAAAACTTATGCTGACAAAGAAAATTGCTTTGATAAAAGAATTTCCTGTGAGATAAGTGGTTTTGCAGCTCTGTGATTCATGTTTAAAAATAATACTTTGCAAAATCAATGTGATATGTACTAAATGAAAAAAAAAGACAGGTTAACTTATGCATGTCAAAAGGTATGGGTAATGAACCATTAAGGTCCATTATGAATCTGAATCAAATAAGATTTACTTTCCTCAAGGGGCAGTGCAGGTTATCTGTCTTGGCCCACTGACAGTCAGCCTCTAACAATCTTCTAGTGAAAAACAGTGAAAAACAGAAAACCAAAACTTTCAGTTGTGAATTTTGAAAACAAAATTGATCAGGGCATCTCTTCTAGCAAGCCATGTACATTCAAGAATGATACATTTTAACACATACAAATTAAAAGTCTTAGATCTAAGTGCAAAAAATGCACACTAATGTACATACAGACCAATTTTTTGCCTGTATGATTTTATAATTTGTTATTTTGGCAAAGTTCAGACCTTTCAAATGCTATAAAAAGGTAAAATAGGTGCATTTTTCCTACCTTATTCATAAAAAGTCATATAAAGTATGTAGATTTCAAGGATTAGAAATATCTCTTGATGATTGGTGATGATGAGGAAAAGTCTCTGTCTTAAAGAAAGATAGTAGGAAGCAAATACAAGCCTTATGGATCTGGAGGGATTTTGTCATACTCATTAATCTTGATTTTCCCATCTAGTTATGCATGTCCTCTTTGCCCTTTTCTATTGAAATGCAGGATTTCTTTGTCTCTGAACAGCTTCAGCTTCTGTTTAAGTAACTGTTTAAAAGATCAACTTCCACAAATCCATCACCTTCAAAGGAAGTGCTACAATTAGATTATTAAGTGCTGAAAATGTGTCCTGTCCTGTGAGAGATACAGAAGAAAACAAGGTCCTGCCACCTGGTTCTTACAGTTAAGAAACCTGCTTCAACATTTGTTTCAGCATCTTCCTTGAGGTTTGGAAATCCCAGATCTCTGAGACTCAGACTTTCATGAGTTATTTCACAGCATCCTAAAAAGAACTCTAGGGGGAAAACACTGTTAAACATTGTTTGTGATGTACTTAGCTAAACAGTATCAGTTGTTTCTTTCTGTTTAAAGAATAAGGCAATGTCTTCCCATGTAATGCAGTAGAATCGAAATCCAATGAATGAAATCAACTCCATCATAAAATATACTGATTATTAAATAAGCATTAAAAATATATATATGTCTACACTCAGAGTCTGCTGTAAATACCTGAAATGCTATTAGGTAGGACTGGATTGATATGCCCAATTGTAGTAGAGTTTATCTGTAGAACATACCTTACTACACTGACATAAGATATGCTATACTGGCACCTCATCTCTGGATTTTATTGTGATGATTACAGCTTCCAGTAGTCAAGCAAGGAACTCCATAAAAGTACTCTGAAATTGCATTTTTGAAATTCCACTTCTGCCTACAACTATAAACTCAGAACTAAAATTTCAATAAAATAACTCCGGAACATTTAATTTTCCTCTCCTCTGGATCTGCTACCTTACTATATATTTTTTTGTCAGCAATCAAATGTTCAGTAAAGCCCACACATGATCTTGAGAGTGTGCAGAGATGCCAAGATGTCTAGAGAAAGCATGAAAGCGCAGAGGTACAGAAAACTACTGATATTTTTTGTGGTAGTTATGACTTCAGGAGATAATTCACAGTCCTGCACTCTTTCTGTGTCTAAAGTAAGGGGAGGGACAAGTGAAGGAACAGAGTTGATTTAATTGTGCAGCCATAAATAAATTTTCAGGCCAGGACAACAAAGCCATTACATAAACACTAGACCATTTTCTGGTACAATCAGTTGTATACAGAGGGGGCTTATCATTGCATTATGACATAAAATCAATATTTTGCAAAAGTCAGAAATGAGATCATGAAAGAGCAAGGTGTTGTATCTACAAAGGTTACATATATCGAGTTTGGTATTTAGGTTATTAGACATGGCAAAGGAAAAAAAAGCAAAAATCTTTCTCATTCAAATGTGTGTAACAAAGTGTGACAAAATAGGCTATTTAGTAAGCTTCTGTTTGTGTGTTTATCAAGATGGATGTGGATGGGTTTGAAGATCTGCACTCTCTGCAATAATCACTCCAATAAAGTGCATAGAAAATCATGTTTTAGCAATATTTCTGTTATGACAGTAATTGGCAAAATGAAGCAAAACTGAAGAATGGTTGTACATATTCACAAGGCAATATTTACTGAATTTCAAAAATGTTTTCTAGGGTATTACCTGTACAGCCCTGACACTGTGAATGGAGAAACGGTGATCAGCTCCTTTGGACTTTTTTTTTTTTTTAAAAAAAAAAACAAAAAAAAACAAAAAAAAAAACAACCTTAGTGATTATTTATTCATGATATATTTGGAGGGATTCAAATTATAATAATGTAAATTGTTAAAACTTCTATTGTTGCTATGGGGAATTTACTGTATTATTCTGTGGGAAAGACATTATAAAAAAGCCAAACTTAATAAAATAAGTGTTTACAAAGTGTAGTGGATTTTTATTTTATTTATTTATTTATTTATTTATTTTTTCATATGGACTTTTACTCTACAGGATGGACTTTTACTTAACAATAGCAATATAACCTATATGCATTTAGTTCAGCTGAGGGTGAAATTTAGCCGTGTACAACTGGGAATTATTTCATTTCATTAGACTGGATATTGGAATCCAATGATGTTCTTCCAAATGGCATCTATGAATCTATGATCTATTTCTATGGTTTCTACCTATCTTATCTCCTTCATTTCTAACTAAACATTCTTCATAACATAACAATTCAGAAAAAAAAATGTTTTTCATTCTTTCTTTTCTCAGAATTTTCATATTAAATGTTAGGATGAAACTTTTTTATTTTTTTTAATAAAAAATAAAAAAATCTTCACCCGAATAACAGTGATGAGGAATCTCATCTGGGACAATGTTTAGAAGCTTAGTCTGAGCTGATGGAGCAAGGATTTGAACATGTCCCAGCTGTATGCCATAATCACTGAAACATTGGCTATTCAGTGAATGAGTATTGAGTTCTTGTTCTCACTTTGGTTTCAATCAATTCTTTCCTGGACCTGAGAAACCTTTACTGTCAAAATTCCACCTGTAAAGGAGTTGGCATTTTTGTATAAAACTTTCCTGATTAGTGCAAGTATACAGCCAATGGCATGTGGGATGCTCTCAGTTCCAGATCTAAGAACTATTGAATTGTTTTCCCACAGCAGTATTATTATTATGTTCACTTAAGAATTTTATTTTAATCAGTCTGTGTTGATTTGGAACATTAACTCTCAATTTATCTTTACAATGAAAACAAGAGAAAATATAATAGCTTCTTTAACATACTGATTTACAGTGGAAAAATAAGTGGTATACATTTTTAATGGAATAAGGGCATGCTCAAGGCAGTTTATAAGTATACCTGAAAAGTGGCTCTACAAACCCTATTCATAACAAGAACATTGTAATATGATTACAAGGAAATGGAGACAAGTTTGTATGGAAGACAAAATAAAATGAATTTAAATGGCTTTATTGAAACTACTACCAAAATATATCTAAATGTAAAATGAAAGGCAACAAAAAAACAAATGAACAAAAATAATCCAAATTAAACCAAACCAAATCAAAAAAGATGCTACGGGGAAATATTAGCAGGCATTCACTTTATGTCACAATCTGTTGTTAAAGTATTGCAATTCAGCAGCAAATCATTAACTGAGAATTCCACTGGGAGAGAATTGCTTCTTTTGCTACACTCAGTCCCCACAGAAGGCAGGTGTATGTATGTATGTACTACCACAATATACAGATTTTCATGTGGTTTGTGATCTATTCACAAAGGTTGCTGAACCAGGTCTAAAATAAATACATACACGTGAGATTAAAGCCATCCTTATAATGTACCTAAAATCCCTAAATTTCCACAAGATTATATAGACTTCTACATAAAATTCCCAACATATTTTCATTCAAATATATGCTGCTTCCTGTCCTCACAACAAGTTTTATTGATTTTTGTTGTCATATATACTTTTTTCTGTTAACTTCCTTTTCATGACTGATACCACTAAGAATTTCATTTCACATCAATGCATGCAAATATAATATATGCAGAGAAGACAAAAAACATAATCATAAATCATAAGATGAGTCCGTGAACAAAAAAAAATGATAAATAAACCAAGGACTTGTGAAACTAGAAGGCTTGCTAAGGAGACAAAACTCAGTATTACCAGATTTAAAGTAGTGATGGGCAATGCATTGATGATCCATTGGAATGCAGTACCAGAATCATTAGGGTTAGGTCCTGCTGTAGTACCACAACACCCTTGACACAGCTCTGCTCTGTTTCCTACTTCCACTGTGCTCCTGCCTCTGCCTGCCTCAGGGCTCTTATTTATTGTGGTTTTAGAACAAATTTGCCCTGGATCAGAGGTAATGTGGCTTCAACAGACACGATAAATATTTTTTTTTCTCTTTTGTTCATGGTCTTTGTTTTTGTTTGTTTTGTTCATAACTTTTTTTTTTCTTATTTACGATGACATTCTGTGTTTTATAATTACTTCTGAATTGCTATATCTGAATGAAAAACTTGTAGAATAAGCTTCTGACATTGGTAATACAAGACCTACAAAACATTTACCCAAGCTGAAACTGTATTTTACTGAAAAAGACCGGCAAATGCCTTTCTGCCTTCATGCTTCCTGCACTTGGACAGTGTCAGTGAGAGGTGAGTGATTCCAGTGAAAGACAGCTATTCCCCTGGTGCACAGCACAAAGAATGCTCTTCATCTCAAAACTGCTGTGTGTACAGTAGGGGAAAGGGGAAAATACAACCAGCATAGTTTTCTTGAAGCTATAAATCTATTACTTGCAATGTTTGGTGAGGGGCTGGTAGTATAATAACTTTCTTCCTGTTGCATAATAACAGCTTTAAAATCTGAGAATATGATGTACCTTGTTTTTCCTTGAACTTTTATTATTATATATAGATGTAGCCACTGAATGTGAATGACAGTTTGAAAATTGTTATTTTTTCTTTTCATTTTAAAATATATAGAAAGGTATCACATGAAAACTAAAGCCACACATTCAGGAGTAAAAGATATTCACAAGACACCAACAGTTTTATGAGACCGACATACCGATAGTGAGAACATACAACTTCATGTCTACTTAATGTAGAATCTTTTACTTCACACACCAGGAAAAGCAGATTAGACAGGAAACATCTGGATTAGACAACAACTCCGGTCCAGAGTAATAGCACCTATATTCCTCCTCCTTAGTTTAATATTGATATTTTTCCTAAAGAGTTATCATTGATGTAGGCCACTGGAATCTCTGATTTCATGTTTTCCTGTTATTGACAGTTCACGAGTGTGACAACAGGTCTGAATTAAGGACATCGGTCTCCTGGATAACAGAACTTTCATCGGACCTCCCAGATTAGCTGTTTCTCTCATGCCACAGCTGACATACACACTGTCTTTTCTAAGTTCCCTTATTTTATTCCTCATTTTGTACACTAATTATGCATCACATAAAAGAATTTAACACACTGTGTTGAAAAAAAATGATTTCTTTTGAAAATACTTCAGAAATCTTCTGTCACTAAATCATTATGAAAGGATAAAGGTCTAGGCTTGAAAAAGATCTGGTGAGGAAAACTAAACACATTGTGAATTTGCATCATGTGAAGTAGATATGGTTATTTTCAAGAACAGATATGCTCTCTGAAAGGTAGGATCTTTTTAACAAAAAAAATGAAGGTTATTGTAAAAGTCTGATGTCAGTAGTTGATCCCTTGCCAAGCTCTTCATGTCTGCATGTCCTTATTCTGCTCACTTTATGCAACAACTTCTGTCTGAAGCTTAGGAACTTGTAGAAGATATTCTGTCATAAATTGTAGGAAAAAAAAAAATCAGAGATAATGATGTTGGATTGCTGCTTTTGGCTGTCCTTAATGATCATTAAGTGGTCAACTTTTACCAACACTTCCTAATCTAGCATGAAAATAGAGGGTGGTAAGGGGACCAGTATCTGTTTGTGTTTTGGCTTCATTTCATTATCAAAACACACAACATCATAATATTTAAATATAGTCTGTTGTCCTAGATAAGACTTTCCATTAGCTAACCTCAATATTTGAAGTGTTCAAGTTATTTTTATTATGTGTTTATACACATAAAGCAAGGTATACAAAGCAAGGTATATGCAGGTAAAGCAAAACAAACCCTTCAATCCATAATCTTCATTAAAATTGGCAGACTTTGCAATATAATTTTTGTTCTGATGTCTAAACAACCTGTGATCCAGAAGCCCAACAACAAACTTAAATATTCAGACATATATATTAAAAAAAAAAAATAGATTTGGAAGTTGCCAGAGACCACTTATTTATAAATCTTTCTTTCTCAAAGTTGATAGTACATTTGGCTATGATTGATGATGAGCTGGGATGATGAGCACATATCTATTTTTCCACAAATGGTGTTTCATGATCTGTTTTGTTCATATAGTATTTTTAAAAATCAAACTCACATGCAACAGTGATCATTTTGGGAAGGCATATGATATAGCTGATGAATCCAGAGTGAGTATTATGGGTTCGGTTCACTTTAGACTACAAGCTTCAGATTTTGCTCAACCTTTGTACTGAACTCATTTTTGTACATGAATATTTTCTCAAATGACCACCTCAAGTGAAGAGAGAATATTTCATAATTCTGTCATCTTTAGCTTCAGTTCTAAATAATGAGATCCCCTGAATCCATTTCAAATTATTTGATCAAACCAGATGTTCTTCATTATAATTAATTACAATTTGAAATGATAAAGCCTGTCTCAAACCATGAAGATAATACGCATTTTACCATTGCTTTATGGATTTTGATTTAAATTTTGAAATTAACTGTTTGCTTAAATATGTTGTCTGTAGTATAGATGAATTCTCTGAGCTGTAGTCAGCAGCTCCTTTAGTAACTTCTTGTGTGATCAACAAATAGCAAGAGAAACTAAAAAGATATGAAGGCAAAATAAATAAATAAATAAATAAATGTAGTTTCCCAAAGAAAAGTGACTGTGCGAGATGATTTTCTGTCCACAGTTCTCAGGATTTAAAAAAGTCTTTTTGTTCTGTACCATAACAAAACCCCAAACTTTTCTGACATTTTCATGAAACAGAACTATGTCAAATAGGCCAAGTTTTTAGTATCTCTCTTTCCATCTCTCTTTCTCACTGAAAATAACATGAGTCTTCCCTGAGCTGATAAAACTTTTGTTAAAATAAACATACATTTGCAAATTGCACTGTCACATGCATAGTATTTGTGAACTCTGGAAGAAATGTTTTGAAATCAAGTAGACAATTCTAGTGTATGTGACAATTATTTGAATGAACAACAGTGGAACCATAAGGCACCTGATTACTGATACTTGCAAACAAAATGAATCAACTGTTGTAATTTTGCACAAATGCCATGGGGGAATTGGAGGTTGCTTTTTCTTGTTATTATGTTTTAATTAATTCAGTGCTTTAAAGGAGACAATTTGAATACAGATACTTTTGCAAGTAGCATATAAGGAAATTAAGTACAATACAGATATATGTAAAAGCACCTTCTTATACCTAATACACCTTTCTGTCATTCTCAGTGCAAAAAACAATGTGGTTAACCATGTGAAAATATTGGTGTTTTCTCCTAGCAAGTGTGACGGGAAACTTAATTGCATAGAAATTGGATGGGAAAAATGCTATTGCTTCAGTATTAGACTTTAACTACTTCTGCAAGAAATATTGGATGCAGAGTATGGCCTTATATTTTCTGTAGGCGTGTTTTTGCCATAGTTTCCTTCCTTCCTTCCTTCCTGCTTTCCTTCCTTCCTTCCTTCCTTCCTTCCTTCCTTCCTTCCTTCCTTCCTTCCTTCCTTCCTTCCTTCCTTCCTTCCTTCCTTCCTTCCTTCCTTCCTTCCTTCCTTTGTAAACATTAAACATATTTTATATTCTGTCTTTGTCTCTCTGGTTCCTCTATGCTGCCTTCCATCAAAATAGCCAAGCACTGACATGCAGGAAGATTTTTAGAAAATAAAAGTGACTGTATAAAACAGACAATTGTTTTAGACTATATCTATAATGACTTTAAGTAGCCCTATTCCGAAGGTTTCCTTAAGATCCATGGTACTAGTAAAGCATAATTCAGAGTGATATAGTTTTGAGTGTTTACAGCAGAAAATTTACTGTGGTTCTACACATTCGAAAAATTTCAAGTCTACAAATGGCTCCTCTGAGATGCAGTCAGAATCATTCGCAAATATTTGCCATTGGTTTCAAGAACTGTAAGAAAAACATAGCATGTTGTGGCCTTAAGTGCTAATTTTGAGTCAGAAGACCAAAGGAATATTGGGAATGTTTGATTAGACAAAGGCAGTTTTCTTTGTAGGAGGAATTTCTTATATCTCAAGGCTTTCTCAATGCCTTGTCTGTCTTAAGAACTGGAAACTAGAAAAGGCAAAATGCAACTTAGGGGGGAATTTGGGTTTGAATCAGGCACCCAGACACAGGTAGCAGCTAGATAAAGAGGTTAGCATTGGACTGTGGGAAAACCATGGTTGGCTAGAATACAGGAAAAAGGACTAATGAAATGAGGAGGGAAGATAATGCTGCAATGTACCTAAATTTAATGAAGAGTTAAAGCATGGGGAGAAGCAAAATACTTGGTGAAATGGACTGAGCCAAGGAATTTCAGAAGGGTGAGTAAAACTATTGATAGGAGGCAGGTGAGATGGAAAGTTTTAGAATGAAAGCAAAAGAAAGGTGGAGGGTAAGAGAGGATATAGGGATAAACTTGAAGTGAGTGACCAAAGAGATTGAATAAAATAACTAACTAAATAAAAAGATATAAAAACTGCAACAAAGCAGTGGAGAGAGGACTAAGAATGGAATGGGAGCCTAAAATAATGAAACCAGAATTTTCTGGGCAAAGGAACTTGGGTTGGGATGTGAAGTCTCTAAGGGTACATTTATGCAACAGTGAGGTGAGCTGACAGGCTTTGGAGGGGAAATAAGGATCAGAAATGTGTCAGAAGGGTCAAACCTGGCATCAGACCAAAGCATGTCCCGTAGACTCATGAACAGACTGATGCCTGTTCTTTGGCTAGCAGCTAATATTTGTGAAACCTGGTTGTCAGGTGTCCCATAAGTGATCAATATAGGGACATAGAGAAGAGAAAAATTGATTCCCTTATTTATTCTGTTAGAGCAGGTGTCAAAAATATGCATGGGCGAGCTAAAATTTTCAAAATTGTCAGTAGACTATGCAGAGGAAGATGAAATACGCTTTAATCTGTTGAATAACAGACCACAGAGTTGTTGAGTTATTTTTTTTTTTATTCTTGATATATATGTTAATTTAGATTTAAGTGAAAAATATGACTCATGCAAACTTAAGTCTGTGAAGGGAAATGTGTTGTAATGCATCCCATTTCTGTGCAACGTCAACCAAGTTGTTTTTTTTTTTTTTTTTTTTCCCCCATGAGTGAATGATACATTTGCTTCAAATTCTTTCTGTTTTATATGTAAAGTAGGCTAGCTCTGGAGATGATCTCAGTACAAATGTATTGTTAGTAGGCTGGTAAGCAGAATTTCTTTCTAATCAGAAATTTCATATACAGAAAACCAAATATAATACTGGCCAAAGAATTGAAACCACTGAAAATATATTTGTGTGAGGCTTTGAGGCTTTTGTTCTTGTTCATGAGACAGTTACCTATCTCCCTATTAGCTGGGTTCACCAGTTAAATGATTGCCCAGCTTTCTCCCATACTTTCCAATTTACAGTCTGGTGAGAAGGACAGCTGGGATGCTGAATCTCCAAACAGGTGGTCTCTGTGGAAGCTCAGTAACCCAGAAATGAAAGTTTCCAGGAAGTCAAGGCAGCTGGAAAATCCAAAGAGCCAACCAGCCTGAGGAAATGGACAATATGGCCATTTACCATATGGGGAGCCTGTGAAGAATAGGAAAGAGGTACTAGGAAACTGTCCAAGTAGGAAATACAGGCATGCTGCCAATGCAGTGAGCCTTTGAATCGGAGAGCCTTAAAGAATCAGATGGTATTGTAAGTGGTTCCATGGCAGAAAGCTTGATAATTTGGCTGTCCCTCCTGGATTAGTCATTTTTTATGAAAATCATGACCAAACACCGAGATTTGTTTTGTAACCATATCAATGAGGACCTTGTGAACTGTCTCATCCACCGCTTGGATATCCATCAAATCTGTTGCAGGATCAGACTTTTTGAGACAGTGTGGTTCCTGATATTTAAAAAAGTAGAATTTCCTTGGCAAGCTGAACCAGAACCAGAGAAAGAAGGTTAAAAAAAAAAAAAAAAAAAAAAAAAAAAGCAGAGGAAGGAAGGAGTAAGAACAGGAACCCAGTTCTAACAGGTAGTGTTATGTAGAAATTAGCTAAATTTCATCAGTTTATTTTCCTACCCCAGTCCACTCAGGATGGCTGATAGAATATAAAGAGCAAAGCTCAAATACAGATGTTTCCAACCCTGAAGTCATAGGAATTGGTGCTCTGGAAATAAAATATATTATATTGCCACATCAATGCCCCTTTGGAGACTCACAAATCAACAATACATAAGAAGTGATATTCTGCTCTTATGAACTTAAATAAATAAAATACCTTTAGAAATTCAGCTAGAAACATCTCTTCCAGAAGTATTTCAGCTCCTTCCTATACTGTATAACATATATGGTATAGATAGTTTATTGGAATTCTTTTGGCACAATCTAGTTTGAGTATATGTATTATTTATTTATTTTTATCTCAGTCTTTTGCTCGTAGACAATTTTAAGCAACAGGTTGAACCATCATTGACATTGTGAGCTGACATTTGTTACTTCGGACAACTTAGCACACAGTCTTTTGCACAATCCATCTCTATGACCAAAATGAACTTTTTAAGTGCATCAGCTGTAACAACTGATATGTGGGCAAGAGATCAAGTAGATAACTCCAGGGCAGTCACAGTTCACCAAGCATTGTTTGTTTCTTCTGCAGACTCATCTAAGTAATCTCCTTCCCTATCACTCCCGCATATAATACAGTCCCTGATACATTTTTACAGTCTGCCCTTTCCAGCACTGGTTTGAGGAAAACAAAATATGACAAAACAAACAAACAAAACCCTATTGGGATGAGTGGGTGTCGTGGTTCCGCTCGAGTGGGCAGCCAAGCTCCACCAAAGCCGCTCTCTCACTCCCCCTCCTCAAAGAGGAATGGGGAGAAAATATGTGAAAAGGGATCAAGGATTGAGATAAGGACGAGAAAATCACGCAATAATTATTGTAATGGGCAAAACAGACTCGGCATAAGGAGATAGTAAGATTTATTGCCTACAACTAACAAGCGAGAGAAGTGAGAAAACAAAGGAAAAAAAAACCAAAAGCACCTTCCCCCCATCCACCCTCTTCCACCTCCTCCCCCCGAGCGGTGCAGGAGAACGGGGGAATGGGGGTTATGGTCAGTCTACAGCACTTCTTCTCTGCCGCTCCTTCTCGGTCACTCTCGTCCCCTGTGCTGTGGGGTCCCACCCACGGGATGCAGTCCTTGATGAACTGATCTGGCGTGGGCTTCCCACAGGCAGCAGCTCTTCCAGAACTGCTCCAGATATGGGTCCGTACCACGGGGTCCATCCCTCAGGAGAAAACTGCTCCAACCTGGCTCCCCTACGGGCAGCAGCTCCTGCCAGGTCACCTGCTCCTGCGTGGGCTCCTCTCCACGGGCTACAGGTCCGGCCTGGAATCTGCTCCGGCAGGGGTCTTCCACAGGCGGCAGCCTCCATCGGTGCAGGGCCACCTGCTCCACCGTGGTCTCCTCCACGGGCTGCAGCGTGGAACCCTGCTCCACTGTGGTACTCCATGGGCTGCAGGGGGACATCCTGCTTCACCATGGTCCTCACCACAGGCCACAAGGGACTTCTGCTCCGGCGCCTGGAGCACCTCTCCCCCTCCCTCTACACTGACCTTGGCACCTGCAAGGCTGTTCTCTCACTCCCGGCTGCTGAGTGGCGCAGCGTTTTTTCCCTGTCTTAAATATGCTCTCACAGAGGCGCAAAACAACTTCACTTATTGGCTCAGATCTGGAAAACAATGGGGCCCTTCCCAAACATGGGGCAGCTTCTAGATCTTTCTCACAGAAACCACCCCTATGGCTCCCTGCTACCAAAACCTTGCCACGTAAACCCACTACAGTGGGTGAAAGAAATGGATCACATCAAATGGCTTTTTTTTTTTTTTTTCTTTTTGTTGTTTTGTTTTATTAGAATAATTTCCATACAATGAAACTGCCAATCTGGAAGTTCAAAATGGAGGACGTACTATATTACATACTATGTAAGAGGGTGGAATGGGGAAGGTGTTTTTAGTTTCTTTCTATTGTTTCTCACTTCTCTAGCTTGTTAGTAATAGGCAATAAGTTTTACTAATCTGCCTATGATGAGTCTGTTTAGCTTGCCACAATAATTTTTGAATGGTTTCTCTGTCCTTATCTCAACCCTTGAGCCCTTTTCATTGTATTTTCTCCCCCTTTCCCTTTGAGGAGTGGGACTCAGAGAGTGGTTGTGGTGGAGCTCATCTGCCCACCCGAGTAAAACCACCACATAGGTGAGGTGGTGTGCTACTGAACCTTAGGGCAACCTGGTCCTGCTCTGTCTGTAGGTCACTCAGGAGCTGCTTAAAAATACTGGTTTTGTTTTAATGATGAGATTTTCCATCTCAACACTCTGTCTGCTTCTGGGTTAGTTGCTTCTGTGCATGTTGCACCTTGGCAGTATAATTAAACATTACAAACGGCCATCACAATATATTTGGGCCCCTCACTACAAGGACATCAAGGTGCTTGAGCGAGTCCAGAGAAGGGCGACGAAGCTGGTGAGGGGTCTGGAGAACAAGTCCTATGAGGAGCGGCTGAGGGAGCTGGGTTTGTTCAGTCTGGAGAAGAGGAGGCTCAGGGGCGACCATATCACTCTCTATAAGTACATTAAAGGAGGCTGTAGCGAGGTTGGGGTTAGTCTATTTTCCCACGTGCCTGGTGACAGGATGAGGGGGAATGGGCTAAAGTTGCACCAGGGGCACTTCAGGTTGGATATTAGGAAGAACTTCTTTACTGAGAGGGTTGTGAGGCATTGGAATGGGCTGCCCAGGGAAGTGGTGGAGTCACCATCCCTGGAGGTCTTTAAAAGATGTTTAGATGTTGAACTTAGTGATATGGTTTAGTGGAGGACTTGTTAGTGTTAGGTCAGAGATTGGACTCAATGGTCTTGAGGTCTCTTCCATCCTAGACAATTCTGTGATTCTATGATTCTGTGATAATACGCTGGATGAGAGTACTCCCTGCAACAGTGCCATGATCCTCCATCTCATACCACTATACCTAATGCTTAATACCTTTACTAAATACCTTTCAACAACCGGCAAAACTGAATGTAGCATTGCCCACCATGCTGTATCCAAATCTTTTGTTTCATCTTTTGTTTCCTTTAGCTAGCTTTCATAGCTTTCATGTTTTTTTTTTTTTTGTTTGTTTGTTTGTTTGTTTGTTTGTCGGTTTGGTTTGGTTTGGTTTCTCACATGGATCTGATTGTTCTGTAGTAAGTCCTACCTTTATGTCTAACATCAGATCAGATGCCCAGAAACAGTCCTCTCAATAAAAGGCAGTTAGTACTTTCTGGAAATGAATGAAGTACAACCTCAGAAGGACATAGACATTTTAGGGAGTCTGAGTTGTCAGATAGGTGGGAAACTGAAACTATTACTTTCACTAGGCCAGAATTTCTTTCTAGTGATTTAGAACTGCTTGAATGGTGATTACCCTTTCATAGTGTGCTGCAATTTTGTCTTTCATTTCTTGAAGACTGAAGTAGCCTCAGTAGCTTTTGAGGAACTTTTAACATGAACATTACAGATCCATCCCTTCCCCATGGCAGAAGAACTGGCCTGCAGGCTGCATGCTCATAGATAAGAGAACCAATAAGAAAATACATCACCTACTGATGCTGGTTGTAATATTTTTGGTTGTTGAAGTGAGACTTTAGTTTGTATAGCTGAGACATGTGCTTACATCTAAACTTAATGAACTGTTACTGTTTTTTTAGCTCTCTTTCCTTAAGTGCTACTTATCTGAAACAATCTAAATGAGGAGACAGGAAATAATTGATCACATACACAGTTCAGAACAGATATCTGATATTTTGGACTTCAAAACAATTGCAAAACCAAAACGGTGTTTCTAACTGATGATTTTCTATAGCTAAAGAAAGAATAATTCTGAAATGGAGAGTAGAGGGAAACAGGAAAGAGTTATGTTCTCCTGTTAGAGTTCTTGGATATGACCTTGACAAAAGATATGGTTGGATATTTTAATTTTATTTCACAATCTATCTGTCAATATAACTGTATCCGATAGTCACAAAGATTATGCCCTTCTGCTATAATAGATATTGTAGTGCTACTTTGTGGATTGGCTTCTGTCAGAAGGTTTTTCTTTTGAAAAGACAGTACAACAGCTTCTGAGCAGCTCATATTACTCAGGAGTTCTCTCCTGCTATCAGTAACTTTTTTCTAAGAGAATTATTTTGAGGAAAAGGGATTGTAATTTACCTAAAAACAGATTGCAATTGCACTACAGGTGTCATTTGCTTATGAGAGAGAACCTTACACCTGCAAACACTTAGAAGGTGATTTGCCTAGATTAAAGAGCAAAGACAAAACTTTGGAGCTCAAAAGCTTTGTTTCAGATTTAGCTCAAAAGCTTTAACTGTATAAAGCCTTGTATAGTTACCTATTAAAATAAAATAAGTGAGTAAGTGGGGTAAGTAATGAGTGTCCTGAGTAAGTAAAATTCCTTGCTGTGAAAAGGTAAGCTCTGCCCTTTCCAGAGTCTACAACTCAGTCTTTAAAAGGAATGAGATTAATAAAGTGAGAATAAGTTAAATAAAAACTACACTATCCATTATACACTATGAAATCAGACTTGTATTTCACCAGATACCTTCCTCGACCAGTACAAGCATGAAGATATTGAGACATAATTCACATTTTTGAGCCGATGCTTCTTTGTCTAGGGCCTGAAATGTAGGCTTCCTTTTCATGTCTATCTGGTCATATCTCCTTGTCATTGTTTCTCATATGCTGAGACTCTCCAAAATAAATTCAGGCCTGTGGTGTGTAGTTTCAGGTCCCTAGTTTCATAGTCCCTAGTTTCAGTATGGCTCCATGTTCCTAAGAACAGGACTGTTTGCTTTGGACTTATTTTTAACAGCTTGAAGGTTACAGTGTCTGGGGGGGGGGCATGAAAGTGGAACAACTTGTCCACATTTTTAGCATAATATGTTTAACCATAAGTAGGGAACAAAGTGGAAAGTGGATATGCCAAGGCTGAGAGTGCCATCTGCATAGGACAATGCTCAGGGACAAGGTGTGGCTTTGTCCTGGCCCATCTGTGAACCTGGAACAGCCTGAAGGTAAACCACACATGAACAAATCTGCCAGTCTGCAGTTTTACAACTGATTCAACCTGATTTCTTAAACTTCAGTCTACTTTTGAATTAGTGAGTTCTGATAAGAAGAAAATCATGTCTAAAATAGCCCATGTTGTTGCATGAAAAACTCCTTCATCCTTAGGTGCATTTCAAAGATCACCAATGAATGAAATATAAGCAAACAATTTATTCAATTAAAGAATCTATTTCACTTTGGTTTCTGGAAAGATCGTGCAAAGAGAAGAACTGGGAAGGGGGAAGGGCAGGGGAAGGAGAGATTTCCTGGTGAGATTTTTATTTACCTCCCAGGGAAAATAGTAGTTTAAAATAATTTAAAGAAGTAAACTAAGACAGTTCATTTAGTCATACTAGCAAGCCTTTTTCATCAGCAATATTTGCTTCATGAATCACTGTGTCACAAGTCAGGAGACAGCGATGCCCTGCTGTATGTTGTTTGCTGTCTCTCTCCTGCCCAACATTGGTTCTGCAATGCTATGTGCCTATGTGCTAAAACAGAATTCTGGGGACAAAAAAATCTCCCTTAAAAAATCCTTTTTTAAAGATACATGAATAGCAAGTTATATTTGTAGGAAAATCTGTATTATGATATTTAATACAAGGAAAAAATAAGCATACCTTGACATAGCTTGGAAGATATAGCAAAATAATTTCCAGTTACATGTAGAAGTGCTTTGTGCTTTGTGTTTTTAATTTTAATAAAATCCTTCAGTCTCTAGGACATTAAAACATTGAATGCTTTTGGTATAGGATGTCATTTAAGATCAGAAGGATTTGTGTGCATATGGTTTATAACAGTCATGATGAAATTTTCAGCCAGCTCTAGTAATACTTTTGAAATGTGTATTCTACCCCTCTCTGTTTCTGCCATTTTTTAGGTCATTTCTTTCCTTGAGTCTTCTGTAATTTGATTTTTCTCCCTTTCTGTTCTTCTCTACCCACCCATCTTTTCCCTCTAAGCTTATCACTAGCATCAATTTGAGACCATCTTGAAAACACGATTATATTAGACAAAATTTGTCTGATTTTTATTAAAGTAAAAAATCTGAAGCTTATTTGATTAAATGTCTCCTTCCTTTTGCATTGAGGAAGCAAAAACTGAAGTTGAAGAGCAAGGTTGAATTTTTGGCCCTGCCTCTAACTTCTCAATTTAAAATCAAGATCACACAATATACCAGTATATGTTATACATAGGTTCAATAATTTTGGTTTATTTACACTTTTCTTTATACAATATGAAGTTTAAGATAAAAGTATAAGATTTTTTGTTGTTGTTATTCATGAAATATGTAGCTGTGCAATATTTTCCCTTAAAATATTTTTTTAATTAAAGTAATTTTTACTGCAATATGGCATCGCTTTTTGATATTTTCTAAGAGCAAATACATAAAGGCTGAACAAGTCAATTTTTGTAGGTTTTCTAACCACAAACAGCATCTACCTCAGAATCTGTGAACACACAAAAACGTCACCCATCAGCAGCTAACGAGCTGGGTTAAAACCAGGAATAGAAAGCACACTTATGAACTTAACACTTATGAAAGCACACACAGGAACTTTAGCTCACTTATGCTGCAGGGGGTATTTTTTAATTATTATTTTATTTTATTTTATTTTATTTTATTTTATTTTATTTTATTTTATTTTATTTTTTATTTATTTTTTTTTTTCCAGGAGCCCATGGTAGGGGAAGATAAGCTGATACTTGGTGTTCATAGGTGCTGTGAACAAATGTGATCTACAAATGGAAGCTTCTCCATGGCTCCTCAACCATGTTATGTGGCCTGAGGTTCTACAGACCCCTTCTGCAGTTCTTCAGCTGATTTCAGCCCTCCTGTGCAGTCATAAGAGAAGATGAAAGAGGCAAATTTTTATTTTTCCTATTAGTTACTATTATTATTATTATTTTAATAGATCTTTCCCCACTAATAGCCCTTAAACTACTTCAGCAGAACTTGTCAAACACCAGGTACAATTTCAATTTTTACCCTTTTCAGACAGTAGGTATATAGGAATTAAAAAAAAAAAAAAGAAAGAAAAAAAAAGAAAAAAAAAGTGCTTTTCTAATTAGTTAACATGTTAAGGCACAGTCACAGTTGCAACACAACACAACAGAAAGTAAACATGGATTTCCACAGCAGATAGAAGACGTGCAGATATAAGACAGAGTGATGACTGTAATGTTTTTTGTTTGTAATACAAAGATCACTAATACTCCTTGGAATTTAGAGACCCACTCATTTACTGTATTAAATTATTTTCCATCATAACTTTCATGCATTTTGTAGAATGCAGAATGTTGTGAATAACCTTAGTCTTCCATCTGTATTAGGCAGATACTCTGTTCTGTAAATGTAAGCACTGATATTTATTCAACAGAAAAAGCAGGTTGAATAATATGCAGTCTGAGACAAAATATAAATCTCAATGGTTTTCAGAACATGAAAACAGTGTGTGTTGAATATGTCCACAAGAAATATTTGAAAATATCTCTCTATGGTTCATGAATATTTTGAGAGGAAAACAACAAAGCTGTAATTCTGAGAAACTGTCTCCTAGGCTTGATGCGTCTTTGTACTGGGAAGCCTTGAGGTGTGTTTTGGGGAGTCATTAATTAATCTCTGTCAGTTCAGGTCCTCTGTCTGTGTATCACTAACACACTTATTACTGTAAGACCTGAACACAGACTGGGAGAAGCAATTGGTTAGTTGGAAAAGTTAGGCTGATACAAAGTTACCTACAATATTGGAAGGTCCAAAAGTAGAAGGGCTGAAATATGTTGCTTGTGCATTTTGAAGCTATATATGTTGTGTAACTCGTAGTTGGCAAAAATAGTACAGCTGGCAATTTTCCTCTTTCTCCTGTTCTCCTGATGTTGTAAGAGTATATATGCATTTACAATCGGTTCTATAAGAAATTCTTTTTTTATCAATTTTGGTTATTGTTAGCAGAATGACTACATTAAAGTCTTTTTCCAAGGTGTGCTGTTGGCAGGTGCTGTGATATGGCCAAGTAGCAACTCTTCACTGGCACCTTGGAAGAATCATCTCATGCAGGTTGTGTACCTAGACTCCTTACTTGGGGTTTGGGGACAGATTTGGGGTACCTGACATGGGTGTGACCAGGAAGATGCACTATCCACAGTACACATGAAGTAGCCTCACAAATGCCTTTGAGAGCAATGTTCCTTCAAGACCGCAAGCCTTGCTATGCTAGCTGGGTACCCCATGGATGCTCAAAGAGCCAGATAATATTTGTGGCTAGGGAGTGTGGAATCCATAAAGTGTCCTCAGGATGAGTCAACAATGCAGAGCAGATACAGCTACAGGCAGCTGGAGTGCAGGAACATCTCTGGAAGACACCATAATCTGTATTTATGATCTAGCTACTTAAAGCACTGCATTTTGTTAATGCAGTAGTCAACATTATACATCACTGAAGTTTGCTAGCTCATCAGTCGACAGTTTTTAAAAATCTAAAGCAAAAATATATATGTTGGTATTTAATGTTACATTGTGTTTCCTTGCTGCTAATTGTCCTTGTGCTCTGCTCATTATTTTACGAATATTTACATACTGTTAGAAAGCCCTAGTCTCATCGTGAATAAAGAACAATACACAGGCTATTTGGTGGCGCAATAAATTTTGACAGGAAACTCTGAGACTGTATTTTAGTATGTTTGGCTCTTATTTCCACAGTCTGTGGAATCCATTCCACCTGTTATACAAAGATAATGCAGATTAAGAACATATTTTCAAATAGGTCTCTTGAAATAGAAGGAAAGGGGATGAAGGAAGAAAGGAAGAAAAGGAAACCTTAAAATATACTTCCGACAGCCCAAAGTTCAGTAATCATATTCCAAATTCATAGACAAATCTAACAGAACTGGAAATTGTATTGGGCATATCCATATATTTCTGTCACTTTCTTTCCATTTTTATTTTATATCTGTGTTATACTGCTTATTGAGATTATGGTTGTGATGTTCTTTCTTTATTACTTGGTGGTCTAACCTTTGAAGTCTATAGAGCTTTCACGGATTAAACAATAAATTTTACTATAACAACCTAATTTAATTCCCCTATAAAACTGAGGTTTCCTGATGCTTGTTCACTGACGTGTATTATAAATATGGCATTCATAAATTTTAGAATTTAGTCCCATGTGGTCTGTACAAAATAGTAATAAAAGCCTATATAGCAAGGAGTAATAGGAAAGGATTCACGGTGTCAGATGTAACTCAGAGTTTAATTCTGTATTACAAATAAAAAAGTATCATTCAAAAATGTCTTGAAACACATCATTTCCCAAAATTACATTTGCAGTATGACTGATTGCTAAATTACTTCTTTAGCTGTTACTTAAGGACCAGGCTGTTACTGGAAGAACATACACACAGAGGGAATATTAACGAGGAATAAGACCTCTGTCAGTACATGTCTGAGTTATGGACCTGTATGTGAAGCAGTAAACAATTCTTTATCCTCTTCACATACCACGTACATAGAGACAGTTTTGTGTCCCTCAGCTGACAGTGAGTAGTCCTGCCATAGAGATTATAATGAACAGATGGCATAGCCTAGCATGAAACAAGGAGGAGAAAAAGAGAAGCAATTTTTTCTGGAACAACCTTTCTATATTACAGACTGTTGACAGCTTTCCTCAGGTATTGGACCTAAATAACAGCCTACAGTTGAGCTTCATTCTGTTGTAATCTGTTGATCTCTTCTAGCTTCCAGGTATCTACTTCTAATAACATTAATGACAAAGATCATTTTCTGATCAACTCTAATAATGTGATTGTTAGCAGGAACTGTGGCAATATAAATGTTGTTGTTTTATTTCATTTTTTTTGATCTAGACCTATTCTTGATCAGGTTCCACCTCAGCCATTCAGACATTGACCTCTCCTTACTAGCTTCCTCATGGGATTTATGTGGGGCTTTTCCCCCTTTTCATCCATTGTTCTTATTGTTTGTCTCTCTTTAATAATGTACTTTCTACAGTCAGGTTGCTTGTTTGTACAACCAGTGGCTAAAATAAGTTGAAGTATAAAATTAAAGGGAAAAGAGGGAACAGAGGAAACTTTGAGATGTGATTATTTTTCTATCCCCTTATATTCATTATTTAGCCATACTGGATTTGTCACTTGTATAGTTGACAAATGTACTTTTTTTTTTTTTTTTTTTTTTTTTTTTCTTTTTTAGGGGAGGAGGGGATGGAATAGTTAATAATTATTTCAAGTGTAGCAAGAAGTTCTAGATACAAAGTACTGGGTGGCAAGACTCAGTTTCAATAGGAGAAATTCTAAGCATTCTTTCAGCAGGTGTTCTTAATCTTGCATATATTTTCTAGATGTTCTGCATCTTAAACAATTTTAAAATCTACATTTTAAACATGTAAAACATTTTATCATTTCAAACAACAGATCATTCACAGTAAAAAAAAAATAAAAAAAAAATAAATAAGAGAAACAAGAGAAACAAGTACAAGAAGAAGGCAAACAAATCTTTTTAAATATAACCAAATCTTCTCCTACATAGGTATTACTGCCTGCCCAATGTAATTGTACAAAATTACAGTGAAAATGAGAATATCAGGGAGCAGTTTTCAGCCCCAATGAGAAAAAAAAAAAAAAAAAAAAAAAAAAGGAAAGAAAAAGCAAGCTTAAAGATTCAGGAAATCAAATCAGCTAAAATTAGGTGCACCTCAAGACAAGGTTTACACCAATTTTGAGTGCAATTTATATTAGGTGCTCAAGTATCATAACACTGAGAGCTGAAACGATAGATAGATTAACTGACAGATTGATATGAAAAATCAGAAAATTAGTTTAAATTTCAGAATTTAAATAATTTAAACATGACAAGCATGGCATAGGAATGCATTATTTATTTAGTTCATCTACTTTAGTTTTTATTATTAAAAAAAATAAAAATGCCATCAGGTATTGGAAATTTAATTTTAGGCATCTCATTTAATGCAGAATACAAGAAAATCAAGATCACATCTGATGACACAGTAGAAGTGAACCCAGAGCTGTAAGAAAACAAATATTCTATTTGCAGGATTAGGGCCTGATTCTGAAAAAATGTGGTACCAGTTTAAGAAAGCTATACAAAATTTAGCTATTAAAGTGACAGATTCAATTTCAATAGCCAGCATTTCAAGATACAGAAAATAAGATCCATAAGGTAAAAGAAGCATCTAAACATGAAATGAAGAAGATTACATGAAGCAATTTATACCTTTAAACAAACAAAAACAACAAAAATCAATATGAATATGTAATTCATGCTGGAAAATATTCAATTAAGTCTCACATTATTGCTTATATATTCAATTAAGTCTCACATTATTGCTTATATATATATATTTTTTTTTTCTAATGCAATTATAGTGCTTTATTCAAGCTTGGATAAGAGGTCATTGTATTATCTGCTTCAAGATAAGATGGATTTCTTGATAGGCTCTTCATTTAAAACATTAACAAAAATCAGAAATAAAGTGTCTAAGTGTATTATTCACAATGCCATGAAAGTACAGAAAATTGTTATACTTCCACTGTGATTCATTGCCGATCATTACTATTCATAGAAATTCGTAATGTGTAAAGAAAGTTTTGGTAGCGTCATGACTACTGCAGATGGATTACCTTTGAACAGGATGACTTGCAGAAGAAGGGCAAACATTTATTATATTTATTACTTGGTTATATCTGTCCAATGGAAGATGTTTACTCTGGCTTTGTAAAAAAAAATATAAAGAATAATTTTGCATTTTTTGTTCTTCGTTTTTTTTTTTCGTTTGGAATTCTTCATATTTCTGACATGATACATGTTTCTTTAACTGTTGATTCAATACTACCATTCATCAATGGGTCTAAGAATCCAGAGGGTCATTTTATTTAATAGTTCCAAATGAATCTTTGTGTTGGACTTTGCAGTCTGAAGCTCAATGCACAGTGAAACACTCTGGGCCTAGAAATTATCCCTAAAATAGTTTTAGGAAATTGTATCTTCACAAAGATGTGAGATTCTTCAAGCTTGCTGAGTCCAAAAGGATCTTACAAATCTCTGCTTGCCCTTCTGTTTCCTCGGTTTCCTCCTTCCTTTCTTTCCACTTCTCAACTTTCTCCTCTCACCCCTCCTCTCCTGTCCTCTTGTTATTCTGTGAGGTTTTATGTCACATACATGCCAGTCCCTGAGGCATGCGCAGGCTTTTATTTCTGCATATTAAGACTAGTCCCACAGGACTCCATAAAATACTTTGTTACTTTATTTGTGCTCTTGAGTGTAATTGCTAGATGTAAACCATCATTATGCTTTTGTTGTCTTTCAGAGTATGAGGTATTTCATATAGTTTTGTCATATCATATCTCTTCTAATCTTTTTTTTTTTTTTTTTTTTTTTCCCTTTGCTGATTTAATGCTTGACTTACGGTCATCATTTTCTTTCATCTTTCTCTTGGGTTTTTCTCTGTTTCTTTCTGTTCTACTGTTCTACTACTTAGTGTATATACATTGGCTACCCCACCATCAGATTCTTCCATTTTAATGTACCCACATAGGCATATGGATACATGGATATACATAGACAATATTAAGGTACTGTGGAAATAATGTTGGGAATATACTCTAAATATGATTTATCAGAGTTGTTTTTCTGACAGTTTTTCTGATCTTCACAATAGTAACAATCAAAATATGAAAGAAATGTAGAATAGAATAGAGGATTTATTTTGATTTTTTTTTTTTAAGTTGTCTTATATATATTTTTTTTAAAGTTAGTGGTAATGTTTGCTGGCAAATGAGCAAACAATCCCCTTATACCAAAATGAATACACATATATACAAATATATAAATCCTGTATATATCCTACACATATAAATCCTGACCAGGAAATAGAATTCATTTGTTCTTGGGCTGCATACTTTGATGTACTGTCATCATCTTTGATGACAGTATTTTTATCTCCCATTTTGGTTGCCAGAAGGACAATGGAATGGAAATGACTCTAGCTGCAACAATTTAATGAAAGAATAAAGTTAAAATCTTCCCAACTTTTGAATAATTACTTAAATTATTTTATTACTTAACATATTTTTCAGTTCTTTGTTGATCTAGTTAAATAGTTAAATATTGTATAGATGGAAAGACTGGCAGCTGTTCTGTATGCCTTTTTTTTTCTTCTTCCCGCTCCTCCCTCTCCAATTTGGCCCTTACAGGGTTTCTTAAGTATTTTGGAGGTTAATAGACTTATCCAGCTGTTTGTATCCATAGCAATTCATGGATATAATAATATAATAACCCTTACAATAAAAGCTGAAGGAGATGCTAGAAATATCTTTAGTATAAAAGTAAATCCCAAAAGAAAACAGATGCTGGTTAAATATCTCCTGGTAAATTATTTTTTTAAAGCTGGGACAATTAGCAATAAAAATGTGGCCATCAAAATCTTTTAACTTGTGCAGGCAGAATTTATGCTGCAATAATTCAGCCCATATCATCCAATGATATCCATTTCTAAACAAAATTTGAAGCACACAATTTGATTATTTTGCTTTTAAAACACTCAGCAGAGCTAGAGAATGATATATTGTTGTTAATGGCCATCTAATATTCCAGACAGCCCCGCATACTGTGATTGCTATTAAGAGATGAACATTTACACTGAGCAGGATATATCTCGGGAATCAAGGATAAGGATGTGTTGGGTAAATGTTGGCTCTGTCAGGTAATTAATCAGCATGACTGTAATATTCCGAAGTAGCAAACAATATGAAAATATAAATTCTTCAGAATGAAGATTAAAAAATAGTAATGTTGTCTTTAGCAAATCATGTTTTAAGTCCTGTATATACTGTATACTCTACAAAAGATCGTATTTACTTGTCATCTGTCAGATACATTTTCACTGACATTAAGACTACTTAAGAGGAGACTCTTTGATGTGCTTAAAATCTTTACAAGACTTGGTAATTTCACAAGTCACTTTTGTCATACCACAAAAGAAATGTTTTGTATTAAAGAGCTTAACATCAGAAAACAAACAAACAAACAAACAAACAAAAAACAGTAAGGCAGAAATAAGTCCATCGGCAAAATCCACAAACAAATCCTAATACATACAAAGAGAAGGTAAACAATCCATGTCGGTGAGAGTCCTTCTCACCAAACATTAGCAAAGTTCAGAAAGTTCAACACCTTGAATCAACCAGTTGGCTTTATCAATCGGAAAAAGAGCGGCACTTCTGGTAAAATAACTAATTCCAACTAGCTTAGAAGTGCATCCTAGTGAAGTCTTGTGAAATCTAGAGTTTCTATCTCACCTATAGGATAGAATATTTGATATGTTTATTTAGTTTCTAAGATGCTACACAAAACCAATTTGATTAGTCATAATAATATTAAGTATATAAAATCATTTTTTATTTCTGCTGTCAATCAAGTGGTAGGTAGAAGTATTTTTAAAATTGCTTTCCATTGTTCTGAATCTTTTTTTTTTTTTTTCCACAAACACTAAGAAGGTTCTCCATATCTCAGGATACTGATAGTGATTAGATATCAACAAACTAGGACTCCTATATCCATATTATCAGTTACCTTTTCCATTAAAGAAAAAAACGTACATAACGGCTAACAAAAATCAAGATCCACTCCACAAGTTCTCCCTTGCCCAGAACATTTATTTCACACTTCCCATGCACACTGACAAAACTCTGAACTTTCCTGAAGTCTAGAAATATGAACATGCAAGAAGTCTTGAGAGTGCACATTGCAAACAAAATGCAAAATCCACATTAAATGAACTTATGAAGAAGAAATGTAACTTATATTTTTAATAAAACTTTATTAATAGCATTTGTAGAAATAGAAAGAATCCAGCAAACAAAACTGAAAGACTGCAGTTATGACAACCATAAATTCTTGTTGACCACAACACAACTTGAAACACTTCTTTCACCCCTTCTCAATACCATGAGCTGTATTTTGCAAACCAGATATTCATGTTACCCTCTACTACTTGACTAAGTATGTAGGTGATGCTGTTTGCTGTCATTAGAATAATCCTCATCACCCCTTTCATGACGTGCCATGGAAGTTAGTAAACATACGAATGCAAGACAACTCTGACCAATAAAAATAGAAGAAGGAGAGCAAGAAAAATAAGCACGGTCTTCTTACTTACTCATTTTTAATTTGTATTTCAGTTGTCAGTTCAATTCCAGTTGTACCTAACAATCTTTGAAAAGCCTCCTTTTACATAATTCATAAGGGAGTGTGCCTGCCCAAAATTGTTCACTGTGTAACTAAAGAAGTATAGGAAAAAAAAAGTAAGGGTGAAGTAACATATTACAGGTTATTACACATATCTAGAGAAATTGAAAATAACATTCCAGCCTTGAAATTGCCTATTCAATTTTCCAGGGACCCTGAAGGCAGGGGTGTTTATTCTTCTTCAGGACTGTATCCAGTCAAACCAGGAGATCTAAAAAACCTAATTGTTATCAGTGCCAGATGTGCTTCTTTATTTTCTTTGGTATCACAAGGTACTGGTGTACTTGGTCATTACTGTTCTTTTGTAGGTATATGAACATGAAATAACATATGGTTGTGGGATGAGATACATATACCCTATAATACCCTTATAATACTTATAAAAGTCAGCCAAATTCTCTTAAGAACAGAAAAGCAATGGCTGAGATTTGCATTCCTCAACTTTGTTTAAATGACTGGAACATTTATAAAATATTGTCAAATGTGGAAACTTCAGTTACCAAATATCAGGAATTTAAAACACAGAATCATAGAATAATTTAGGTTGGAAAAGACCTCCATGACCATCAAGTCTAACTGTTAACCTAGCACTGCAAAATCTACCATTAAATCATGTCACTAATAACTATTTACTGGTAAATATATATACATATATATAAATTAAAAATGTTTTCTATACAGAAGCACTCTTTATTTTTGTTCAAGGAATAGTGTATTTGTTAGAACTCATTAAAATGACAATTAAAATTAAAATTAAAATGTCATATATATAATGAAAGATTAAATCTTGCACGTGTGAAAATCTTTATTCCTATGTCAGTGATTGAACTGAACCATGAATAGACCAGTACAGTATTTCCTGTTACAAAGGTAGTACTCTTGTTCTCAGCGGGACACTGCATATCAAGTAAGCACCTACCCTGAGATATCCCAGTCGTGAAAATCAAAAATATTAAGTAAATTAAGTAGTAACTAGTCCTAATCTATTAAAAGACACCATCTGTATTCACATACTTCATGTATTTTCACATATTTTGCATATGGGACAAAGAGAGGCTGCACTACAAAAGCATAAAATCATCATATTATACACACGGTGTTCCCTTTCTAACTTGTAGGATAATTGACTTACAGTAAGATGGAAATATTTGATTTGGTATAACTTGTTCCTAAGCAAAGGCTTCACAGATCCAAAAAATAACAGATTTGCATTCACATCTTGAATCTCTGCTGGTGCATTTTATGTTGATAAGTAATAAGCAAAACTACTTTTTGAATAACAAAAGGTACAATTACATTTTTATAGGTATTCAAGCTTTTTAATTACAACATGTGCTATGTATTTTTCAAGACTAACTGAATAGTACACCTTGACCTGTATCTTCACTGACATTTACCCAATAAAAGTACCAAAGCAGACCTGTTTTAATTCATAGAACATTTTTCATTAAGTTTTTCATGGTTCTTTTACTGATGATGTCCTTTGGACAGTGCAGTTTAAGAGAAGGATGAGTAGTCATTCTTAGTCAAAATGTTAAATAGCATTTGGATAGTTTGTAAGACTGTGTTTAGATACACTGAGTATATCTAATGGATGCATAGCCATATGAACTGTATTAGCATCTAGTATTTTCTGTAGTATTGATAGCGTATTAAAATTAATTGTTACTTTAGATTTTAAGGCTAGACTTCAAAAGACTGGAATGCCTGAGGACTATGAAAAAAATCTTTTTGATTTGTAAATGAATGCTCATACGTTGAAAAGACTCAATGGCCTTTATCCAGGTAATTAAAGAGGGAATTCAGGCTGGATTTTACTCTGATGAATTAGAGTTAATGATTCAGATTTGTGTTTCAAATGACATTAAATGCAAATATCAACTCTTTGATGGGATATTGCAATTGTTAACTTTTGTCCTACATGATGTCATTTACTCAGTAACCTGATTCAGCAAGTATGTAATGAGGTAAACTGGCCTCCCTAAGAAAATTAGTGAAACCCAGTGAAAATGTCTGTAATTGAAGTAAAAAGGAAAAGCAAAAAGAAAGTGACCTTCAACATTTTGCTGGTAGAATTACCTATCTGATTATTATGGAACTGGAGGAACAGGCACTGTTCTTTCAGTATGTTTACAAAAAACATTTTCTTCATTTTTTTTTTTCACTGTAGCTTTATGCAGGCATAACAATTTTAATCATGAAAATCTACTTATACAGCAGTACCACCTTGCATGACACTTCACTGAGATAAAAGTAAAAAGAACAACAACAACAACAAAACAGCTTACTGCTTTCTCAAATAAACTTTCTCAAATACAGACTAGAAAATAAAACATCAGTTAATCACTTTTCCTCTGTAGGTGGCTAGTACTCTGGGATTTTTCTCTTTCTTATGTGTTACTATAAAAATAAAATTTATTTAGTGGCCATAGCAGTAAAGGAAATGTTAGTGAGTATAGGGTTGAGAGTTGGTACAAAAGAAGATAGCAAAAGTTGTACCAATTAGTCACTTGTTCCAAAAATTTTAAGTTCAATACTTCTGATAATACTTAAATGCTAATATGATGACTCCTAAACCTCATTTGCTATTGTTATTGTTTTTACTGCATTCCTTTGTGCATTAAAATCTGTAATGCAAATTTTAACAATTTTTTCTATGGAAGTTAAATCCATAAATCTTTTTTAGCCTACAGGACAATAATACCACTTTCTGGCTTTTACTTTTATTCTCAAACTAATGACATTTTGTGAATAAGCATTAACATTTTAGGTCAGTTCTGCTAACAGTTTCTGCCTTGACAATGTTATCTTATTCTTCCTTCCTTATTTATTTATTTATTTTTATTTATTTATTATTATTTATTTATTTATTTTTATTTTAAAGCTTTTTCAAAAGGCATAAAGATTCTACTGAGATAAGGTAAAGGAGAATAAAATTTGTCTTTCACCATCTAGTTAAGTGCTTGAGTCAGACACTAGGATAGTTTGAACTCATTAGGGAAGAAAACTATGAAATGTTGCTGCTGGTACAGATATCTACAAAGCAGAAACACATATCAGGGAATAATTTCTTTTTAAATCTTCAATATTAGAAATATGAAAGGGATTTTTCCTTTAAAAATAAATACATAAATATATAATCAGGCATAACAAACTTACTACAGTAACATTGTAACCAAACAACAGGAATAATGATCAAAAAGAAACAAAATATTCCCAAGGGACTAAATTAGAGCCCAAGGGGTATCATTTCATTTTCAGACATAGTTATTTGCATGCATTATTTTTATGAGTTTTCAAGAGTGCTGGTACAGTATGTATATGAAATCAATGTCTTCAGACAAAACTATATGCATATACACAATGAAGAAATATATGGGAATGTCCATGCTTTTGAAAGGATCTATATCTTTAGAGTTTTGCTGATCCATGATATTATTCTTCTATGATTATCCAGCTCTCAGTCAGGCTGACTGGAACACCTTGAGTTGGATGGGAATTAAGTCATTTTTGTTCCCGCAGACCTGGACATGACTTTTTTTGTCATCTCCCTTTTGGGTTATGGTTAGGATTTCAGCATTACTCAACTCCTCTTGATTCTATTTGTTGAATCCTTCATAGTTTGGGACAGAGTGGAAGAGAGGTATGGTGATCTTTGTGTTGTGCCATTGTGTGTCTGGGAGTAGAATGCTATCATGGCTTAGATATTGATTGTTATCATCAGGAAAGAGTAGAAATCATCCCATTAGACTCAGACGTCTAATCATGATGTTAAATCAGGGATTTAAATCTATAAATTTATAATTCAAATACTACATGCTTACTGAATCCCAGAATGAATCATTGGACATCTGTGTTGAATCCCAAAGATTAATTTTACCATCCATAACTATTGTTGTTCTGTAAGGTTTTAACCACAAGCTCCAAGTCAGTAAAGTTTCATCTTTACTGATAGTTTAACATGGGTATTTTCATAAATCATTTTAAGTTTTCATTTTTTTTTTAAGGATTATCTCTCGTTTATCTTTCAGCATCACATACAAAGTTCTAGTTGTGGATCACTGTCTATGGGTTTCCAAGATTTCACTGTATGAGGTTGGTTTGCAAAACTGTGCTGGGATTTCTGGGATTTGACTTTTTTTTTTTTTTTTAAATCCCTTCTGCTGTCAGCATTTGGACTACTTTTACAAATCCACCTTGAGTAAAAGCCCTATTATACATATGATGTTCTTTACCACATATGCATGGCAATCTATGATAATTATAGAATATTTATTCTAGAGGTAAGAATAACCAATGTGTTTTGGCACTTCTGTTAACAATAGAGAGCAAATTATGTTTGAAGTTTATAAAAGGTAAAATCTCTTAAGAGGATTAGTATTACTTTTTAAGAGAGTTATTTTTTTCTAAAGATTTCTGGTTACATTTTGAAGAAGAATTGTTCACAGGAATTTTTATATCATTTCAATTCAAGGAAAAGACACCATCTGTATTACTTTAAAAGCAGCAACCTAAGAGCCACTGTCTGAGCTGAGTTGTTCAAAGTGAAGGGTGATTGTTTCAGAGCACACCAGACGTGCTGACTAGTTTAAAAACATGCTGTTTCAGATATATGCTTTGCAGTAGGCAAAGATATCAGACAACACATTAAAGAAATGTAATCAATTTAAAACTGTAGAGCTAGAACAGCAGGCTATCCAAACATATTTTTGTTTTTGTTCTTTAGAGTCAGTGCAATGAAATATTAAATCCCTGGCTAGAAACCTGTTTAGGTTGTTGGTTTTATATCTTTTTTTTGTTGTTGTTGTTGTTTCTTTTTGTTGTTGTTTAGTTTAGTTCTTCTGTAGTCTCTGAAAACCCATCATCAAAACTTTCTGCACAGAAGCAGAATACTGTCACCAGTGACAAATGGTGTTACTCGGGGGTCAGTACTGAGGTTGGTGCTATAACATTTTTGTCAGTGACATGGACATTGGGATTGAGTACACCCTCAGAAAGTTTGCAGATAACACCAAACTGTGTGGTGTGTCTGACACACTGAAAGGAAGGGATGTCATCCAGAGGGACCCGGCTCTAGAGGTGGATCTGTGTGAACCTCATGAAATTCAAGAAGGCCAAGGGTAACCTGGGCTGAGGCAACCCCAAGCACAAATACAGGCTGGGTGGAGAATGGATTGAGAGCAGCCCTGAGGAGAATAACTTGGGGGTGTTTGTAGATGAGAAGCTTGGCATGGGACAGAAATTTGCAGTGGGTTTATGTGGTAAGATTTTGGTAGTGGGGGACTGCAGGAGTGACTTTTGTGAGAAGAATCCAGAAACTGTCAAATAAGGGCCAGTTTCGTCTGGCTCCAAAGGGACCTGCTGCTGTCCAAAGCCAGGCCAATAAGCAATGTTATTTGCACCTCTGTGAATGCATATTTAAGAAAGGGGAAAAAAAATGGTGCTCAACTGCAGCTAGGAGAGGAAGGAGTGAGACGTAGCTCTGCAGCCCCCAAGGTGAGTGCAGGAGGTGCTCCAGGCACGCAGCAGAAGTTCCTCTGTGGCCTGTGGAGAGACCCCTGGTGGAGCAGTCTGTCCCCCTGCAGCCCATGGGTCCCACATGGAGCAGATCTCCATGCTGCAGCTCGTGGAAGAGCCCCCTGTGGAGCAGGTGGATGTGGCCTGGAGGAGGCTGCGGCCCATGGAGAGGAGCAAAGCAGTATAGACTGACTGCAACACCCACTCTCCCATTCTGCTGCAGTGCTTGGGGAGAGGAGGTGGAAGAGGATGGATGAGAGGAAGGTGTTTTTAGTTTCTTTCCTTTGCTTCTCACTTCTCCAGTTTGTTAGTATTATGCAACATATATTTATAGAAATAAAATTTATTAGGCAATACACTTTACTAATTTCCCTATGATGAGTCTATTTTGCCCATGACAATAATTGTTGAGTGATCTCCCTATCCTTATCTCAACTCTTGAGCCCTTTTCGTTGCATTTTCTCCCCCTTTCCATTTGAACAGGGGGAGTGAGAGAGTGGTTGTGGTGGAGCTCAGCTGCCAACCTGAGTAAAACCAGCACACAATGTGCGCTTGAAGCCCAGAAAGCCAACAATATCTTGGGCTGCATCAAAAGAAACATGGCCTGCAGGTCAAGGGAGGTGATTGTTCCCATCTACTCTGCTCTTGTGAGACCCTAGCTGGAGTACTGCATTCAGCTCTGGGGCCCCCTGTGCAAGAAGGACACAGACATATTAG
The DNA here is from genome assembly GCF_964211825.1 of Aythya ferina. NCBI lineage: Eukaryota > Metazoa > Chordata > Aves > Anseriformes > Anatidae > Aythya > Aythya ferina. The sequence goes on along the minus strand of NC_140296.1, from coordinate 190,236,338 downwards.
AATGAGTCCAAAGGAGGGCCGTGATCAGAGGGCTGGAGCACCTCTCGTATGAAGACAGGCTGAAAGAGTTGGGGTTGTTCAGCCTGGAGAAGAGAAGGCCCCAGGGAGACCTTCTAGTGGCCTTCCAGTATCTAAAGGGGGCCTACAGAAAAGCTGGGAAGGGACTCTTTGTCACGGGTTGTAGTGATAGGATAAGGAGTGAGTAAGGGTTGTAAACTAAAAGAAGGGAGATTTAGAGTAGGTGTTAGGAGGAAATTCTTTACTCTGAGGTTGGTGAGACACTGGAACCTGTTGCCCGGAGAGGTTGTGGCTGCCACATTCCTGGAGGTGTTCAAGGACAGGTTGGATGGGGTCCTGGGCAACTTGATGTAGTGGGTGATATCCCTGCTTATGGCAGCAGGTGGGGTTGGAACTAGAAGATCTGTAAGGTCCTTTACAGCCCAGCCATTCTATGACTCTAAGATTCAATTAATAATTCAGTGTTTCCCTGTACTTGATTTTTGGTGAGTAGGTTAAATTTAAATTTCTCTTGGTTCAGAACTCTTTGAGGATTAACAATAAGGAGAAAGGTACTTAATGTAGGTGCCTGAAGTTAGATTTGTTGCCATTAGTTAAGGGAAGGTAATACTTTTTAATGCCAGTTGATAAGAATTAAAAATTGTCAGAAACATGAGCCTATTTTAAGACTGAAATTGAAATTTATTTGAAGCTTTTAATTGTGTCCGAAGATTTTCAAGACCAAAGAGTATTTTTGTTGCAGATCTGTTGCCAGTAGCTGTTGCTCACAAGTTCTATAACAATATAGAGTAAAAATCCTATTAGCCAAATCTGAGGGAAAAATAGTTTTTGAATGTTCCAGCAGAAACCTCGTCCACATGTTTTTTATAACTTCACTAAAACAAACTGAAAAACTTCAGTACCTCACAGCTAGACCAGATAGTGATAGTGTGACAATCAAACCCCCTTATCAGACAAGGAAATGTAACCACCTGATAAATAAATGTGTTACTTTCAATTCTATTGCAGCAGCAGAGAAAGTGTGTCACGTTATCGTAGGACTGATTCATTGCATGCCTAAGAGGAACACTGGCAGATTGCTTTAATTAACAGATGTACAAGGACTGATGATGTTTTCAAAGTGAAATTTCCTTGCCTCATGCTGCATACTATCAGACTATCATTCTCAGGTGGCAGAATGACAGGGTATCAGAGGAATAGCTCTAAAAGGTTTTCATTTTCAGCACTCTGTCTAAATATCTGCATTAACAACATGTCCTCTTTCACAAGCAATTTTTATTCTGTATAGTATTGAGAAGCAAAAAGCAACAACTTCCAGTCAAAAAAAAAAAAAAAAAAAAAAAAAAAGCCAACATTTGGATCTCTTGACTTTTCCTCAGAAGATGAAGTGGATGGATTCTGCTAGGATAGAGTTAATTTTCCTCCTAATAGTTGGTATAGTTCTGTGGTTTGGGCTTAGGATGAGAATAATGTTAATAATACAATAACGTTTTAATTGTTGCAGAACAGTGCTTACACTAAGCCAAGGACATTTAACTTCTCGCAATGCCCTGCCAGTGACGAGTCTGGGTGTGCACAAGAAGCTGAGTGGAGACAGAACCAGGACAGCTGACCCAGTCTGGCCAAAGGGTTATTCCATGTCATGTGGTGTCATGTCAATTATATGGGGTGGCTGCCTAGAGTTGGGGGGGACCACTGCTCAGGGACAGGCTGTGCATCAGTCAGTGGGTGGTGAGCAATTGCATTGTGCGTCACTTGCTTTGTACATCACTGTTACTGTTACTGTTACTGTTACTGTTACTATTACTATTACTATTACTTATCTTCCTTTTCTGTCCTATTAAACTGCCTTTATCTGAACCCACAAGGTTTTAAAATTTTCCCTGATTCTCTCCCCTGTCCCATTGTGGAGGATGTGGGTGTGGGGGAGTAATCAAACATCTGTGTGGGACTGAGTTGCCTGCTAGGTTAAACCACAATACTCTGTGATATTCCTTTCCCTAAAAATTTTTCATGTAAGCTACCAGCTGCTTAGGTTAATGTATTAAAAGGCTAGCTGCAGAACTGTTTCCAACTTCAGATGATCAGACCTTGGGGGAAAAAAAAAAAAAAAAAGAAAAGTCTTTGTATTATCTAATCTAACATACATATCCAACTTAAACTCAGATTGTAGGTCTCTAGTAAAGCACTTCTGCAGAGGTAGTTATCTCAGTTCCTTAAATATTAATAGATGTATCATGAAATGCCTTTGAAGTATTCTCAAGAAAATCTAGTTCACTTAAATTTCAGTGCTTAAATTAGTCAGGTAGAACATCCTTCTGCAGCACTTAAAAAGTAACTTTAGTATTAACATTGAAACACAGAGGCCATCTCCTTTTGTAGCTCATATTATTATTATTATTATTATTATTATTATTATTATTATTATTATTATTATTATTTTCTGGAATTTGTGAGGCTGAACTTAGATTTTAGATTCAGTCTGAATTCTGTTTAGAAGTATGAATGAATGCATACTGGTGTTGTGTATGCCTGTATGTTGTGTACGTGTCTGTGAGAAAAGGAGAGAGCAAGCTCTGTCTCTCTAGCTCATAAACACTTCAAAGGATGAGTTAACAGTATCTGCATTAGTCCATCTGTTATCACTTCTTTGTTGCTTTGAGGAAAATACAGAACTAGAGAGAATTACAGATTTATGCTGCATGCTGTGTTTTCATCACTGAGGTTGAAAGTGACCTCAGATGAGAGTTGATAAGGTGCTGTTCATGTAGAGTTATGCCACAGATCACCTCATGCATGAGCGACTTTAAACTAATATCCTATTATATGCTGTGTGTTGGAACTGCTTACAAGTCCAAGGCCTTCAAAGAGATAATTTTGCAACTCCATGTATCTCTGTCTCACCCATTTATCTATTTATCTATCTAAGGCTTGAAGTCTGCAATCAAATGTGATTGCCAATAAAAGCAGAGTTTATTCCTCTTTGCAGAGACAGTATGCTGAGTAATCAATGAACAAGAGGAAAATCCAATCCACTAGTCACAATAATTTTGGTATTCACAAAGTACTTGCCTTAAGGCAGTTGTACTTTGAGAGGTGATCTGTATGACCATGGACATTTTCAGTAACCAACAGCTTTATATTTTAATTTCTCTGTGGTGTTGAGAAAAAGCGATGGCTGAAAATAATTTGTTATTGGGAAAGTCCTGGGTTGAGAAATCAAGTGCTCTATTTTGGCAAACAGCCAAGATTACTAACAAAATTCTTTGTGGCATCCCATGGGCTTTGGTCCATTCCAGTTACTCCACAAGAGAAAGACGACCTTGACACTTAGAGGTAATTCTTGGCAGTTTTCCTGAACTCCATTAACACTTTCATAAAGAACATGTCTGCAACAACCAGACAGGTATAGAAACAATTCTGAATAAAAGCTTGCTGTTAAGAAAATGAATGTCACACCAGTAAACACAGACTGGTAGACAGTACCAGGAAAAAAGAAAAAAAAAAAAATCCAGTAATTATAAAAATCAATCTTAGTCAAGGAACTTTTAATATGAGTTGTTTAGTGTATTGGTTGATCATTCTTCAACTGAGTATGACACTAGTTTTAAAACCAAAACTGTTCCCTGTCAAATTGTTACTTCTTCCATTAATACTTGAAACAAAAGAAAAGCTTTTTCCTTGTTAGGAGTGTGGCAGAAGTGTTGACTGTGGGATTCAGCAGAAGTTTTCACATGAGTTTCAGATAACTTTCACTAACTGGATAGAAAAAAAATGGTCTGATATTTTGGTAAAAGTTGAATTGTGGCACATGCTGAATGTCAGCTGTGAAAGTGATTTATTTTTTTTTTTTTCTCACTGTATTATTTATCTATATTTTACAAAAAGAGTATTGAAATGGAAATGTTTTTTATTATGGAAAAACATTTATTTTTCATCCCAAGAATCTTATTTTACAACACACTGCATCTTTTAGTTAATCTCAGTTCTTCAGACCATTTCTGCAGTACTAACAACTGGGGGAAAAAAAAATCTTTAAGGTGAGGAGTAATACTACAAAAAGCCTTTATTATTGGGATATGTGCCTTAAGTAGGTTTACAGAGATCATTTATTTTTGAAAGGCTATTTATAGATTTAATTTTAAAAGATAAAATAATGCAAATATTGTCATAAAGAGGAAAAGTTTTCTTCTTAGTTTCATACCACAATTGCATATATTTGACTTGAATTGTTATAACCGTTTTGAGGGGTAGAGCCATGACTAGTGGTGCCATTGAATGCTACTAGAATATATGTACTGATTGTAAATAACATGTAATAACAACATAACACGGTTAGCTTTCCCTCCAACTAATGAAAGAATTGTCAAAAATAGTTTAAAAACATGAAATCAATTAAAAATTGTGGGAGCAACAGTAATTTCCATGAAAATTAAACTTAATGTTATATGCATATAAAATTATGTAATTCCCAGGAAAGACAAACTCTTATAAATCAGAAATATCTTTAGAGCTATGAAGATGGATTTGCAGATCCATCAGACCTACCGTAATGATGAATTATAAATGAAATATATATATCTGTAGTAAATTGAAAGTTTTTTTTTTCTTTTTAGCTGAATATTTTCATGTACTAGATATACCAGATTTAATTTTCTGAAGGTGGCATGGTTTAAGAGATTTTTTCCATCGCTTATTGGCTCAGCTCTGGAAAACAATGGGGCCCTTCCCAAACATGGGGCAGCTTCTAGATCTTTCTCACAGAAACCACCCCTATGGCCCCCTGCTACCAAAACCTTGCCACGTAAACCCACTACATCATAACACCAAAGGTAATACATTGTAAAATACTAAGACACCCAAGAAGTATTTTAAAAAGGGAGAAAAGTGTGGGTTCTCTCTACCTTTAATATTTTCACAGGTAACTCATCATCAAATTAATCTGTTCTTTCCTATGTTTTCATATTTTCTTTTGAAATATTTTTTGTCTTCAAGTGACATTATTCAATATTTTAGTTAAAATCAATCTATTTAGAGTAATCAGAAAGCTTGGGTAAACTGGCATATAGCATAAAAAAGAGGAGAAAGGTGAGATGTTTGAATGCATGATTTTGTGTTAATGAATGAAAGTATAAGAGAGGAGAAAGGTGAGATGTTTGAATGCATGATTTTGTGTTAATGAATGAAAGTATAAGAGGCTTTCTTTTAAGAAAAAAAAGAATCCATAGAGAAAGAGATTAAGAAAAGAAGGAAAAAGGCAAGAAGGAGGAAGTTGGAGGAAAGAAACAAAAAAAAATAAATAATTGAGAGATTCAACTTCAAACCAAGAGTGCACTGTGGATATTTCTTTTCTCTTGGGATCCTAGTTGCAATGAGATTTGCTTCAAGACCCTTAATAACCATGACTCAGCAGTACATCCGGATTCTGAGTTTGTCCTCAGCATTACATATGGTCAAAATATACTTTGACCTATTTCTTGGTCTCATTCCTATGGAAAAATAAATAAATAAATAAATAAATAAATAAGCTAACAAACAAACAAACAAACTTTTTTTTTTTTTTTTAACTTTATTAATTACTCCATGATGCAAGTTAAAAATTCATCTAATTGACAGTTTTGACAGTTAAAAGAATGAAAAATATATTGAGTTTCTTTGTTTATGAATAACTGGACAATTGATCTCATCTTGCACTTGATCACGCAGTTCAGCTCCTTCATTAAGTCCAAGTAGAGACAACAACAAAGTGCCCCACAGAATAAAACAGATCAATGACTTAAGCCACCATACTGGGGGAGAGCTGATACCAAATGCTTTCATTTGGTATCATGCTGGCATCTTTATGATTTTTCTTTTCCTTTTCTTTTTTTTTCTTCAGTCAATTACTGGCTTGCTTCTGCATTATTTATTCCTCTAGATTACGTGAGCAGGTGAAATGGGGCATATCCCATTGTTATAGTATTAAAAAAGGATGTTTACTTAGAAAACACTTTATAATTAGGAAGACAGAAGAGACACAACTGTATATTCCTGTTAGTAAAAGACAAAGTTCCTTGGAATTATTTAAGTAATTTTATGCCTGGCTATGTATAATTTTTGGTTTCATATAATTTGCCCTATAGTTCTCTTCTTCTCAGATTTGAATGGTTTATGTCATGCCATAACTTAAATAATTCCCTTACTCTATTTATTTCTATACTAAGTTGAACCTTTCCAATTTAATTTTAAAGATTTTTTATAATTCCTATCTATACTGGGAATCTTGTTTCCTGTTTTCCCATTCACTTTCAACCATGACAGATTTTCTCCTAACCACTCTTCTGGAAGCATTTTCGTTAAGACTTTCTTTTGTTGTTGTCTTTGTGGGTTGTACAAAACTGCTTTGTCATGATAGCCCTGAGCCTTGAAGCTGATCCCTGCTGGAATCTACAGCTAGGTAAATACAGACAGCATTAGGTATCTGAAATGGAATTCATGCCAGTCAGTACATACGATTAAAAATTGGGTGAAGGGTCTAGATGGGAAGATATTGCCAGAAAGCTTCCCAGCCTGGTTCACCCCTCTGAGTATTATCCTCTTTTGATAGTCCAGGCTGGCAATGATGACATTGAAGAGAGAAGCCTGAAGACTATCAAATGAGACTTTAGGGGACTGGGATGGTTAGTGGATAGAGCAGGAGTACAGGTGATGTTTTCGTCTATCCCAACGGTGGCAAGAAGGGGTACAGAGAGGACATGGAAAGCCCACCTGATAAACACGTGGCTCAGAGGCTGGTGCCAACACAGATTTTTTTTTTTTATTTTTTATTTTTTTCATAATGGGATGCTTTCCTCTGCAGCCGGCCTGATGGCTGCAGATGGGTCCCTATCTCTAAGGGGAAAATGGATTCTAGGCCAGGAGCTGGCAGGGTTCACTGAGAGGGCTTTAAAACAGGTAAGAAGGGGGACAGGGCTGAAACAAGGTTTGTTAGAGCTGTGCCAGAGGGAACAATGACAAGGCCGGGAGAGAAGGCAATGGCCCAACTGAAGTGCATCTACACTAACGCACACAGCATGGGTAACAAACAGGAGGAGCTGGAAGCCATTATGTAGCAGGCAGGCTACGACTTGGTTGCCATCACGGAAACATGGTGGGACCACTCTCATGACTGGAGTGCTGCAATGTCTGGCTCTTCAGAAGGGACAGGCAGCACAGAAGGGGTGGTGGTGTGGCTCTCTATATGTGAGTGTTTTGATGTCATGGAACTTGAGGCTGGGAATGATAAGGTTGAGTCCCTTTGGGTTAGGATCAGTGGGAAGGCCAACAAGGCAAGCATCCTGGTGGGGGTCTGTTATAGACCGTCGAACCAGGATGAGGAGACTGATGAGGAATTCTACAGACAGCTGACAGAAGTTGTGAAATTGTCAGTGCTTGTTCTCGTGGGGGACTTCAGCTTCCCATACATATCCTGGAAGCACAACACAGCCCAGAGAAAGCAGTCTAGGAGGTTTCTAGAGAGTGTGGAAGATAGCTTCCTGACGCAGCTGGTTAGTGAGCCTACCAAGGGAGGTGCCCCGCTTGACCTTCTCTTCACAAACAGAGAAGGATTGGTGGGAGATGTGGTGGCTGGAAGCTGTCTTGGGCAGAATGACCATGAAATGGTAGAGTTCTCTATTCATGGAGAAGCCAGGAAGGGGATCGGTAAAACCGCTGTATTGAACTTCTGGAGGGCTGACTTTGAGCTGTTGGTAGAGTCCCTTGGGAGGTGGTTCTGAAGGGCAGAGGCAGTCTTCAAGAAGGAGCGGTCTGTCCCCATGTGCCCAAAGATGAGCCGGCAGGGAAGAAGAGCAGCCTGGCTGAACAGGGAATTGTGGCTTGAGCTTAGGAGAAAAAAGAGGGTTCATAATCTTTGGAAGAGAGGGCAGGCCACTCAGGAGGACTATAAGGATGTTGCAAGGCTGTGCAGGGACAAAATTAGAAAGGCCAAAGCTCATCTGGAGTACAATCTGGCTACTGCCGTTAAAGACAACAAAAAATGTTTTTACAAATACATCAACGCAAAACAGAGGACTAAGGAGAATCTCCATCCTTTACTGGATGCGGGGGGAAACTTCATTAAAAAAGATGAGGAAAAGGCTGAGGTGCTTAGTGCCTTCTTTGCCTCAGTCTTTAGTGGCAAAACCAGTTGTTCTCTGGATACCCAGTACCCTGAGCTGGTGGAAGGGGATGGGGAGCAGAATATGACCCTCATTATCCATGAGGAAATGTTTGGCGACCTGCTATGGCACTTGGATGTATGCAAGTCAATGGGGCCAGATGGGATCCACCAGAGGGTACTGCAAGAACTGGTGGAGGAGCTGGCCAAGCCACTTTCCATCTTTTGTCAACAGTCCTGGCTATTGGGGGAGGTCCCAGTCAATTGGCAGCTAGCAAATGTGATGCCTATTTACAAGAAGAGCTGGAGGGTAGACCTGGGGAACTATAGGCCTGTCAGTTTGACCTCAGTACCAGGGAAGCTCATGGAGCAGATCCTCCTGAGAGTCATCACGCAGCACTTGCAGGGGAAGCAGGCGATCAGGCCCAGTCAGCATGGGTTTATGAAAGACAGGTCCTGCTTGACGAACCTGATCTCCTTCTATGACAAAGTGACGCACTTGGTGGATGAGGGAAAGGCTGTGGATGTGGTCTACCTTGACTTCAGCAAGGCCTTTGACACCGTTTCCCACAACATTCTCCTCAAGAAACTGCTCTTCGTTTGGACTTGTGTACGCTTCATTGGGTTAAAAACTGGCTGGATAGCCAGGCCCAAGAGTCATGGTGAATGGAGCCAAATCCAGCTGGAGGCTGGTCACTAGTGGTGTTCCCCAGGGCTCGGTACTGGGGATGGTCCTCTTTAATATCTTTATTGATGATCTGGATGAGGGGATCAAGTGCACCCTCAGTAAGTTCGCAGATGACACCAAGTTAGGTGCGTGTGTCGATCTGCTCAAGGGTAGGAAGGCTCTGCAGGAGGATCTGGATAGGCTGGACTGATGGGCTGAGGTCAACTGCATGAGGTTCAACAAGGCCAAGTGCCAGGTCCTGCACCTGGAGTGCAATAACCCCAAGCAGAACTACAGGATGGGCGATGAGTGGTTGGAAAGCTGCCGGGTGGAGAAGGACCTGGGAGTATTAGTGGATAGTCGGCTGAATATGAGCAAGCAGTGTGCTCAGGTGGCCAAGAGGCCAACAGCATCCTGGCTTGTATAAGAAGCAGTGTGACCAGCAGGGCTAGGGAAGTGATTGTCTCCCTGTACTCGGCTCTGGTGAGGCTGCACCTCGAGTACTGTGTTCCGTTTTGGGCCACTCGCTACAAGAAGGACATCAAGGTGCTTGAGCGAGTCCAGAGAAGGGCGACCAAGCTGTTGAGGAGTCTGGAGAATAAGTCCTACAAGGAGCAGCTGAGGGAGCTGGGCTTGTTCAGCCTGGAGAAAAGGAGGCTCAGGGGCGACCTTATCGCTCTCTATAAGTACATTAAAGGAGGCTGTAGCGAGGTGGGGGTTGGTCTATTCTCCCATGTGCCTGGTGACAGGACCTGAAGCCAGGGGCGCTTCAGGTTGGATATTAGGAAGAACTTCTTTACTGAGAGGGTTGTGAGGCATTGGAATGGGCTGCCCAGGGAAGTGATGGAGTCACCATCCCTGGAGGTCTTTAAAAGACGTTTAGATGTTGAATTTAGTGATATGGTTTAGTGGAGGACTTGTTAGTGTTAGGTCAGAGGCTGGACTCGTTGATCTTGAGGTCTCTTCCAACCTAGACAATTCTGTGAAATTCTGTGAGAAAAATGAAATTTAAATATACAAGGAGTGGCTGAGGTCACTTGGTTTGTTCAGTCTGGAAAAGAGGATGCTGAAGGGAGATCTCACCGTGGTATACAGTTTCCTCATGAGGGGGAGGAGAGGGGCAGGTGTTGATCTCTTCTTTCTGGTGACAAGCAATATGACCTGAGGGAATGGAGTAAAGCTTTGACAGAGGAGGTTTGGGTTTGATGTCAGGAAAAGGTTCTTCACTGAGAGAGTGGCTGTGCTCTAGAACACACTCCACAAGGACGTATTCATGGCATCAAGCCTGTTGGAGTTCAAGAAGTGTTTGGACTGTGCACTTAGTCGTATGGTGTGAATTTTTGGGTAGACCTGTGTGGAGCCAGGAGTCGGACTCAATGATCCTAGTGGGTCCCATCTAGCTCTGGATATTGTATGATTCTAGTTACTATGCATGAAATTCTGGGAATATAGTTGTGTCATAAAACTGTCACCTTACAGATGTAAAATAATCTCTGAATCCTTAAAAGAGTTAGGGATTTACACCTTTTCTTTCAAGACCAACTCAGATCTCTTCAGAGGATGGTTATTGGTGTTGTTCAATAGTAAGTTACCTATAATTGCCACAGAATCCTTTTCCAGATATTCTCTGGTTGATTTGAACAACTCTGACATCATAGACGAGTCAACTAGGTAGTTTTATGTCCTTCTGAAGATTTTCTCTGATATCCTTGAATGGTATCATTTTTCCTTTACAAAGAGAACACTGAAGGAGGGCATGGGGAACATTTCTGTATATATTCTACTGCCAGCATAATTATGCTAGCAGTGAAGTACAGGAGTTAAGTATAGAATAACTTTAAGCTATTTTTTATATTTAAGCTATATGACAAAAAAAGACATATCTGTAACCAATGACTGAGGGAGTACGAGCATTGCCTGTGTCCAGTTTCACATTCCTCCTGTTCTGAGCCACAGATCAATAAAGCTATATCAAGATCACAATAAACTTTCTGTTCACAACTACTTCTGTTATATTCAATTCATCAAATCATTACATTAACATGTATGTCTTAACATAAGAAAGTGGATAAAGCAAATAGATCTGAAACAGTGAATTATCTCTCCAAAGCTATGGTTGAAAGCACTCTGCAAGCTCCTAAAAAGTACTCAGAGACCTCAAACCTCAACCAAGTTGTGCCATTTTGCTGATATCAACAATTGTCTGTTATATTGTATATATCTAAAACATGTACCCTAGATGGCCATTACAAAATATGAATATCACCTTTATTTCTTTTTTGTTTGTTTGTTTGTTTGTTTGTTTTTGTTTTTCCTGCTGTTGATGGAGATAATCTTAGGAAGCTTCATGGTGCCACTGTGCAATTGAGAATGGAAGTATATCTACTTTGCTTTTACAATACCATGAAGATAGATCTGAGAGCATTTGAAACAAATGGGAATATTCATAGTAGCATGCCACACCACTAGTAAAAGAATGTAAAAAATAAAAAGCAAAATCTGTAGAATTTTGCATTCTGGAAGTATCACTGACTTTTAAAAAGTATTGACTATTCTCATATAAAATCAATTGTGTCTTGAACTCTTCCACTGTATTTTCCTTTCTCTCACCCTTGTTACTAAATACCCTGAAGAAACACAATGGATATTTTCATTAGAAAATATCAACCATTCTCTGAAGAGATGAAAACAACTCTACCATCTCGTAAAAATGTTTTGTTTACTTGCGTGGAGAGTCCTCTTATATTTTATTCATTAATAGTTTTAAATTACATGGAGATATCCAATTATGAATAGCAATAGACATAATGACATCCCTGGGCTTTTACAGAATGTCTACTAAGTCATCCTCCCTTTGTAAATAAAACAAAACAAAATAAAACAAAACAAAAAAGAAAAGAAAACAATTAGAGTAAATGATCCATTATTCCACAAAGTTCACAGGGGCAAAAAAATTAGCCCTTTCTGCATTCCTAAAATAAACAATTAAGAGTGGATTGGACACAGGGGAGGAACTTCATTACATTTCCTAATAATGGTATATTTGAGACCCCATTTAGAGCAATACCCAAATAGTCTCCTCTATCAAGATCTCGTTTTAGAGAAAAGACAGAGGAATGAGAAAAGAATAAAACTTCTGTAAGGTTGGCATTTTCTTTATTATTGTTATGACTTCTTTTTATTAACATTCATTAATTGAGTGTCCACAAGGACATTATTCAACAGTCTTTTTTCTTAGATAACTTTGACCACTTCTAAATACATTTGCATGACCATTATACAGGAAGATTATAGATACATTGGCTGTAATTCTGCTGTTACTTCTGGCAATCCTTATTTTTGGTTAAAAATAAAATATACACATTTCAAAATATGGAGACAGAAATATGAAGACAGAAATAAATACTGCTCTAGAATCCAGGCTAAGGTCATAGAATCATAGAATGATGGAAGAAACCTTACAGATCATCTAATTCCAACTCCCCTGACATGGACAGGAACACTTCTCACGAGGCTGGGTTGCCCAAAGCCCCATCTTTTGCAGGGAGCCCTAGAGCTAAATGCAGTATTCCAGATGAGGTCTCATGAGAGCAGAGCAGATGGGAACAATCACCTCCCTTGACCTGCTGGTCATGTTTCTTTTGATGCAGCCCTTCTGTGGTTGGCCTTCTGGGCTTCAAGCACAAATTTCTGGCTCTTGTTGACCTTTTTGTCAACCAACCCAGGTCCTTTTCCTCAGGGTTGCTCCGCCCAGGTGCAGGACCTTGCATTTGACCTTCTTGAACTTCATGAGGTTAGCATGGGACCATCTCTAAAGCCTGTCCAGGTCCCTCTGGATGGCATTCCTTCCCTCCAGTGTGTCAACCACACCACACAGCTTGGTGTGTCATTGGCAAACTTGCTGAGTTCCCGATACTGACCCTTGAGAAACAGCACTCATTACTGATCTCCACATGGATATCGAGCCATTGACCAAAACACTTTGAGTGTGACCATCCAGCCAATTCCTTACCCACCCTGGTTAATATAAATCTATGTCTGTCCGATTTAGAGACAAGGATATCATGGAAGACAGTGTCAAATGCTTTGTGCTAATCCATAGTGTATGATAACACTTGTTCCTCCATTATTCAGCAATGCTGTAACCCTGTCACAGAAGGCCACCAGATTTGTCAGGCATTATCTGCCCTTATTGAAGTCTGAAGGATGCAGACTGATGCAGAAATCTCTGTACAGTCCCTTACTCAGCTGCTACTAACACGGTAGGATTCCACATTTGGATTTCTTCTTAACATACTTTGAAATACTGAGCAGCTCTGTGACTTTCTCGTGTGCAGGTTCCGCCCAGATCCAGAAATTGTGCTTCTATCATATACTTCGCACAAGAGACATTTTCAAGTAGGGCTTCTCTGAGAGATCAGGTGTCACAGAACAATCCAGTGTTATACTTTCTTTCAGAACATGGCTACAGTGAAAGCAGTCATGAGCTATTGTATTTCTTTTCCATTAGTTCAGTATTTTCAGCACTCATCCAGAAAGCAGAATGTCAGGCCTTAGCATCTTCTGACTGGGACTCTAATACACATCTGGCAAGCGTGCCCTCATTAGGTACTATGAGTATTAGTGTGGTCTGAGAGATAATCTCAATCCTTCAAATTAAAGCTATACTAGTTTGTCTGAAAATTTACTGGTCTGTTTTTTGCCTACTTCCCCAGTTTACTGCATTATATTTGTGTACTTTACATTCTTTACATATGCATATCTGTGACATACACATTTTAAAAGAATGGGAACAGCTTGCAAAACAGCATTGCTCAAATTTTGGTGTTGACCAGAAGTTTAAAACATTCACAATGGTGGAGGGTATTATAAGAATAAAACACCTTCACTGTTGCTGGAGTTCTTGTATTCTCTGCCTTAGGAAAGATAAGTTGTGTCCAAACCTGACTTTTTTTCATGTGATTTCACCTTACCTTATTCATTCTAATTACTGAATGTCTGTGTTTTCTATTATTTTTGAATTAACAGGGAAGCTTGAGCAAACCATATTTAAATTACCAGTGCTGAGTGTTTTCATGTAATGAAAGAAAGCTTAATAACATTCCTCTGGGTGATATAATTTATAAGGTCTTGAGACTATATTTGGTAACAGTCTATGGGGACAAATTACTATGCAGATTTACAGAACTTTGCTCATAGACAAAAATTCAAACATTCCTCCCAGGAGTCATAACTTATTTCATTCAAAACCATAAAAAAGGTGACAAAGTTGGGTCAAATTTACTGCAGATTTGCTCAGAATCCTCAGGAAAAGCTTAAGAAATAATGGTTTCTATAGCAACTAAATGCACCAACGTTATGTTTACTAATTACACATATGAACAGCAGAAATTGAAAGAGAAAAAAAAAAAAAAAAAAAGGATGATGATGAGTAAGGACCTCACACTGGGTCCTTACAATGAAAATTGTGAGTTACCTTGTTCTCTCTTTGTCAGTATGAAAGGATAGCAATAAAACAGAAAAGGCTAATCAGGTATCTGCTGTCCATAAGAGCAATTTTACGTAATAGTTGGAAGATTAGATACAGTTACTCTAATATATGAAAGTTCTCCTATTCCTCTCCTCTCCTCTCCTCTCCTCTCCTCTCCTCTCCTCTCCTCTCCTCTCCTCTCCTCTCCTCTCCTCTCCTCTCCTCTCCTCTCCTCTCCTCTCCTCTCCTCTCCTCTCCTCTCCTCTCCTCTCCTCTCCTCTCCTCTCCTCTCCTCTCCTCTCCTCTCCTCTCCTCTCCTCTCCTCTCCTCTCCTCTCCTCTTTTCATATCTTTTTCTCTTAATTGCATTTCTTTTATGCAGATTTCATCATAATATTTAGGTCTACTAAGACTATAAAGTGAAATGTGCTGTAAACACTCCTTCCCTGGTATATGAATCACTGTGCATAAGGCCAGGGAAGGATACAGTACTGCAGGAGTGGCACTCTTTACCTCTTTTTTTTTTTTTTTTTTTTTTTAATGGGGATTGCTGGCCATGAAAACTCCAAAGTAGTTATATTACTTTGAAATGACTAATAAAGGATCTTTACTTCCAATCCCTGGCTTTGTAGACCTATTCACACTCTAGCCTTTTGGCAGAGATATTAATCCTTTCTAAAATCTATATCATTTATTACTTTCTCTTATCTGTTACTTCTATAATTCTGTCTTTATGACAGAACAAGCAATCAATATTTCTGGTAATGTCAATTCTTTGTACAACTGATCTACTTACTATTTGCAAAATCATTATTCTCTATTGCAAGTCTTTTCCTATCCACCCTCTCCTCTTTTTCTACCTCTTATTCTTTTATTTTTATTTTTTAACATTGTCTCTTAAATCACAAAGATAGACTTTAAGGAGATGCTAGAGTTGAAGCTATTATGAAAGACCTGCAGCATATTTGAGTTTCTTTGCTGCTTTTTTACTTTCTAGGAGATTGCAATAGATAAAATATTTGGAATTATGGAGACCTTAAAGATGGATTTGAGCTCAACCAAACAGCATGACTGGAATTAAGCAGCAGCTGACAGTAAAGATAATAATTAGAGCGTAGAAATCTAGACTGTAGTGTGTCTATAAACTGAATGATCCAGCCATTGTTAGCAGTGGCTTTTCCAAGCAAGATGGGAAGCAAGAAGGATGAGGTACAACAGTGTGAATTCTAATAGGAGTAGGAATTGTGCTAAAATGAATTCTGTTCTAAGCTTCTCTTCTGTCCTTCTCATTCGCAGCTGCTCTGCCTGTCAGCCTGCAAGCAGCAGTATTTTGTGCAATTTGTCAGTGCTTCAGGTTGTGGCAGGCTGATCCCTTACCCTTTCCTATTTCTGCCCTTGGCAATTGCTTTCACCAGGATCCTTACCTGGCTGCCTACAACCATCTGCAGGAGAGCTTTGGGGCCAGCAGGGGAGTGCTGGCAGCTCATCAGCAGGCAGACACAAGCTCATGCTGACCGTGCTCCAAGCCTGCCTTCCAAACCAGGGCAGACCTGTACTCACAGTCATGCCAAAACCAATGACCTTCTTGAAGGACTCTGTATCATACCAGTGTGCTGATCTGGGTCATGGAGCACAGAGTTTGAGGTCTTGCAAAAAGCTAAGTAGAGGCATGTCCCTGAGTCCAGTTACCGCCTTAAAACCATCTAGTTCAGTAAGGGGACCAGAATGGAGGTGATAAGTTTTTCTTGGTACATCTCCAAGTTCTGTTGTGTTTCTATTGCTAACTAAGCTGTTGCACAACTAGAACCCATCTCATTTGCTACAGCTGTGTGGGTGTTAAGAGCTGAAGAAAAAGCTCTGAAAACAAAACAAAACAAAACAAAACAAAACAAAAAAAACCCTTACAATATTATTGCCAGCTTTTGAGAAAAGCTAATAAAAACAACAGCTGGGGCTTGCAAACAAAGAAAATCCAGATTCCGGTATGAAATAACACTGGAAATGAAAGGTAAAAGTAATATAGGTTTGTAAAGACTATTAGCAGCATGTTTCTGATAGAGAAATTCTTCACCATTGCAGAATTTATGGTGTCAGCAATTGGTAGAAGATGACTTTCCTACTGATCTGCAGCAGTCAGTGTGTTATGGTATTGTTGCAGTTGATATAAATGAACTTTAAACAGGCTTCAGCTTAGCTAAACACACCATATTCGACTTCAGCTGATGACACATTAAAAATGCAGAGGAATGAATGGGGAGATTGTGTTTCCCTGCTGGAAACTCACACACTTCGGTACCTGATCAGCTCATAATTTTCATGTAGGAAACTTATCTATGCAGGAACTCGATGGAAATGATGAAAAAACAAAACAAAACAAAACAAAACACAAAAAAACACAAGCACAAAAAACCTGTCTCATTGTACTCACAGGCTGACTCTTCGGACAACTGTGTTTGCCTCAGAAAAATGTGTATTACTTGGCACAGAAAAACTTTAAAAACTCTCACAGAAGAAAAGAGAATAAGTAATAAATGATAATAGTACATAACACAAAGATCTTTAGATGTCAAAATGCTTTATGTGGCTACCCCATGACACTTGGACACAGAAAGGTGGAGTAATTTACAGTATCACACAGAACATTAACAAGACCAGGAATAGTATCAGAGTATATTGAGACTAAATTCACTGTGTTATCCTCAGGACCTATTGTTCCTTCTACTACTGATAACTGAGGAATGCCAGAGATAAAGCACTGACAGTCCCAACCTATAGTTAATCAAATACAGGTCCATAGTTTTGGGTGTGCAGTCTGAAGAAAAAAAAAGAAAAAGTGATTAATGAATTCCAAGTTTTTAAAGTTGATCTTTTATCCTTTTTTATGATTGTTTCTTTTACTTTCAAGTGAGTTCAACAAAAATATGAAGCTGAAACTGGTACTCAGAGCTTACGTATTAGATTTTCAAACGTTTTTGAAAAAAATCACTCTTTAAAATTTTGAACAAATCAAACCAGTTGGAGAAGTTTGTGTGCTTTTATGTGTGAAGAAATATGATTAAAAGAAAGTTTTATGTGACAAGATCTAGCAGGAAGGCACATCTGAATTTAACAGACATTGCTGTTTCCATATATATATATATATATATATTTTTTTTTACTAGATTTGAACAGACCTATTTTTTTAAAATAATTACCAAAGAGTAAAAATATATTTTCTCAGGCAGGTTACACTTACTGAGAAGGACAGATAAATTTTATTTTCATTGCAGAACTAAACTTACCACTGGCTCCAAAGAAAATTATTTTTGAGGTTATTACATAAATGAATATGAAAATATACATGCAGGATAGCGGGAAAAAAATCCCAGATCTTTAGTACAATTTACATAAGACTTCTATAGAAATGTTAACAGAGCCATTGTCTCCATACAACTTCATTACAACTACCCTAGAGATATAAAGAATCACACTGTGATCAGGGGTAGATATCTAACCATAATAATAGCAGGAAATGTCACTAAATGTCATTAAAGCCAGACATAATCTAAATGATGGCAGTATGTTTAGTAGAATGGAAAGATATAATGAGAATATGTCATTTCATTTGAGGACACTAGTAGGTTCAGGCTAGTAAATTAATTCAGAAGTAATGGCCAACTGAGTAGGGAAGTAACTGGTTGTATTGCAAAGGGAAAAAAAAAAAAAAAAAACAACAAAAAAAAAACCCACCATAGGACTAATAATAGCAAATCTACCAAATATATACCCACCCCCCACCCCAAAATAAATAAATAAATAAATAAATAAATAAATAAATAAATACATCTTTCAAGAAATCAAGAAAAAGAAAGGCAATCAAGTTTATGAGGTGCAACAGCAGGTTAAATTGTGAATTGCTGGAAGTTTCGAGCAAAGTTGTTTCATTTACAGTTTCAGAACAGCTGTATAAATAAGGTTCCTAGCAAACCAACAGAGTGAATTTAATTTCTTCAGGTTAGCCAAAGCAAAACCAGTATTTATATGAATCCTGTTCAAGTCTTCTATTTCAAGTTGAAAACCACAGAATCCCATTTATTCCATAAATCCATTTATCCCACTAAGATTACTCCTCCTATGTAGGAAAAAAAAAGGCCAAAAAGGAAGACCTAAAGACTAGCTGTAGTAAATCTTTAAAGTAGAAGCCTCACCTCATGTTTAAAGTGAAATAAGAGAAAGAAGCCTTTGCTGTCAGGAAAATTCAATTTTCTTTTTTTTTTTTTTCTCTCTCTCTCTCTCTCTTTTTTTTTTTTTTTTTTCCCCTCTAACATTTGTGATATAACGGCATCATTTCTGGATAAAGAAAAGTGTCAGAAACAATTACAGTAAAAAATAAACAAAATGAAACCGTAGAAGGCAATTTAGCAACAGGAAAGCTTTTTAATAGTTATGCTATTTACTCCTAATCATCATATGATAAATAAATAAGCTTCCATGCTCTTTGAATAGCTTAGCATTTATCAGGGATAATAATGAAGAGAAGTCATCACAATTCACAATTGCCTACCTTAAATCTACTTTTCAGATCTGATGCTGATATTAGAAGCAATGCAGTACTCTTTTCCTGAACTACATTTAAGAGATCATGGACCAAGTGGGTTCTTGGAGCACCTCTACTGAAGTCAGTGATACAACACTAGGAGTGACTTCTGCTTAATGTGTTCATTCTTTGTAGGAACAATAAAAGGACCCTGTGGGCTGATGCACAATACATAAATGCTAAAGCCATTTAATTCATACTCTTAGAAAGACACAAATTGAAAACTGTGTGGAGATGGGAAATGTGTCAGGTTTCTGGTATGCATTAGTTATGTTAACTCTTAGTGATGAAATTCCAGATCTTTAGGGAATGTAAAAATGCCAAAGTTAGACAACAAAATGCAAAGCATTAAGAAAATTTGAATTTTATTTTATTTTTTTCTTTTTCAAATTCCTCATCCATTTACATCATCTGGGCCATACAGCCATGGTGCGGAACACAGGTACAACATGTTCCTGCCCTCCACCTGTTCCTCAGTAATTTCATTAAGTGTGGGAATGAGCATCATGTCAGCAGGTAAGAGCACTTCTAGGAGAAAATCTGTGATTCCCCTCCAGCCTCTGTAAAGTGTTCAGCAACTGGGATTGTGAAGCTTTGATGTTTTTTTATATAAACTGTTACTTTACTCCTTCACTCTATTAAATACGTTGTAGTCAGCACCTTTTCAATTTAAACACAGAGTAGGGAAAATCAAACAAACAAAAAAGATTTTCAGGTATTTGGTCCTCAAACTTAGAATAAAACTGAGCTGTTGAGAGGTTTCTGGAGTGTAATTTCTCTATTTCTCTTCTTCTGAGTTGCAAACAAATGGTGTTGGAGAGAAATGGCTATATTCTGGAGCAGCAGGAGTTTTACTTGAAATGCTTTCCAGAGGAAGGTGAGGTGAAAAATGATACTCAAAATTGTCAGTAGGAGATCTTAGCAGTAAATGTGTAGCACTGGAGATTCAGAGATTCAAGTCTCCATTGCCATGTTTTCTAGGCAGGAGATACTGGGGAAATATCCCTCTTCCAAAATATAGATTTATGGAAGCAGAAATTAATGTCTAATTTGAGGGAGCCTGGACCTATGGTAACAAAAATATGAATATGAAAACTACAACATCTTTTGCTTACCATGAACTTGTCAACTATCATGACTGCTACATCTGCAAGACTTCTGTTGTGGTGTTGTTTTAACACTAGTTTAAGTAGTGTTAAAACAACAGGAATTATTCACAGCTAACACAGCCTTTTCCTGGAAGTATTGTGGCAACTATCTTTTTTAGGAGTGGAATTAGGGATTGGAAAAATAGTGGTTTCGATGAACCAGGGTTATCATCAAGTGAGTAACTCTACAGGGTGATCCAGCTCAAAAAAAAATGGCATGCTTTTTGTTTTGTTTGGTTTTGTTTTGAGTAAATGTGGAATTGGGAAGCATTAGGTGTCTATAGCTATCAAAAAAATCTGATTCTAATGTATCATCAATTCAGTGGCATATCTGTAGACATTGATTGACATCCAGGCCAAAAATAGTGAAGCTCCAGGTGAGAGATGGGCTGCTATTATCAGAGTCAAGTCCCTCACATCAAATTATGGCAAATGAAATTAGGTATTACAAGAAGCTTCATAACAGGCAAGAAGACTTCTAGTACACTTAGACACCTACAGAACTAGATCATGATGGTAACTCATGGTAGGTGATTCGATCCTTGTCTAGGGGATAGATGAGTTTCAGGTGACAGAGTGCCAGTGTAGGTGGGTACCAGTCAGAGAGGTCTGGGACCCATAATATTGCGTAGATATGACATTAGTATCTGTAGAAATTACGTAAGTAATTATAAGTATTGTCAAAGTGGATTATCAAATGCTGCAAAGTTTGCAATAGCTACATTTCTACACAACATAATCTTTTCAGGAGCCCTAGTATTTTTAGTATTTTAGTATTTAGTATTTTAGTATTTTAGGGAATATTTAATACAGTATTTAAGATTAAAAGGACAAACAAATGAACCTTTTTTTTCACTTAAGGCATATGTAGTTTTCTTTTGAAAAGTGAATGCTTGTCTCTTGCTCTTATTTTTTCTCTGTTTTTTTTTTTTTTTTTTTTTTTTGAGCTGTTGTTCATAAAAATATATATAATTTTTGAGACAGATAGCTCTAATTATTCAGCTACCTCTAAAAATACAAACCTAAGGTCACAGACTAGTTTCATTTAACCAATGATATATTAAGCATAAAAGAAAAATGGTTTTGTAAATGACAGTCACCTCTTTTCTATTGTAGTGTCACTGACCCATATTTGGTTATAGAGCATATTTGCCACAGTGGTTTGAAAGGTCAAGAACAATTTTTGCTTTACAAAAACAAGTCACTAGCCAAGACTGGGTTTAGATACGCAGATAACAAAAGCAGGCATTAACATTTCCTTCCAATGAAAGGAATATATTTCATCATTATGTTTACTTTCATGTAAACATGAAAATTTGTATTAGGTATACTAGTTTGTTAAAAAGGTCAGCATTTATCCAATCTTACTACAGAGTGATATCAGAAATGACAGTGCTTTCCTGCATCTAGCACAAGGAATAACTGGAGTTATGTAAAGAAGCAATTAATAATTTTACATAAATGTCAAACTTTTTATCTCAGATTATTTCGTTGACCTACAAGAACACATATGTATTTACACATAAATTAGCTTAATTTCGTAATACAGTAGTTGACGAGCTTCATTTTCTCTTAATTTATTAGTCTATGTATTTGTGTTCCTTCTATCACTGTAGCTACATTAAAAATTCTACAATTACACACAAATTTCTACCTTGAAGAGCACAGAGAAAAAGAGGTTTCATTAGAAAGTTATTATTTAATTGCTGTCTGATATTATCATTTTTTATTTTTTGTTAAAGTATGATTATGTTTATATGAATCATTACCATGCCATTATCTTTTCTACTTGTTTGTTTGTTATAACCTTTTAAAAAATATGCTAAATATAGAAATGGTTATTTATAAAAAGGAAATCCATTTATTATATCTTTCACTACAAAAATCTTTGAACAGAAAACTATTTCCATCCCAGCTGGTAAAATCCAAATCCATGGGCAAAAGCTGTATCCTGTAGAACCGAATGACACTTTTCTTCATTGAACTGAGAGGAGCCAGAATATTAAATGATGCATACATGCCACATGACTTTGAAAAAAACATGTTTATTGCTGTGTTTTCAAGCCAGAAAATTACTCATTCATATATTAAATATTTACTAAGTAAGTCATCACGCATATTTCCATAGAAATTCTCACCTGTTTAAAGACAGCTATGTACTTAAAAGCTTTGCTAATGTTGAGAGGAATCAAGGTGGATTGCATTATCTTCCATTAATCTTAAAAGAGTCAATACAGGCAATAATTCTTGTGCCTGTACTGTTACACAGATTTAGCTTTTTTTTTTTTTTTTTTTTTTTTTTTAAATCCAGTCCAAGGATCTTAGTATTACAGAAATTCTCCATTATTTCCTATTTCAGCCCATGTGCAATTTAATTTTTGAAAAAAAAAAAAATATATCCCTTATATTTCAGAAGGGAAAAGAAAACCTTAGAGAGGGCTAAATATTTTCTTTTTTAATGTACTTTTGTGCTCTCTCTCTCTTAACCTCCCCTCTCCCCTCCCCCCATTTAGCCACAAGCCATATCAAGAAACAGTAAGTCACAATAATGCAGCATAGGCATGAAATTCCTTGAGAATTTTGTTGTTGTTTGTACAGACAATATTAAAGAACAATAATACATATATATGGTTATATATATGTATATATATGTGTGTATATATATATAACCATATATACATATATATACCATATATAAACCATATATATATATACATAAATCATATAAATATATAACCATATTTATATATATAAATAATTCATCAACGTGAATTGATTTTGGTGGAACTGGTGCTATGTTTCAAGTTAGATACATGCCTCAGTATTTGTCAGAGTCCAAGACTCTTTGACCACATTCTTTCAGATATTCCATGCATGGAGGGTACAACGTTTAATATCAGAATTACTTATTGAAAGATATTTGATGTTACATTTGATTTTGATTCAGAAAAGTGATACAATAATGCACTGAAATCACTATATGAGTGCAACATATCAATTGCAATATACGGTTGGATAACAGTACATGTGTGATTCATGTAACCAGTCCCCATATGCTTAACACCACAACACTAGGTGCCCTGGTAGCCGGAATGTAATACATGGCTTGAAGCCAGCTCAAGCCCATTGCTATCTTTGAGATTCTTTTGCTAGTGTATGTACATTGGGCTAAGTCATGTATTCAGTCACCCTGTACTGGTCTGGCTATCTCTTTTAATGGACTCAGGGAGAAATGTTTACACCACCAATAGATCTATTGAGTTGCTGATAATTATTTATCTAAAATAAAGGCCACCTTTCAGTCCCCTTTGTGCTGAGATAAAGACAGCTTCTTTGCAACAGCTGTTCAATTATTCTCTGCATTTTTCTCTGAACTTCATGGGAATACCACCCTTGCCAATCTCTGCTAAACCTTCTTCCATTGTAGGGGTTTACTCAGTGAGACAAATTCCACTCCTAGGGGTTTAACCAGTCACAGCAGTTCATTGAATATGGTCCTTTCTCAGTCCAGTGAAGAATAAACAATGAGTTGGAGACTTAATTTAAATTATATTTCAAATTACTGTAGATGAAAAACAAAGAAGCAAGCTTCTCCTCTAGCTTTTCTGTATGCTGAAGTACCAAATTCCGATAGCATAAGCGACACTCCAGATGATTAGATAAGTATGAGACAGGTTACATTAATTTTGGACTTTTTTTTTTTCTGGTAAATAATTTTGCTACTCCATGGCTGGTTCTTCTCCAGTATCATTTGCAGACTAGTGTAAGACCTTAACACCAGTGGAATCATCTTCATTTAATATAAACATCAGTAGGATCAGGACAAAACCCAAGGCAGACTTATCTGCTTCTCTTATATGAATTACTCAAAACAACTGTGCTATAAAAAATGCTGGTTTTTTTTTTTTTTTTTTTTTTTTTTTCCCTCTACAGCTGCATGTAGTTACATCAGCTTGTTAGCGGACCTTAGGGATCGGAGCTCTGCATACTAGAGCTGGTTCATGCCAATTATTATATTGAGTGATGAAACTGTCTTGTATCATTTCATTTGTGCATATGAACAGCAGGTGAATGCTATAGTTTATGATTTCCAATTATAAATCAAACAGGCTGAATTCTCAGTACTCTTAATAAGGGCTGTAAAAGCAGCAAAGTGTGAGGAGACTACTGTTTCTTGTGAAAAAGGCTTGAGATTAGAGTTTATTGATTGATTTTATTTTTTTTTTCACCTACCTCCCTGTCATTGTTGCCATTCAGGACTAAATTTGAAAAATAATTAGAGAAAGAACTAAATGGAAAGTAACTGAAACATCTACCTATTGAGACTGTAGCCATATTTGTAGACTCGTTTGGGGCTCCCCAGTATAGGAAAGACTGGATATACTGAAGTGAGCTCCCCAGCAACCACCAAGATAGTCATGGGGCTGAAACACACAGCACAAAAGCCAAAGAAAAGAAGTTCAAGTTAGTACAGAGAAGGCTGAAGATGCTGCTACTTAATGCAGAGGATATGGCTGTAGAGGATATGGCAGCAAACTTTTCTTGCAGATGCACAGAGAAAGGACAAGAAACCATGTTTACAAGTTGCAAAAATGGGAATTCTGGTTAAATGTTAAGAAAAAAAAGATCGTCAGGGGAATGCTTAGGACAGAGAAGTTATGAACTCTCCATTCTCAGAAGTACTTAAACCTCCACAGGGTAAAGCCCAGCTAGACAGTCTAAGTTGTCTCTGCTTTGAGTTTGGGGGTGGTTGGGAGGGGTAGCTGACTAGAAAACTTCAGAAGACCCTTCTGATCTAAATCACTCTGTTAGTTCATGATTCTCTTCTATCTGTTCCAGGTTTATGTTACTACGTGTTCATGGTTTATGTTTCTTCTATGGTTTATATTTGAGGGTATAACTGGGCAGGGAGAACTTATTACAGTCGTGTTTTACACTGAGTGAATATGGACGTTTCTTTTAATCATATAGTATCTTTTTGTTGTTGTCCATGCAATTTTGTCTAAGTGCCATGAGAACTGAGAATTGACAGAGTGGGTGTAAGTCATATCATATTATGTTCCTTCTGTATATGCATCTAAGTTATTTTTTAGAAGGTTTTTCAATCCTACTGACTGGTGATCGATAAGGACCATCTGAATTTATCTGTATTGACACTGACAAGAATTAAAAAAAAAAAATCAGCTCTTTTACCTAGTTTTTTTTTTTTTTTTTTCATCTAGATATAACATTCTGGGAGGTATAAGCACTGACTGCAAGAGTCAAATACTAATGAGGTCCCAAGGTAGATCTACCAATAGGGCCATAGAGTAGTAGAATACTGTTTCATTGTTTCTTATACATATCTGTAGTGCATTATACAGCTTCAAAAAGAGTTGTGCTGATTATTGAAGGACATACATGTAGCATCAAGATTCAATGACTTCCCCTTTTGTTCTTCATTTACATAATATTAGATGTGCAGAACAGTTCAAAGGTCAAAGTTGAGTGATATCTCTGGAAAAGATGAAATGTGACTCACAAAAAGAATATTAGAAGTATTTAAAAAAGTCCTGAAATTTGTAAGTCTTACCTGCTCACTGAATTTTTAACAGACTTGCTTAAAACAGTGAAATTGACCATCACAAAACTTTTGTTTTGTTTTGTTTTGTTTTGTTTTGTTTTGTTTTGAGGAATTATTAATACACTGTAAAGGTAGGTTATGTCAAAGTATTACAACTGCATAATTGATACCATCTGGTGTTTAAGAAAAGACTAATCTGATTTAGGATGAACTATGAAAATCACAGGTCAGTAACAAGATGTATTTGTAGAGTACCAAAACCATAGCTATAAGATACTGAACTTTTCATTTTATTATATGAAGGGTTATGTATGTACATGTAGTTACAATTTTGTTCATTTAAAAAATACTTCATGTACTGCAACATGAGACGTTGTCCAAAACATGACACTTCTGATTTCTTTCTAAGTATAGTCATGTTTTCTTTTTTGACCCTTTTCCATTTATTTGAATCTTGTTTAACTCAGGGAGTGTTTTTGACCTCTCCAAATCCAGAAATATGCATTTTTCCACAACAATTTTTTTTTTTTTTTTTAATAACACATATCAGTAATGACTTCACTGACTGGACTCTGCAGTGCTTGTACAAAGGTTTTCAGGTTCCTCTGCAAATACGATTCAATGATTCCAGTTCCAGATGTAATAACTTTTGCTACTCTGTTGCCTAAATTCATAATTAAAGTTCAGAACTCATACAGATTATTACCAAGTGTCTCTGAATCTGATGAATGAGCAGGCAAGAGTCCTGAGTGAATTGGGAAATGGTTTTGCCACAAATTCTGCTAATCTGTTGGCTATAGACAAGTCTACATTCACCCTTCTCTGACACTAGCAGCTTTCATCAGGACATGGATAAGAGCCGTCTGAATAAGGTTACATACAAAATAGTGAAAGAAATTGGTCCTTTTATCATATTACTAGCTGATAGCCCTTCATCACCAGAGACAGAACTTTGAAAGCAGGGAAAGAAGTGAAGTTTTGGGCCTGTTTCCAGAAAAAGCAGAATCATAGAATCAGAGAGTATAACAAGTTGGAAGATTAGAGTTTAGGAGGAAATTCTTCACTCAGAGAGTAGCGAGGCAGTGGAACAGGCTGTCCAAAGGGGCTGTGAATGCCTCAGCCTTGGAGGTGTTCAAGACCAGGTTAGATGAGGCCCTGTGCAGCCTAATCTAGCATCCCTGCATATGTCAAGGGGTTGGAACTAGATGATCTTTGACGTCCCTTCCAACCCAAGCCATTCTATGATTCTACGATTTGATTCTATGAATCTATGAATTTATGAATCTATGATTCTATGATTCTATGATTCTATGATCATGTCCAACTCTTGGCTTTACACAGGCACATGCAAAAAATCAGTTTATATATCCGATAACTTATACATGTATATATATATAATCTATATAATAATATAATATATATAATATAATATATAATGTATATTATATATAATATATATATAAAATATTATAATATATACATATATATAATGTATTATATATATATAATATTATATATATATATATTATAATAATAAATGTATATCTTATATATAATGTTGTCTAAATGTTTCTTAAACTTTGGCAGGCTCAGTGCTGTGACCACTTCCCTGGGGTGCCTGTCCCAAGTGCCCGACCTCCCTCTGGGTGAAAAACCTTTTCCTAACGCTGAGCCTGACCCTTCCCTGTTACAACTCTATGCCATTCTCTTAGGTCCTGTCACTGTCAGCAGAGCTCAGTGCCTGCCTCTCTGCTCCCCTTGTGAGGAATCTGCAGGCTGCCTTGAGGCCTCCCCTCAGTCTCCTCTCCTCTGGGCTGTACAATCCAATTAACTGCAACTGCTCTTCATGCGTCTTCCTCTCCAGACCCTCCACCATCTTCACACCCCTCCTTTGGATGTTCTCTAATAGTTTTATAACTGTATATCATGGTGCAAAACTGCACACGGTACTCGAGGCCACACCCAAGCAGTGCAGAGTGGGACAATCCCTTCTTTCAAACAGTTAGCAATGCTTTGCTTGCTGCACCCCATGTTACGGTTGTCCGTTAGGCTGTTAGGATACACTGTTGGCTCACATTCAACTTGCTATCAACTACAACCCCCACGTTCCTTTCCACAGTGCTACTCCCCGGCCTCTCATCACCCAGTCTGTACGTATATCCAGCGTTTTCACTGTTCCAGGTGAAGAACGCAACACTTGGTCTTGTTAAACTTCATGCAGTTGGTGATTATCAAACCCTCTGATTTGTCAAGACCTCTCTGCAAGGCCTCTCCACCCTCAAGAAGTTTAACATCTCCTCCTAATTTAGTGCTGTTTGTAAACTTATTTAGTATGTATTCAAGTCCTATATCCAGATCATTTAAGGAAACGTTAAAGAGAACTGGCCCTAAAATGGAGCCCTCTGGAACCCCACTTGAGACTGGCTGACAGTCTTATATAACCCCATTTACTATAATCCTGAATTATCTACCCCTATTCAGAGAGTTTGCTAAAGGTATTAGTTCAGAAAGATCATATTTTGCAATCTCTTTGCACAGTTCTAAATAACTGCACACTTTGCAAAGAAATAGCTCTCAAGATCACAAAAACTCTTTGAAAGTCCAGAGTGTCTTGTACTTCAATACTGTTCTATTCTACATCGTTGTGTCTTAACCATCACTACTTAGATTTACTAGTCATCTGCTTTTGATAATGCCAGTTCAGATCTCCAGATAGAAATCTGGGTTGCTCAGCTTACTAAATAGAGTCCAGCTTACAAAATGGGTCCTTTTTCAGAGACACCTATAGGGCCCATGAGAAAAAAATAGTGCTATACAAACTTGATCCAGACAAATTCAACAAGTCTAATTCCCCAGATATGTCAAAGAGCTGGAAAGCAGACAGCAGTAAACCGAACACGGAATTGTAACAGGGAATTGCAAGAAGTAAAGTGCCGAGTGTTTTCTAGACATTCTCATTTTTACAGTTCTTGGAATCAATTTTGTGTTCCCTGTTTTTGGAAGAAATATTGAATGCTCATATGTCATTGAAAAGATTAAAAAGGTAGGAGGTAAAAGTGTTTCTTGAAGGAAGGTACAAAATGTGGACACGTATTTACAAAGTTTTCTATGGAAGATATTTTCCATGGAAGCTGAGACATGGAATCTTCTTTCCAGATCTTGGCACAAGACTAAATAAGGATTGATGCTACAATCATTGATATTATAATACCAAAAATATTGGAAGGTGGAGTCAAATAGTGCAGAAACTCTCCTTTCTGTAACAGTGAAGAAATTGAGAGTAACAAGGAAAAATGAAAAGGTTAGTGGTTCTTTTCGACTTATATTTGCTGTTTGCTTTTTATTTTCAATTTTCGTTTTATGTTTGTGTTTTAATTTACCTTATTTACTCATTTCAAACTGGTTTTGTATATATATATATATATATATATATATATACTATTAAATTCTACCATTAACATGAATTTAATCTCTATAGGTTGACTTACTTTTTGGGGAGGTATCCTAACAAGTTTTAATTAATATTGTGCCTATTTTCAAGGTTCAGATAAGCTTTAGTTTCTACTCAGAAATTTTTTGTGTTTTTATAAGAACCATAACATTTTATTACTGTATCTTCTGAAACATTTCTAACATATTTGAGAGAAAAAAAAAATATCTCAGATTTCAGCTGAAGAATCTAGGCCTTAGTACACAAATTTATGTATGTTTAAGTGACCTAGTTAATGTTGAACTCAAGGGAAAAATTCTCCATCTCCCCAAACATAACTGCTAAACAAATATGTGCCTACAGGCTTTTCACTACACCTCCCTTGAAAACGGAGCAAATGGTTCTGTAGCTGAATAGAACTGCTTCATTGCTCTGCTGTTCTTATCCATGACATTGCCTGCCTCCTTGAGCAGACACCAAAAATCTTTGAAAATCCTCAGGGACAAAAAGGAACATTTTAATGGGTGAACTTCTTTACCTTTTGTTGCACTTTTCTTCTGTGTATTACAAAGTATCTATGTTTTGATTATGGATATGTACAAGAAATGTTGACATTTGGGCTGTCCCATTGCCAAGCAATGACAAATATGACTTTGAACAATAAATTCCCTTACAAGGCTAGAATGTCTAAACAACATTTAGGTAGCTGTTTCATTTGAATTATGCTGCCATTAATCATCTCCACTAATTCAATAAAAAAACATTGTCAATACGATAAATCATTGTTTCTATTGAATTAATGAGGGTAGTTGGTTACTAATAAGGTATGACTGTATTAGGGAAATGTTTAAAGTAATATGATAGATTAACGAGGAAACATTTAATAAAGATTTCATGTAATTTTTAAGTCTTCCCAAACCCTGTGAGAATGGAATGGAAATAGGCATTATGAGGAGAACCACTGCATAAACCTGCTTACTGTCATTGCTTCATTACTCATTGAGACAGTTTCTTTGAAGATGCCGGTATTTCATAGTAGTCAAAGGGATCCGTAGTCCATCCTTGATCAGTTGGGTGAGCATATGATTTGACCTTTCTTGATTTTCTGTTTCATCATTTATAAGATGTGAAGAATTACACTGGCGCTCTTTGTTCTGTGCTTTGAGATTTCTTGATGGAAATATTCAATGTGTGCCATGTTTTATTTGTAAACAGTAAGGTTTTATCTTCCTGTGAGTAAAGGCACTGTAACTCTATCTCAAGTGACTGCTTCTGTAACCTTGAGCAACTCACTTATGGCCTAACTTTCAGAGGTTGCACTTACAATTTCTATTGGTTTCAGAAGCTAATGTAGTATTTGAGTAGTAAAACCGCTGTAATTCAGAGTGCTCACCTTTAAGTCTCAGTTTCTTCAACCGTTTAGTTGCAACAATACTTACATCTGTCCAGACTGACTTAAGAATTAATGACTTAATGTCCTGAAATCAATTTCAGTGTGAAAAGGGCTTAAAAATAATGAGGCCACCTGTTTTTTAAAAGGCAACATGACAATTTCCTGAGAATATTTAAAGTGTGAAGTAACACAGCTACCATAGCATGAAAAACAGAGTAATTATCCATGGAAGAACTTCAACTCTCTTTTCTGCCTACAGATGTGTAGTGTATAAGTCAAGTGAATGAAGAGGTACTAGAAGTAAAGCCTATTATAAGAACACTGATCATCCATTTAATGTTGGATATGTACTAAGGGTAGTCATGGTGAAGCTAATAAAATCTGTACACCATTATACCTCAAGAAAAATCCTCATCTCCACAAGTAGTTCTCTTTACCTGATCTTGATCTCAGTTTTGCTGTGTGTTGTAAAGGCCCTGGTTTGTTGTGATATCAAGTTTCCAAAGCTGTTAAGTTGAACTACCTTCTCACAGGGGAAGTATTAAAATATATATTATTCTGCAATGTGTGACTCAAGTAGTCTGTCATTCTTCAGCTTCAACCTGGCTGTGACATACGAATTATCTCATACTGTAATTATATACCATTATAATACCATTGACCTATGAAACGTATACACATGAAGCAGATATATTTCTGCATATGGACATATCATTGTGTATTTTATACACAAATGATAAAAAAAAAATATTTACATATTTTTGCTTATGGCCCATAGATGGTGGAAATACTGAGATGAACATAGCCAGTCTTTTCACCAGTAGCAATCTTTTTTTCTTAATAGCTGTTTTAGTGGCTAAAAATAAAAGAGTGTGAGAAAGATAACACAAACAAGCCTACACTGCCTATTATCTTTTTTTACATAGACTATACCATCGACTCTACATTCTATGTGGGAACATCTACATTCCAATAGGGAGCATCATTTATATTAGAGTTAGAGGGAAGGCAAGGATTTTAATTTAGATTCTTTAAAAACAAAACAAAACAAAAATCAACAACAAACCAAATACCAAAACAACAACAACAACAACAAAAACAACAGAATGCCACTTGAAAGGTATAAAGTTGTACAATATCACAAAATTTTATCAGGGTTTCATTTACTTTTATTATTCCAGGTTCTGTTAAACCACATACAACGAATTTTATTGGAAGAAGTCTCAAATCAGAGCAGACTAAGCAAATCAAATCAGACTAATGAGAAGTAGGATATAAATAAGGAAGTAGAACTGATTGTATTGGTACGTCATAGAACATCATTCTTATGCACAAGACTCCACATTTCTTATACTTTAGAAATTTAGTATAATTCAAAATATAAAAAATGAAACACAATTAGAAAATTATATTTAGTTTAATTGCCTTTATCATATTAATATACTGTAAAATATT
This sequence comes from Aythya ferina, assembly GCF_964211825.1. Taxonomy (NCBI): domain Eukaryota; kingdom Metazoa; phylum Chordata; class Aves; order Anseriformes; family Anatidae; genus Aythya; species Aythya ferina. The sequence continues at coordinate 190,204,485 of NC_140296.1, read as the reverse complement.
AATTGTTCTACATGATTAACACTCTTGATTTATAGTTCTCTTAAAAGACTGTCTTAACACTCTCTCAAACACTGTGACTTGTCATGGGAAATAATGTCCTGGATCTATCACCTAGATGAAAAAAGAATAAGTAGAGCAGGTCATTAAAAGGTTATTAAAGAGGGCAGAAGCACAAAAGCAGCAACTGAAAAGGTAATGTTTTCACAATAATCTGAACTCTGTTTTAAATTAATGATTAGTTGTAGCCAAAAACTGTTATTGAAAACTGATCTTTTTAAAAAGCCTCCTAGTAAAAAATTCTAAAAGTAGCCTGAATGAAATTACGGTCTTTCTTACCAATGAAATACACTTTTTTTGCTGTTCATTAACATATAGAAATGTATTAAAACTTTATTCTCTATCTGAAGCATTACTGTTTTACAATTCTGATGGACAATATCATGTGCGTAAGTTTTCTCAGGTATTATTCCCATGAGAGAATAATACACTTGGAAGCTACTGTTAAATATTTGTTGTCTTATACTAGCACATATACTAGACTTATGTTTTTATTAAGTGAATGTATAGGGAAGAGAAATATTAAACAAATACACTCATCCTTGAATTATTAATCTTCCATGAAATTAATAGTGCTAAAGAATTCATGTGTATGTGTTGCCAGCAAGGTACAAGCCTCATTCTATGTACTTTACAAAATGATTCATTAGTCTTAGCAAAATACTTCCCCTCACAACACTGGAATATGAAGATCTGCAAGATTTTTCTGAACTGCTAATAAACAGCTTCTTTTATAAATGCTTATCAAACTCTAACACTGCTGTTCCTCTTCTACAGCTTGTTCATCACTCTACTGCCTATATCCTAGTAGAATTTGCCAATTAAAGTTGGAAAAATTGTGTTCAGAGAAGGAATATTCACTTCAGTATTTCTTTCTAAAAATGAAATAACCAGGAAACCTCAACAGAAAATGAGAAAAAGAGAACAGTGCTTAAATGTGTGCACTTCTCTGTTTAGTGCCACTATGAGAGCTCTAAAAAGTCTTGATAACACTTAAAGGCAGAATGTTCCTGAGAGTGTTTTACAGCACAACTGATATTTAATTAGCCTCAAATCAGTGCTAGAAAGTCATATTTGTATACCCAGAGCACTACTCTATCCAAGAGTATGCATATTAGTGTTTATATCACCATTTCATGTCTCAGTGGTATATATTATGAAGTACTGTGTTTGGGGCAAGGGGAAAGCAATCAACTGGAAGGGACTCTGGTGAGAACACAGCATAAAAATATCATTCAAGGACAGCTACTAAAACATAAAGATGACACTTAAGAATTGCTGCTGTTTCTTAAGATTTTAATGTTCATATTGTATGCATATCAATGTCATATGTTGATGTCCTACGCACATCTACTTTTACAACACAGAGGTGCAAGTACCATAACAGTGGAAGTGTGTATGTCCCTCACAAATTTACACAGTAACATGTAGAGAGGAATAAAAGGTCACTTGTAATCAATCATATTTCCACTTCTGAAATGTAAAGGATTTTTACTATTTAAAAACAAACAAAACTAAACTAAACACAGAGACAGTGGAATACTCTGCACTCCATTTTTCAAATTAAGAATGAGGAATGTTAATTAACTTGGTTGTTTGATATTAATACTGGGAAGAATAATTTAGTAGGTTACACCCCTGTTTTCTATTATTGCATCTGGAATTTACAACAGCAGCAATAGTTAGCTTCCAGAATGAGCTAGGTATCCCCTCAGCCCCTAGGATGATTATACTCTGTTGTCATACTTATGCAGACAGCTGATTTGTACCATGTGAAACTAGTTTAGTAGCACAGGCCTCATTTGTACATTTCCCTCATCCCTGCATTTTTCTATGGGCCCTATGGCCATCTGTTTTAGTTTAACTGTGTCAGGCAGCTGAGTACCACACAGCCCACTCAGCTCACTCTCCCAAAGAGTGGGGTAGGAGAGAGATTCAGAGAGGTAAAAGTGTGAGAAATCATGGTCTGAGATAAAGACAGTTTACTAGGTAAAGCAAAAACTACACACACAAGCAAAACAAAACCAGGAATTCATTCACTGCTTGCCATTGGCAGGCAGGTGTTCAGTCACTTCCAGGAAAGCAGGACTCGACATGCATAATAGTTTTTTAGGAAGAAAAATGCCATCACTCTGAACATCCTCCCCTTCCTCCTTCTTTACCCCAGCTTTTATTGCTGAGCATAACACCATACGGTATGGAATATCCCTTTAGTCAGTCTGGGCCAGCTGTCCTGCCCGTGTCCCCTTCTAGCTTCTGTTTAACCTCCAGCCTCCTCACTGGCAGGGCAGCATAAAAAAACGTAAAAGTCCTTGGCTCTGTAAGTACTGCTCTGCAACAATTAAAAATACCATTTTTGTTATCACCACTATTTTCATAAATAAATAAATAAATAAATCCAGAACACAACATCATACGAGCCTCTACAAAGAAAATTAACTGTCCCAGTCAAAACCATGACAACCATGACAATGATAACAAAATACAAAGTTAGGAGCAATATTTGAAGAGTAGTCCAGATTTAAACACAATTGTATTCTCTACATTAATATTCATATCCTCCAGCAAACTAAACAAATCATGCACTTTTACACCAATGACTCTGCCAGATTTTGTCATATTTTTGAGTGTGTCAAGTCAGAGCAATAACTACAAAGTGTGATTTTTCTCCTGATAGAATTATTAACTTCCTTCTACATTCTAAAACAATAAAGAAAAGTCTCTCCAATCCAAGTTTGTTTGTTTGTTGTTGTTGTTTTTTCTTTCTTTTAAATTTTAGGTTTAAAGGGGGAGGGGAAGAAGTCATGTTATTCAGTTATTTCTCCAGAGTATGCTCTGCCTACTTACAAGTGAGTAACAGACTTTGCTTTCCATTGTTAAATAACCTAGGAATATTTATTACCTCAAGCAAGGAGTTAATATATGATCTTAATTATAAATCGCTCTTAGATGAAACCTGTCAAGCTTTCAATAGATGGATGCAACTCCCAATGTCTCAAATTAGCTGAGTAAACATAATTAAAATTACTATAGTCCCTAAATTTAATTATCTATTCATGAACATTTCTTTACTTCTCTCAGCATCATTTTTTAAAAGAACTTAGCATATCTACTAAAGGTTTCTCTGGCTATATAAAATAACAGAATAAAAACATAAAAGCATAAACGCACTGACTTTACTTTTTAAAAAGCAAGCTAATTTAATCAGACTTTTACTATACTGATTTCAAAGCCCAGTAAAAAAAATATATATATACCAACAAATCCAACAAAATCCAACAAAACTTAACCCACACATAGAATTACAGAAGCAGCAGAGACTCATATAAAGTATCACTGGTGAAATTATTCACCATATTATTCACACATTCTCCCCAAATCCCCTCAAATTTCCTGGAATATTTTAGACTTTTTTTTTTTTTTTTTTTTTTTAAATAACACCAATGGAAAACAAACAAAAAACCTCATGCAGCTACTATGATTGCAAAATTATTAATTATGAGCTGAAGTGATAATAATGAGTAGGTAATTCTAGGACATTTTGTAAGAGAGAGATATCTGATTGTTTTAAAAATGCTAATAAACAGAAGCACTGTCACAATTCACAAATAACCTTTTCTGAAGAAATATTCATCACTTTCAACTGACCAGAGCTGTGTGTTGGAATCAGAATCTGTCTTTCACTTCCTGCCACTCAGTTCCTGAACTACTTGGGACTCTAGGTGTTGCAAAACTATTTGCATGGTCTTAGTTAATGCTCCTGGCACCCAGTCCTCCCCAGAATGATACATCACTATGGATTTATCTATACACTTTTACACTCTGAACGTTAGACATGAATGCTAAAGAAGTTACATGTAATAAAAATAGCAAAAGACAGAAATTTTGAAGTTCATATGGTATGAAAGTGCCAAATAGTGTTCATTATACTGTAAGATGAAAGGATAGGAAAACAGCAATGTTATGCTTTTGCAAAATGTGTTAAAACAAAGCAAGCTATAAGCACTTGACTAACTGACACAGCTCTTCTTGTTTGCCTTGTGTGCAAGTCTGCCCACTTCATTAGTTTTCCTGCTCCCAGAGCAGGAAGATAGAAGTATCGATCTTTTTTTCTGGACATTTCTTCCAAGGACAGGTGTAATTTGTGAGACAAAAAGTTCCTACCAGACTCCTCTTTACCATATTTGACACCTCTTCTGAATTTAACCTTGTGCTTGGGACTCCCTTAGGGCTGCTTTTGAGACCAGTCTGCAAGTGTTTATATTCTGTTCCCCAGTCTTTGTGTCCATAGCTCTCTTTGCAACATACCTTACTACAGCAGAAAACTGCACACAGAATCCTTTCTCTCCATTTCTGACTATGCAGATGTCTGATTTTTTACAGAATTATTCTCTGAAAATTTATTTCAGGTGGGAACAGGCATTTTGCCAACAAGGCAGAACTGTTTAGGCTGGAAGCACTCTTAGGATGTCTGATTATGTATAGTATGCATAATAGGCTGCCCTTGACCAGATACCTGAGCTTGATATGACTCTGATGATAATTGCAGTGTTCAGCACCTAAATCCAACTTTGTCATTACCAGTGAATAAAATCTCCTCCATGTCTAATTGTCTTTTCCAGAATATCCCTGGAATCATCTTTATTTGGAGATGATAAACAGCTATGACCCAATCTTGGTGAGACTGAGGCATATCCATTCCTCTGTATCTTCCACACAAGAGATGAACTAATGCACTCCTAATTGAGTTGTTGCCACAAATTTTATTCACATTTTATGCAATGCCTCAATATGCCCCAAATAAATATATATATATATATATATTTTTTATTATTCTCAGTATTATGTTCTTAAACTTTGAGTCACCTGTGAAAACATGTCAGTTTCATGTTACTTGCATTTACCTGTTTTATATCATTCCATTAAGAACTTCTATCTAAAAAAAGCATTTCCAGGAATTTCATTAAGGTATTGGGAAGCCCAGTGTACTGGAGCTGAACTATATTCCCAGAACTATCATCAATCTGTCAGTGGCAAGGTTTCCTGGAATGATACCAAAAAACCTGCCTTTAATGGCCAAGGGAATGGTGTTAGTCCCTCTTCAGCAAATTGTATTTAAGTGTAGTTCACTGGGAAAGTGACAACAATTGTTTAGAAACCCCACAGGCTACATTACTAAAGCCCTACATAGCTAGACAAATCCTAAAGTTTGTAATTGCAGAAAACTGTCTTTATGGTACACCTACGAATCTGTACAGTGGTGGAATTTGGGTACAGGGAAAGGTGAATTGAGAACGATGACAAGGCTACATCTGTTCCTGCTGCAAACTGAGAAAAAATGGAAAAACAATTTTTCTGAATAATTTTTAGGCATGAACTGATCATAAATAAGAAAGAGCTTCTGCTTCTGTGTCCTCTTTTGCTGCAAATTGGAATGAAGAGCTCAAATGTGTGTCTTTTTTATGGAATGGAATTTGCCATAAAAAAAAAAAAATCTATTCAGATACATGAATTGTACAGTTCTGAAAGATTAGAACATGTTCAAATATGAAATTAATAAATGTGAAAGAAAATATTTTGACATTAATGCAATTAAATGTTTTTACACTTGTGATAAGAATGAGAAAGTCAAAAGGCTTTCCTTTGACATTGACTTTGCTAAAAAATATCAGTTTAACACATTTCTTCAAACCATTACTGTTTATGGGAAAACAGAATATATATATGTGTATATATATATATATATACACACACACACACCTCTGCATTAAATATATATATATATTTAGTTTTCTGGAAATAATCATGAAAACTATTCTCTACATAATTAACTTCTGAAAAAAATACTACTCGTGTTTTAAGCAACAAACTGCCAACATTGACATTGAGAATGCTAGGAAGCCTCTTCACAAAAGCAGTAAGAAGTTGAAAGACAAAGTGGATACTAATTCCAATAGACTCAGAGAGGTTCACTTATCAATTTTATTCTCAGCCTTTTTGACAAATTTATTCTATTTCAAAGTAAGACAACTGTCAAAGGAGGGGTTCCCATCAGAGTAGTATTCTTGATCACTATTGATACAAATTTATATATTGAGGAACTGAATGTCTCCAATCTGTTTATTCTACGCAGAACAGTTTTGAATTAGTACATTATGGTTAATGATAGCAGAATATTAGATAAATATTCTATTTTTTTTTTAAGTATTTTTTTTTGTTTTAATATTTCTCTTATGTTATTGCAAATTATCATTGTCTGGGATATCTTTGAACATCTAAAAGTATGCTGTGATTTATGGAAGTAGAACACAGTCTGAAGCATAAGAGTTCTGTTAACTCTGTCATTGCCTCTGTTTTGCATAATGTAATTATGGAGATGCATTCCAAAATAAGGAACAATGAGTCCACTAATTGTGCTAGTTGCATTCTTTTACAGCACAAATACTTTTCGGGTGTAAATTCTTTACACCTTCTTTAACTGCTGTGATGACTCTCAGATGGCAGAGTATAATCATGCAAAATAAACAAAATCTGTGCACCAGCTTGTTTTCTTCTTCTTTTTTTTTTTTTTTTTTTCCTTATAATTTTTAAAAATGACATTTTTATTGGTAAGGTTTTTAATGATAAAGTATGACCCAGGTTCCCAGGTTCCTGAGGTTAGTGGTAGTCTGAAGGAGTGAAGCATTACCCACATTAGAGGAAGATCAAGTTAAGAATCACTTAAGCAAGATGAACATACAAAAGTCCACGGGTCAAGGAAGGAGGCACCCGAGGGTGCTGTGTGAGTTGGCTGACATGCTTTTGAGACTGACTGGAAGAAGTTCCTGATGACTGGAAAAACGCAGGCATCAAGCTTATCATGAAGAGGGAAAAGAAGGGAATGATCAGACTATCTTCAGTCTTCAGGAGTCTTGAAAAGCAAATCCTCCTAGAATCTATGGCCAAGCACCCAAGGGCCAGGATGACTGGGAACAGCCAGCCAAGAGCAAGTCAGTGCTGACCAGCCTGAATGCATTCTATGACAAGTGACTAGCTGTAAGGGGAGAACAGTGGATGGGATTTACTTTGAATTTAGCAAGACTTTTGGCACAGTTTTTTATTTTTATTTATTTTTATTTTTATTTTTATTTTTATTTATTTATTCTCCTTTACATATCCAAGTTTTCTTTATCAATTTTGTTTCTAAATTCATCTTCACAGAATCATAGAATCACAGAATTTCTAGGTTGGAAGAGACCTCAAGATCATCGAGTCCAACCTCTGACCTAACACTAACAAGTCTTCCACTAAACCATATCACTAAGCTCTACATCTAAACGTCTTTTAAAGCTCTCCAGGGATGGTGACTCAACCACTTCCCTGGGCAGCCCGTTCCAATGCCTAACAACCCTTTCGGTAAAGAAGTTCTTCCTAACATCCAACCTAAACCTCCCCTGGTGCAACTTAAGCTCATTCCCCTTCATCCTGTCACCAGGCACGTGGGAGAACAGACTCCACCTCCCTACAGAACCCCCACCTCGCTACAGCCTCCTTTATGGTACCTGTAAATCTTTCTCCTGTGGTTAATGCAATTAATTTGTTTTTGTCAGCTGGCTTTACCTCAGAGTTTAACCAATACAAATGCTCCTTTGACATTGATTTAACCTACTAGTCAGTGGAAGACAGAATTTCTGCAGGCCCTCAGAACCGCAGGTACATCACTTGTATGTGTCTGACCATCATATACAACAGTCTGTGTCGGCAAATAAAATATTTTATGCCATTTATATTCTTTTGATAGTGATAACCAGTTTTCATGTGTGCCTTGGAATTTTTCTGTGCACACAGAATGGAGACAAGGTTTAGTTAAACAACATTAAAAAAATAAATGACATCTTTCAGATAAATGTTTCTGAGTTCTTAGTCTCCTTCAGAGTGGCATAAAACAAGAGTTTCAGGCCTATCTAGCTGTGTTTAATTAAAAAGAAAGAAAGAAAAAGAACAACAACAACAACAACAAAACCACAAGTGATTAGTTGAAATGCACATATTCAGTTCATTCCAGTTTAATCCTTTGTTGTTAAACATTTATAAGGAGATTATAATTGTTTAAGTTGTTTAAATGTTTTTATTTCTAGACTGCTGGACTATTGAAGCAAATTGTCCATCTGACTGATACTTTGGCATCGGTGTGGCCTGAATCCATGATTGCCACAAACTGTAGTTCCATTCAGATATCTCTGTTTCTGTTCTGATGTGGGGGTCAACCTTGTATGGAAGTATTAAACTACAGAATGTATGATTATCTTTTTCAGGTTGCTAACATTTAAATACGAATTGTGCTCAGAATAGTACACTGTCTAGTTTTAATAACAAAGAATCTCATCACATGGTAGAATGAATCATGGCTGTGAGTCTGTGTGCACATATGTACATGTATACATGCACATATGTACATGTGCATATATGTATACACAAAATCCAGAGCCAGGGCTCAGTTGTATCAGAGTGAGAAAGGAGAAGAAGAAATAGGGGGAAAGTGTAAAATAATCAATGGAAATATCAAAAATAAGTAGTGAAGTGAGAAGTAGATTAAATTCCTTCACTCATAAATGTAGTATTGCTGCTACACGTAGGCTCTTGTGCCACATTTGTAATTACCTGGAATATTCAGCAGTGGTTTACTGCTTGGTCTCTTAGATTGTGCTACAAATTGTCAAACGTACATCTTTCTTACACAAAGATTTATTTTTATTTTCTGAAAATCACTGTTGAAGCAGAAATGCTTAATATTGTACATTTAACAACATTCTTGAAGATCTCTTGTGAGCAACACGCTATGCTTAACCACTCCAGCTTAGCACAGGTTGCATTGAGCTGCAGGGGGGCAAGTATGGCAGAAACTTGGTGATTTCCGAAGCTTGCAATAGATATATACTATTTCTGACACCATCTAATGACACATACTGTTTTTTTTTTTTTTTTTTTTTTTTTTTTTTTTTTTTTTTTAACAACGTAATTTTTAAATGAACACCTTTGATTTTAAGCAGACTTTGAGAATAAAGGTTTTGATTCAGCATGATATTTAGCTGACTGCTGACATTTAGGCACACATTTGAGAACTATGCAGAAGCAAAGTGTATCATTATAATTTCATTTCATTAGAGATTTAGTACTGTAAAACAGGTATAAAGCAGCAACAAATTAAGTACTAAATGACAAACACATGTCTCTTTAATAGAAAAGGAGAAAATATGTTGTTTTTATTTGATTTTATTTTTTTATGATTTCAAGCAATTGGCAGTATCTTTTTAATATGATTACAAGTAATTTAATGCTTTCCAAATTGTGCAAAAAAACAGATCATCAGACTAATGAATCTGAAATATGCCAGTTTCTTTATTTTTTTGCAATAATTTTAGATAATGTCAATCCTTAACTGATTGTGTGAGAACATTTTATTTGACCTACTTTAGATTTTAGAGTTACATCAATCATGGGGAAAAAAAAAAGCACAACATGTGCTACAGGAATCATAATTCTATAGGTCTTTCTGAAGTTTTAACAAAGTATCAGCAATAACAAGATATAATTCAGTATTGTAATAATATAGCTTATCTTGATTTGGGCTCTTCTGTCCCATCTATTCCTCATGTAAAATACATGAAAAATAGAAATTTTTTAAGGAATCTGACCATAACTGCTAAGAAAATCCATGCTCCCAGATTCTATGTTAAGAAATCTTGAAGTACTATAGGCTTATACTATAGAAATTCTGGAGTTTGTATAGTATAGTTACGTGATGGGAAACAGTTTTTATTATTGCTATTGCTAGTTTGATGAATAAATTAAAAATAGCGTAAATGTGTTAATGATAATATATTTTAAACAAATAGTCTAATGTAATTAATTTAGTAATTTTAACTTCTGTTATTCTAGCATTTTCATAATGTAGCAAGTCTGTTTCAATGGTTCAAACCATCTGCTTGTTGAAGCTGTTATTTTCAAGCTCCTTTTTTTTTTTTTTTCCTATTTTCTGCTAGTGTTATAAAATATTTCTGATGAGTCATATTAATTCATGTATTTCTATCTCATTATTATTAACAGCTATAATATGCCTCTGATGAAATAATGCTAAAAATATGATAGACTCCTTCAAAATATAAGGTTAACTTCAACATTAAAGTTAGCTTCAACTTATACCGGGTCTGAAGAGTATAAATTTAAAAAGGACAGTGATGCAAAAAGGGGAGATGTTGATAGGAAAGGGGTAGAATAATAAAGCATACAATGAGATCAAGGTAGTAGGAGATACCAGTACGCAAATCCATTCTTACCCTCTCTTGTTGTTTGACTGAGTTTCTTTTTATATAAATGTTAGAATATACTATAATATCCATGACTGTGTTTACGCTAGTCTATAACATCCACAGCCTCATCTGCAACATAACATCCATTGTCATTTTCTCTTTTAACTATAAAAAATATATTATTTTATAAAGTAAACAGCAGTTTGAAAAATTAAATTTGAATTTCTATAGAAATGTTTGAGATCTGTGGAGATTTTTAAAACTGGGGAAGAAAACAGTCCAAATTTTTCAATTTAATGTTTTGGGTGGAATGAGTTCACTAGCATTTCTTGAGCTGTATGAAATAAAAGAACACTTAGGACCTGATTTTACGTATGTTTTTGAGTCACTGTATGTGCTTCATGTGCAAAAGACAGTGTGAGGAGAACTCTTGTTATATATAAGAATAGTTGTCATGATACCAAAACCGGAAGCAGAGGAAAAACAAATGTAAAAAAGGCAATGTAGAGAAAGAAAGTAGAGAGAAAACAAACAAGCAAACAAGCAAACAAACAAAACAAACAAAAAACCCACACCCTTGAACTGAAGCAGATGCAAATCAGAAGGTGCAATGAACATGTGATAAGATCAAGGGCTGGGATAACAGCTGAAGAGTGCATCAGCTCCATTTGGTTTTAGCTTTTGAATATTAGGAAGATTGATGTGAAGAATGTTTTGCTAAGTAAATGAGAAGATGAATGAAAGTTTTGTTGCCAGGTCAAAGATAAAAAGATTGATCTTAAAAATGTGAAATGAAGAAAAAAAAAAAAAAAAGGAAAAAAAAAAGAAAAAAAAAACACTGGATATACACCATTTACAAGAGCTGAAAATGATTTCTGAGACTGCAGAACAGCAATTAAGAATCTTACAGTTCAATATTATTGGAAGGCCATAGTCTGTGTCTGTGTTTAATATGTCAAATCACTTAGCTGATGATTTGCTATTTTAATAACAAACTCTGAAAGCATATGTAACTCAGACATCTATGCCTAAGCCAATCTAATTAATATAGTCAACAGAATTTGAGGATGATACATCTCTTACTAACACTGATATTTAAAATAGATTTGTCAAATCACAAAAGAAAAAATAAATTCATCATGAACTACAAGAGAACAGATAGTAGCCACTTGGAAAGACTGAGTCAAGGATTCAGAGTAAATTTTGTAATTAAACGTTCATCAAAATGAAATGATTAAATGATTGCAAGTATGAGATACTGACTTTAAAATCACAATTATTTTTAGACTTTTTTTTTTTTTTGAGTTTTTAGGGAAAACTAAAATAACACAATGATAATGTATGTGTTTGGTAATATATATAAAAATCCCTTTGGTAAAATGAAAGATAAAAAAATTCACATGAAGAAAGGAAAAGAATCAAGAAGTACCCATAACCAACTTATGAGAAGTACCCATTTACCACTTTTTAAAATAAATTAAAAAAAAATCTGTATAAATTCCAGCATACCCCAACTCTTCTATCTGCAACATGAGCATTATATATTTTTATATATTATGTATTATTTATTATTATTGTTGTTGTTATTGTTATTCCTGAAAGGTTTTAATGCCATTGCATAGCTTTAAGAAGCAGATTGCTTACTCTTTGATATGCTTAACATGCAAATTTTGGATTATATGCTACACCTGTAACTAAACTCCTTAATTAAGTATACATATAAAAGGAAAGAATATATGAGAATGATATTTTTAGCAGTAGACATTTGTATTGGGCTTAAGTGATAAGATCTTTGTAATTAGTGAATGGCTGCAAGGATGGCTTCTGTGGGAAGAACCCAGAAGCTGCTCTATAAGGGTCAGTTCCAGCTGGCTACAACATCGACTGTGCCTGTGAGAGCAGATTTAAGAAAGGGGAGGAAAAAAAAAAAAAAAAAAAAAAGAGAGAGAGAGAAGAAGAAGCCTGCTGCACCACAGTAGCTGGGAGGGAGAGGAGTAAGAACCAGCCCTGCAGATGCCAAGGTTAGTGCAGAAGGAGAGCAGGAAATGCTCCAGGTGCTGGAACAGAAATTCGCTTGTGCGGAGGCCCCTGGTGGAGCAGGCTGTCCCCCTGCAGTGCATGGGTTCTATGGCGGAGCAGATCTCCACGCTACAGCCTGTGGAGGAGCCCATGGTGGAGCAGGAAGTCTGACAGAAACTGCTGCCCATGCGGAACACATGCTGGAGAAAATGGCACCTTGTGGTACAGACCCATATTTGGAGCAGTTCTTGACAAGCTGCTGCCTGTGGGAATCCCATACAGGATCATTTTGGGAAGGATGGCATCCCATGGAAGGGACCTCACATTTCAGGGGATGAGAGTGACCGTGAAGGAGTGGCAGAGAGAAAGGCACTCATTCCCCATTCCCCCGTGCTGCTCAGCAGGAGGAAGTAGAAAATAGTGGAGCGGGAGAGGGGAGAGGTGTTCTTAGTTTGCTTTCAGTTTCTCACTGTTCCAGTTTAAGTTCATTACATTTTACCCTATGATGAATCTGCTCTCCATATGACAGTCATTGGTGAGTGATCTCCCTGCCTTTATCTCAACCCATGATCATTTTCATCATATTTTCTCCCCTGTTCTTTTGAGGAGGGGGCGTGAGAGAGCAGCATGGTGGAGCAAATCTGCCATTGGTGTGAAACCACCACATTCTCTTGCAGTGCAATCATTTAACTGAGTATCCCTTTACTCAGTTGTGATAAAGTCTTCCCCTTCCACTCCAAGAGCAGATGCATAACACTGGAAAAACAAAAAGTTTCAGTGACCACTTGAAACGAATGATAAATTAAATATACTTGGATCACTTAGAGAATAAACACCCTTGAGTGGAGGGATATGTTAAAGACTTGATTTTAAAGCACTAATGTAGAAATGAGTGTTCTCTTTCTAGCCTACAGTGGAATTAGACACTCTAGAGGTGAATCATTTCATCCAAAAATAAATGCACAAAATTTCTAGGTTTTCACCTTATCTTCATTGACTTTACAAGAGCTTACATCACTAGAAAGTAGTAAGTCAAGAGGTATAGTAAGTGGGTAGGTAGTAGGTAGTATAAATTATTGAGGTGAATCTATCCTGAAATGGTAGGATTAAGTGGCTAGGATTCTTAACATAATAAATAATCTTAAATGACTAAAATTATCATCTATGTCAATTTTTGGTTTTGCGTCCACATGACTCACATTATGTATCTGTATATATGGAATATCTTGTTCTTATGCTTCCTCAAGGTAGTTAGAATTAGAAATGCAAGATACACAGAATATTCAGCAATTACAAGTGGATTCCAGCCAGACTACTGTTTGTAGGAAGATACAAATAGTCTGCTGAAATCATGTTTCTATTTGTACCCGGTAGGAGGTTTGATTAGGAGTCATCACAGGCAAATATTGGTAAGAGATTCAGGGTGAAAAGTTCTCTAGATAGAGAGCCTGTATTTCCTTTTTCAAATGCAGGCAACAGTTTTACTCAACACCTGTTTGACACACAGATTCAAAATAAACTGAAGGAAATATCATGTTAGCTTGCTAACACATCTCATTGCTAATATTGAGAGGACATAATTTTAGCTTAAATTCACTTGAGTCACTAGCAAGGACTGAAAGCCTGCTGTGTGTCCTTTATAGTACAAGAAGGGATATAGGGGATATATGTCATTTACAGGGCCAGTGAAACCTGACCAGCTGGGTAAACTTTACTTATCTTGTGACATTCACTAGTTCAACAGAAAGGGGAATTAACCTGAGCCCTTCCTAGAAAAAAATATATTCATGAGTGCATTTTTTTTTCTTCCATTCTAGCAAACCAGGCTTACTGCGGTCTTCAATGAAGTCTTTATCAAAGTGTTATTTTATATATAGGAGTAAGGCTGCCTTGAGTGGTAAAGATTGGAGACAGCAAACTTACATCAAAGGCCTTGCCTTGATATTTGCCTTATTGCTTTTACTGCAGTGAATTATCTTCATATGAATTAGTGAATCAATACATTATTGAGACCCACAGATGGATTCTATGCTGCAGCACATCTTCCTTTCAAAATCAAGTTTGCAATTGATTGTTCCACATCTCAAATATCCAAAAAGTGATATGTTCTAAAGTTTAGAGATACATACAGGAAAATTTAATGGAAAAGATGGCAGCTCATGGTTATGTGTAAAATACACCTGCATTATCTGCCCTACAGAATCACTGATGATGAGTATTTTTTCAGTGCCAACAGTGCAAACCAGTAGCACACCTAAGTCACCAGAGTTGTGTATAGGAAGAGCTGATGACAAGAGACAGGAGAATCACATAGTTGATCACTTTATACCTCCTTCACACAAGAAAGAGTATTTTCTGTTTTAATCTGAATTAATTAGTGCCCTTTGATTTTAGATGTACTAGACAGAGTCAGCTAGAGTTTATTAATAATTAGTGATCTTCCAATGGAACACACCTCTTGTATTATATGTATGAATAAACTACTGTTGTGAGTCCTGAATGTTTCATTTCCCTCCTATCAACTTAATGATATTTATTAGCGTCACTTGTAATGGCACTATTGTTTTTGAAATGCCATGTCCTTTTCCATCCTGTGTGCTATTTGCCATTTTATAAAGATGTTTTTTTTTTTTTCCTAGCAAACCTTTCCTATTGTATTGGTAAGGGTCCTGTAAAGGCCCAGTTCTCTCCCTTCTGTTGAAATCTCTTGTAGCTGAGATTAACAAGAGTTGATAGTCTTTTGCTGAAGTTATTGAGTGCTTGCAGGATTGATCCTTTTGTTTCCTTTCATCTTAGTCCTGTCATTTCATTACAACTATAGAGCAGAGAAGGATCAACTCTGCCTCCAACTCCTTCTTACTATTCCATTATTTGCCAGGAATAAAAAAGTTTTTCTAAAGGCAGACAAAGAGCTGTATAATGCAGGGGTGATGCTTTCCGATGATATACGACCCACCACTTCCCCCCCATATAAGTTCTATTGTAAGGGGGTGTCCAGTCACTGAATACTACTAGGTTCTAATTTCCAGTAGATGAATGCAGATCAGTTAAATATATTGAAAACTTAAGCAGCAAATGCTGCTAGTCTGATTTGTGATGAGAGCTAGAGAAGGGACTAAATTTTTTAAACAGCTTGTAACAGAACTTTGCTTTTGGCCTTCCATGATCACAGGCATATGCTTGAATTCCCACTCATTTCTGAAAGATGAAACAAAAAGCTTTTCCATGAAATTTTGGAAAATTCAAATTTCAGACAAGAGCTTTGATTACAAAGACATGATGATGTCATTTATTTTCAAAATAACACCTGTGAAATGCTCACATTTGTGGGGGCAGAAAATCCCCCTTCAAGAAAACAAAAATCAGTCTGAAATGTGACTAAAGACTAATATTTTTGTCACTGTGTAAGACTGGATTCCATGTATTTTATATTTAGTGCTAAATATATCTCATCTTTCATTTAGGAAATTACAATCATGCCCGAGCTTCTTGTGCTTTTTTGTTTTAGTTTGGTTTTTCTTCTTGCTTTTTTTTTTTTTTTTTTTTTTTTTTTTTTTTTTTTCCCCTCATTTCTCTGTAGTAAAATTTGTCTTTGGTTTATAAAGAGCATGTTCTTCACTGAGGCAATAAAAATTGAATTATTTTGCTGTGTACTCAAAAAAGTGAATATTTTATGTTTTCACTCAATATCCAACATGTTCTTAGCTCTATCATCCATATGAAATACCTGCTGTTGTACACTATTATGGAAAGTTTCCATATTGAGGAATACTAAAGGGAAGACTATGAGTGTTTTATAATCTTGGTTCTGAAAGGTGGATTTGTAGATGTGTGGTTACCGAGTACTAGGAAATATGTATACCATTTTGAAACTAGATCAGCTGCATACTAATCAGGACTCTTTCAAATAGAAGACACCATGGTTATGCCATACTTAAACAAACCTCACTATATCATTATATGCTTTGTGCTGTTCAGCTAATGGATCCTTTTTTTTTTTTTTTTTTTTAGTAGAGAGGTATCATTGACAATACCTTAGAATGTGCTTGAGTTGCTTACTAATGTCTTTCAAAGATAAAAAGGAACACAAGCTTATTCTATACTTCTATAGTCTCTTTACTAGATGTTCAGTTGCCTGTGTTTTCTTTTATTGGAGAAGTACTTCTTTATATTCAGTAGTTCAAGTTAAATGAGTAGATTGTGAGTGTCAACTGTTTTTCTTTGCAGTCTTAACTACTTTCATGTAGCTAGGCAGCTGAGAGACACAGGAAATCTATTTTAAAATCTGCAGTTATTGCACAGTTTGATATTTGCACAATGTTCTTCTGCTCTGCATATTTATCTTTGACCTTCAGCAGTTACCAAGCACATAATTTTCCATCTTACTTAAAATGAAACACCAAAGAGAAAAGAAATTTCCAATTTCTCCATTTCTCAATTTCTCAATTTCTCAATTTCTCAAAGAGAAAGAAAGTTCCAATAAGTTACATACATGATGTAGCTACAGAGACAGTGAGGGAAGCAATGGCCTTACTTTGTAGAAAAATTCTAATTTCTGATATGTTTCAGTTAATAGTTATCTGAAAATTGTAAAGGTGGAGTCTTGCTGCTTATGGTCAAAGCATAGTGCAAGGCCATAAATACACTGGTGAATTGTGTCTCTCAAAACACCCCCCTCAGCTCTTCATGATAGTTTGCTGAAGAATGTGGTTATTCATATTTATTTTTAAATTTCTGTAGGATGCTCCAATTCCAGAATGATAATTCTATTTTAGTTAAATAGACACAGCAGTGGAAGAATACACAGGCTATTTTAATGGCTCTCATCCTTTGCCTTCTGTGGTCCCTTTTTGTTCTTCAGACTTACACACAGAGGAATGTGTGGCAGTGTATTTTCAAGAGTCTTAAGAGCAGAGCAGAGAGTGTCATACTTGTGATATCAAAAAAGAGATTGGCAATTTCTCCTGAGTAGTCAGGCCTCAGCTTTTTATGACCACCTTAAAAATCAATTGGCAATCCATGCAGGTTATAAATCATAGGCATAATATGTTATCTCCATGAAATACTGTCCAAATAATTAAGCAGCTGAATTTCTTCCTTGCTTCTGTTTTCTGCAGAGCTAAGATATGCACAGTGCATATATAGAGTACATTTCTGTAATAAAGTCAAATGCACAGGTGAAGTAAAATGTATATACAGATCAAAAGATAAATATACAATAGAGAATATCTAACAGTCACTATTTTTAATATAAATTTAGTATAGAGAGATTGCAGAAAGAGTCCATGAGAGAAACCGTAAAATGATGTTTTGAACAAGAGAGGAAGCATAACATGGTGTTTTATTTTGTTTTGCTTTGGTTTTGGGTGTCAGGGCAATTATGCTTGTCCTTAAAATTAAGTGTATACTCATCCTTATTCAGCAAATGCTTAATGGCATGTTTAATGTCAAATACATGTGTAGATCTTTCAAATTCAACACCACATTAGTATCATATAAAAATACAATATAAAGAATATTTTCATATTTAGCAAATAAAGTTGGGGAGCCTAAAACAATTGGAACAGATATTAAATTAGTGAACCAAAAGAAAACTCGAAGTAACATTAAAATAAATTTGTCTATGTTGTTGTTGCTGTTAATGTTCATTTGTATTGCTCTGAGTCATCAAAAGAGTACTTAATGGAAACACTCAGTTGTGTTTGGTGATGTATAAACACAGAGAAGTATTTGGCATTTTCAATACCCTAATCAAACATAAGGAAACTGGTATGTACAGCAGTGATCATCACAGGGGATTACCTGAGCACAAAAGGCATGTGATTTCTGTGAATCCGAAGCAATCCAGTCAGCCAGAGAGGGGCAATAATTCATAGACTCATACAATGTTTTGGGTTGGAAAGGATCTTAAAGACCATGTAATTATCACCCCCCCTGCCATGGACAGGAATACCTCCCACTAGACCAGGCTGCCTTAAGCCCCACTCAACCTGGTCTTAAATACTTCCAGGGACTGGGCATCTACAGCTTCTCTGGGCAACCTGGTCCAGTGTGTCATCACCTCTGAGTGAAGAATTTATTCCTACTACCTAGTCTAAATCAACCCTTATTTAGTTTAAAACCCTTACTCATTCCTTGTCCTCTCATTACACTACTGTCCTCACATTGCTACTACTCACAAAGAATTCCTCTCCTGCTTTCTTGTAGGCCCCCTTTAGGTACTGGAAGGCTGCAATAATGTCTCGCTGAAGCCTTCTCTTCTCCAGGCTGAAAAAAAACAGCTCCCTCAGCCTCTATTCATAGGTGAGGTGCTCCAAAACTCTGGTCATCTTCATGACCCTCCTCTGGACAATTTCTGATAGGTTCACATCCTTCTTGTGCTGGAGGCCCCTGAGCTGAATGCAGTACTCTAGCTGGGGTCTCACAAGTATTGTCTCTAGCACACCAGAATCGCAAAACCATACACTATGGATGTTCTTCCACGTTCACAAAGAATCATAGAATTACAGAATGGTGATCACCTCTTTTCACCTGCTGGAGATACTTTGCCTAATGCAGCCAAGAATATTGTTAGCCTTAGCAGCAAGGGCACATTGCTGACTCACGTTCAACTTGGTGTCTATCAAGACTCCTAGATCCTTTTCTGCAGAGCTGCTTTCCAGCTGGGTGACCTCCAGCATGCACTGGTGCCTGGGGTTGTTTCTCCACATGTACAGGACTCTGCAGTTGTTGAACTTCATAAGATTCTTGTCAGCTCAGCTTTCCAGCCTGTCAAAGTCCCTCAGATGGCTGCACAACCCTCTGGTGAATCAGCCTTGCCCCATAGTTTTGTGTCTTCCATGAATTTACTGAGGGTGCACTCCATTCTATTGTCCAGATCATTAATGAAGATGTTAAACAAGACTGGACCCACTATTGATATCTGGGATACTCCACTCATTACTGGCCTACAACTAGACTTTGAGCCACTGACTACTACTTTCTTATGGGTCTGCCCTTTCAGCCAGTTTTCTGTCCACCTCATGGTCAGCTCATATGTTAATAGCTTCTCTGTGACTATCTTATGGGAAACAATTTTAGTGTCCTTACTGAAGTCTAGGAGGACAATATTCACTGCTAACCCCTCAGCAGACTGCTCACCCCTCAGCAGACTGTTAATTTCATTATAGAAGCTTTTCAGGCTGGACAAGCATGACTTGGTGAATCCCTGCTGTCTACTCTTGATGATTTTCTTCCCCTTCATGGGCCTGGAAATGATTTCCAAGATTAGCTGCTCCATCACCTTTCCAGAGGTTGAGGTGAGGCTTCAACACGTAGCTTCCCAGGTTCTCCTTCTTGCCCTTCTTGAAGATAGGAGTGATGTTTTCAGTCTTCCAGCACTTCTCCTAGATGCCAAAATTGAGCAAAGGTTATAGAGTGGCCTCATAATCATATCTGCCAGATCCCACTTGTGGGTGTATCCCATCAGGGCCCACAGACTTATAAATGTCCAGTTTCCTCAAACATTCTCTGACTTGATCTTTTCCCACCAAGGGTACGTCTCATTTGCTCTGTTCATTGAGTCTGGCTTCTGGGATTCCTGAAGAATGGTTTTGCTGGAAAAGACTGAGGCAAATAAGGCACTAGTTACCTTGGTCTTTTCAGGCCTCCTGTTTCAGGTCTCCTGTAACCAGGTCTCCTGTTTCCTTCAGGAGAGGCCCCACATCTTCCTTTTATCACTGATGCACTTGTTGCCCTTCCTGTTGCCCTTGATGTCATTGGCCATATTCAATATTATCCAGGCTCTAATTCAAAGTTAAGCAGGTTGCTGCAGACAGATTTTGATGACTTAAGGTTAACTTTTTAGAAATACTAATAGAGTACATAAAATATGAACACCAGTACTAATGAACACAGATTCCATTTCTGTGTTTTCATCTATAAACAGAATCAACATTTTCATCCTTTTGGTTCTTCAGTTTGCATGAAGGAAAACAGGGTGAGGTGAAACAGAACTTAGACAATCACTTATCTTATGATGAGAACTTAGATGACCAGTGTTTTCCCAACCACTTCTTCAATTTGAGGCAAAGTATTCAAACCACCACTATATGGTACTACTGTGGAAGGTACTGTTGATAGCATTGTTAATTACTTTGGCTTAAAATTGGGTCTGCAAGAGGTAAAAAGTGTCACGGGTAAATTTTTATTACAGGATGTTAAAAAAGATAATGATTCATAGTAAGAAATATTAACACAGTGTCGTGGTTCCACTCGGGCGGGCGGCCGATCTTCACTACAGCCGCTCTCTCACTCCCCCTCCACAAAGAGGAACGGGGAGAAAATATGATGAAAAGGGCTCATAGGTTGAGATAAGGACAAGAAGATCACGCAGTAGTTATTGTAACGGGCAAAACAGACTCTGCATAGGGAGATAGTAAGATTTATTGCTTATTACTAACAAGCTAGAGAAGGGAGAAACAAAGGAAAGAAACCAAAAGCACCTTCCCCCCCCATCCACCCTCTTCCACCTCCTCCCCCCGAGCAGCGCAGGGGAACGGGGGAATGGGGTTTATGGTCAGTCTACAGCACTTCTTCTCCGCCGCTCCTTCTTGGTCACTCTTGTCCCCTGTGCTGTGGGGTCCCACCCACGGGATACAGTCTTTGATGAACTAATCTGGTGTGGGCTTCCCACAGGTAGCAGCTCTTCCAGAACTGCTCTAGATATGGGTCCATACCACAGGGTCCATCCCTCAGGAGAAAACTGCTCCAACCTGGCTCCCCCACGGGCAGCAGCTCCTGCCAGGTCACCTGCTCCTGTGTGGGCTCCTCTCCATGGGCTACAGGTCCAGCCCAGAGTCTGCTCCGGCAGGGGTCTTCCACAGGCAGCAGCCTCCGTCGGTGCAGGGCCACCTGCTCCACCGTGGTCTCCTCCACGGGCTGCAGCGTGGAACCCTGCTCCACCGTGGTTCTGCATGGGCTGCAGGGGGACATCCTGCTTCACCATGGTCCTCACCACAGGCCGCAGGGGACTTCTGCTCCAGCACCTGGAGCACCTCTCCTCCTCCTTCTTCACTGACCTTGGCGCCTGCAAGGCTGTTCCTCACTCCCTTCACTGTCACAGCTGCTGAGTGTCACAGCATTTTTTCCCTGTCTTATATATGCTCTCAAATAGGCGCAAAACAACTTCACTTATTGGCTCGGCTCTGGTCAGCAGTGGGGCCCCTACCAAACATGGGGCATCTTCTAGATCCTTCTCACAGAAACCATCCCTATGGCCTCCTGCTACCAAAACCTTGTCACATAAACCCACTACATATGGATACACTGCATTGTGTACAATGTATTTCTTAATGTGAAGAATTCTCATCACTACAAAATTCTCATCTGGGTGCAGATAAATTTGAAACCATGAAAATAATCTTTATGTCATCTGTCGCGTTAAGGGGTGTAGCTGATTAACCATTACGGGCCCGGTCGGATTCAGGGGACTGAACCAGTTGGACATTCACCAAAAATGCGTTAACCGTCTGTGGGTCCAGTCAGACATTCACCATCAACGCATTATCCATCTGGGGGTCCCTTCAGACAGTCACCAAAAACGCATTTACTGTCTGGGGGTCCGTTCAGACATTCACCATCAACGCATTAACCGTCTGGGGGTCCGTTCAGACATTCACCAAAAATGCATTAACCATCTGGGGGTCTGGTTGGATTCAGAACACTGAACTATCACGGATAACCACCCTTACCCTAGTTGCACTTAATGAGAGCTATCACAGTGTGATCAAGTATGGTTTATTACAGCAACAGATAATCAGGTTCTTTTGGATTGCTGGCGATAGTGACTGTCTGCAAAAGCAAGCTATCATGCATGAAATATTCAGGTGTTACAGGTGCACAGCCGGGAAATAAACATGTTAAAAAGACCAAAGACTCTAGAGAGATTTATAAGCCAGTATTCAGATCTCACCCAAAAGCGTCCCAATGGGGGGGGGAAGAGAGGCTCAGCCTGTCAACTGATCCCAGGAGTCAGGAAGTCCTAAGGATGTTGTATTTCCTTGGGATGGTATCTCCCCTGACGGTGGTATCTTCCCTGACATCCCCTCTTTCTTGAGCCAATTTATATTATTTTCTATCTTTTAGGTGGAGCTTGAGTGGCTCTAGTCAAGCATATCTTAGTCATGATTGGTGAAAAGTTCTCCCGTCTCCGTTTAAAGTAATAGGCTCTGAGAAATTCAGAACGCATGCTCAGTGAGGGGTGGTCACACCTTGGAGGCGGGTATCTTTTGGGATGGAGGTGTGTTTTGGTATTATAATGATATTATAATGAGCAAAAAGTACACTAGGGTACAGCATTTGTCAAAACATGACAGGTCTTTGGCTCAGGGTGGCAAAAAGTGCAGCTTTGTGCACAAGAACAATCAAGTCCCCACCTGATTACAGAGCCTAGCCGTGGTGTCTCCACTCCACTCTACACTCCGTGCTGTTCCTTAGGGCTAGCACACCAAGTTTCCCCAGCGCGATAGCATCGAAGGTTGGGAGCCTAGGGAACACTCAGGTAATGCAATTATGCCCTACCCTGAAAGCCTCTTCAATGCTGTACCTTTTCCTTAAAAATGTGAATGTTAGTTTTATTTTCCTAGTTGCTTCAGGCAATTACACCACATCATCTAATCTGCACTCGTGTCTTCATAATTACATAGCCTACTGCTTCCAATGAAACAAATATGTCAATCTTTAGTTTCAAACCTGCATACACAGATTTGTAACTGTTGAAGAAAGGTGACTGCAGACACAAATATTGGATATATATATTTGGATATTGATATACTGATATATTGACACAAATAAGTGTAGCTCCTTCACTCTGAGGTGGTTATGTGCTGCAGTCAGAAATACAAAGCATAACTATGTCCTAAAGTTATTTTCCAAGTATCATCCTCAAAATTTGCACCAAAATTGAGAGAATGTAGACAAATTCATAAATTTTGAGCACGTTGATCAAAAAGCTGAACTGAAAAATCAAAAGAAACTTTCCCAAAGAGTTATGGAAACTCAGGATAAAAGGACAGGGAGAAGAGACACCATCCACAGACTTTCAAGAAGAAAAAAGCCTTCTCCCAATCCCAGTTTGAGTGTGGAAGGCAAAATAGTCAGTAGTGTTTACTCCCATGGATAATTTACTTCTAATTTCAGTATTCGTATCCCTCCGTATGGGAGATCCTAAGCTACTGTATTTATCTTGCCAGAAAACCCATTCATAACAGGTTTATTTCACCAGTCCCACCTATAATGTGTTGTTCTTTTTTTTTTTTTTCCTCATCTCTCTAAAACTGATATTTTGGCCTTTGTCATATGCATCAGCAACAATATTTGCATGTCCTGACCCCTTTACTGCTCTCATTAGTCTGTTCACAGTCAGGATATTGTCTTTCTTCACTTCCACTGTATACCACCATATTTCTACTTGATCATACTGAAGCCTTTCACTCAGAGACAGTTTTAGAATGCTCACTCTTTGCTGCCTTTCAGTTCATGAAAGAGAGGACCCTGAGCCATAGCGGTATGGAGTTTCCTGTGGGTGACAGCTTTTCTCTGCAAACAACTGATGCTGGAGCACTGACAGTCTTAAAATATCTAGGGCTGATTCTGTTGCAAGGACCGTATCCAGTCTGAATTAAAAGTATGTAATACGTGAATGGTTCCCAACAGGTGGAGATAACTGCAGGGAGACATATGGGATGAAACGAATCTAATAAAAATAAACACTCTTCCCGGAGTGTTATTGACTTGTAACAGCATCGGATGACATGAATATTTGCAAAGGTACAAAAGAAACTGGGAAAATATGTCAGATCTCATTTGCTAGGTTTGTAATTTTCAGAATTAGAAGGTTAGGTTTCCATTTTGAACAAATATTTAATAGCAAAGTTGTCAGGAGTCAAATTGCTGCCAGATCTCACCTAACTTTGGGATCTACTTTTAGCATCTCTCTTTTTTTTTTTTTTAGCATACTTTTTTTTTTTTTTTTTTTTTTTTGATCTATTTTTAGCATTTACTGAGCACATTCCGTTCCTTTGGTAATGAGAAGAGCATGATTTGTAAGCTATGTTTGGTGGTTAAAATATATATATACATATTAAAAAAAAAAAAAGCAAAAAACAAAAAAACACCAAAGCTGAAAAAAATGAAATCTTGAATGATGTAGACACTGTAGCTGAAGCATATACAATCCTATTTTTAGGGTTTTATTACATGTAACAGAATCTTTTATGCAACAAAGTCTAAAAACCCAGACTGTGACAATATACATTATGTAATACGTGGAAAAGTTTAGTACACCAGCTGTTGGTACTAACATAAGTTTTCTATGAAAGAAAGGCAGGGATTTCAAAAATTAATGTATAAAAATGAGGATTTTTATTCCTTGTAACTGGTCAGATAAAAAAAAGATATGTGCCAAGAATCAGGGAAAAATCAAACCTCATGAATACTGTATGCATTCTAACATTTCTAGGTTTCCTTACAGAGCTAAGCACTGTGGTATAACAGTTGTATTTGGCATTGGCCAAATATTTTCTATGGATCTTGTACTCCTTCAGCATTTGTTTTAGTGTTTACTCTCCTGTTCTCACAATTAAGTAATGTCCACTCATGGGGTGCTACTTTTGTCCCAAATTTAAGTTGACTCTCCAATAACAGGATTCCCTTTCTCAATAGTTATATATGCACAAAAACAACAAGAAAGAACAATTCTATTAGCCCTGAAAAACTGATGAGCAGCACTTCCCACCCTCAGACACTGTCCCCTGACATGTTATTTCCAAGCTGTCCATCTATCTGTTGGAAGTTGGCTCAACATGAGTCAGCAGTGTACCCTGGCAGCCAAGAAGGCAAAATGCATTTTGGGATGTATTAAACACAGCACAGCCATAAGAGTCATAAGAGTCATAAAGTCGTAAGAGGCAATTCTCACACTATATTTAGCATTGGTTCACCCTCACCTTGAACATTAAGTGCAGTTCTGGGCTCCACAATATAAAAAAAGATGTTAAGGTCCTTGCAAGTGTCCAGAGGAGGGTAATGCAGCTGGTAAAAAGTCTCGAAGGCATGTTCTGTGAGAAGAGGCTGAAGACACTTGGGTTGTCTAGTTTGGAAAGAAGAAAGCTAAGAGGTGACCTCATTGCTTTCTACAACTTCCTGAGGAGTGGAAGTGGAGAGGAAGGTGCTGGTCTCTGCTCCCTGGTTGGTTCCTGGCAGGATGTGTGGAAATGGAACAAAGCTGCACCAGTGGAGGTTCAGACTGGACATAAGAAAAATGTCATTACCATGAGGGCAGCCAAACACTGGAACAGGCTTCCTAAAGAGGTGGTTGATGCTTCATGCCTGTCAAATGCCCCATGCCTCAAAATATGTTTTGATAATGCTCTCAGCAATGTGATTTAACTTTTGGTTAGCCCTGAAGTGGTCAGAAAGTTGGACTACATGATCTTTGAAGGTACCTTCCAACTGAACTATATCTCCTCTCCTCTCCTCTCCTCTCCTCTCCTCTCCTCTCCTCTCCTCTCCTCTCCTCTCCTCTCCTCTCCTCTCCTCTCCTCTCCTCTCCTCTCCTCTCCTCTCCTCTCCTCTCCTCTCCTCTCCTCTCCTCTCCTCTCCTCTCCTCTCCTCTCCTCTCCCCTCCCTTCCTCTCCTCCCCTTTCTCTTTTGAAGCTGCAGTTATAATTAAAAATAATTCTAGGAATAAAGTGAAAATCTGGTCTTAGCTATAGGATTGGAGATTCTGGCTCATGTTTTCTCTTTCTGGACCTTCCTCTTTTATATTACAACTAGATAAACTAATTTATTTCTACAGAAGACAGCTGAGCACTCACAGTAAAACCTGTTCTGCAGGGAGACTGATGCTTGCTACAGATCTGTCAGGCATGCTGTCTCTCCTCACACCTAGGAGGATGCAGATTTGTGTTGCAGCTAAGATAGTATTATAAGATGATCCTATAAGAAATAGACATCTCCCTTTTTAAAGGAAATATCAATTGGAAATGAAAATAAATACAATAATAATTATTAAAATAAAAACGTATACCATAAATATCAAGTTGAAGAACATTTTAAAGTGCTGGTTTAAACAGAACAGACTTTCTAGAAAGCCATGGGTCAAAATCAATCAGTTTTAATAAGATTTCTACTGGCATGTTTGAGGGATTACATAACCACAAGTCATTAAATTTGGAAAATTATTGTGATGTAATTTTGGTGGCTATGTGCCACAAATTCTGAACCATTTCAATATTGAAATATGAGGGAAATGTGTTATATTTCTTCCAGTGATCCATACCTTTAAATCATTGATTTTATCATTACAGAGGTAACTGAGAATTTGTTGCTGAAGACAAATATAGGTCACTGCAGTCAGCTACGCAGGCAAATGCCAGGGTGTATTTCTGCCTTTATCTTGCTGCTTGTTTGAGGGAGTTATATCTTTGATGCAATGCAAAAATTGCTAGTGCTGCAGAATTTACAGGAGTGCTGTTTTGGCATAAACCAATAGTTCAGTTGGTGCAGTTTCCTTTTCTGAAAAATAAGTAAGAGCCAGTGCTTTTGAGAAAAGTCCAATGAACTCTCTATTTCACAGCTACCTAGAGGGTAAAAAATTTATTCCTTACCTCAGGCAGTTTAGTGTTTGACTTCTGCCCTAAAGCATAAACATTTGCATGCAGTATATATTTTGATTTGTTTTACAGAGAGGTGGCTAATTTTAATATATTTATACATTTTAATATATTTTGTAGTCCAAATTTTTTGACATTTTGATATGCTATGCCTAGGTAGTGTTCAGCAGTTCATATGAGATAAGTCTCTGCTCCTACTTTAGATTCTATTTATACAGAAGAGTACATTAAAGCCTCAAACACTGCAAAAATACACGTAGAATCATGTAATATCGATTCCCTGGTTGGGCTAGAATACAGTGATGTGTAACACCATCTTTTTATAACACTGACATATTCTGTGATATGAATTTAGGTTTCTGTTTCAAATTTCACAGTGTGATCTGTCAGACAGATTGGAAAAGGCAATATCCAGATCCTAAGAACTGGATAAGCTGCCAAAACACTCTTCAACAGTGTGAAAAAAGCCACTCATCAACAAAGTCAACATCCACCCATCACAGGAAACACATTGAGCAAGACAGTCCAAGTCTCAGCTTGAGCAAAAGTATATTTATTTTTTTATGTCGGAGAAAATATTTTATCTTATTTTAAGAGTCTGCTAATTATTTATTCCCCCTACCCACAAAAAAAAACAAAACAAAACAAAACAAAAAAATATATATATATATAGTTTAAACTGCTCACTATGGCTCTAAAGAAGCAAAAGAGCTTGTCTAAAAACAGTAGGAAAAAGTATACTATGACTACGAGGTTAAGGACAAGCTGAAGCTTTGTGCAGCTGCATGAAAGTAGGGAAGACAACATAGCTAATACAATAAGCCTTCCTTGCAGTCATTCAAGGGAAAGACTGTAGACACTACAGACTGCACCTGTTGCAGAACTACAAGAGCCCAAACTATCTGTAAGGAGGATGTAGATGTAGCCTTTTGTCCATACTTCACCCAGGCATACTGAGGGAGAACATGCAACATGTCTTGAGACATGAAGAATCAGTTGGCCCAGGGAAACATGAGGTAGGAACAGCCTGGACTTGCAATAGTTTAGGGAAATTTTCTATTAGGAAAGCTGCTAATATGGTTTGCTGGATTTTCATATGTCTCTATCACAGAGTACAGCTATAAGAACAGCACCACCACTATCAAATCTTTATTTCCCAAATCAGGGAAACTAAAAGTTTTTAGCCAGTCTCTGTATTTACCTGTTCAAAGAAGAGTACTTTAGGATGGCTGGACTGTTGAATATTCAAGATTCAAATTTCTCTGACACATTCCTAAGAGATTAGAGTGATTAAAGAAGCAAAATAAAGAGAAGGCAGAGGACATGTTTAAACAAGTGTATTTCAAAAGCTTATTAAAGAAACTTTATGGAACCTTCTGCAAAATGTATATAAAAATAGCTTTTGTGTATATGTAAGCCAAAAAGTTCCAAAATATAAAAATCTGGGGAAGAGAGTGGAAATATTTGAAAAATAGAGATAGCATGTAGTACTAGTTCATGCCACTAAACTAATACATAGCTGGCCTGATATTGTACATAGCTGCATATGAACGCTTTTCACTAATACCATTTTATTAAGCTACATGCCCAGTGGCTCATTTCTTGAAATTAGGAAGGACAAACTTTGCCCTAAATTATTTGGTTTCTAAATTCTGTGAAATGGTTATGGTATAAAAATAAAGGAGTTTCATTCCACTGTTTTATGTCCAAAATCAAAATCAAACAAATACACAAGCTTGTCTCTTCCCAAAAAAGTAATCATCAGATATTTCCTTAAAACGTGTTGGTAGATGAAGTTGCACAAAAAATACATAGTCTGAACTGAAGAGAACTTTAATTCAAAGTCTCAAAGCATTTCAAATTCTTTTGATCAAAGAGAAAAAAAGGTCATTTGTGAGTCCAAAGAACTAGTGAAGGCAATTATAGGAAAATTAATATATGCTTCTTCCTCTCCTCAGAAAATAATAGCTTCTTTCAAAGCATTAGGGTAAAATAGAAAAGTGTTAGGTAATTCTGTACACAGTGTTCCCACTAAATAATATATTATATAGGAGTAACTGAGATAAACTCCTCGATAAATACAAGTAGATGAAGATATCTTTCAGACACTGATTGGATGACCCTTATTGAACTCTGTCAATAAATCCTGCTAAAAGGTCTTTTCATTTTCTCTGTAATACCAAAAATATGATATCTCCCTCCTAAATAAGACCTACCAGTTAAAGAATCTGCACAACTTTTGGGAAGTGGTGTTGGAAACAAACTGTCCTTACATTTGACAATTAGTTTCATGTGTACCTAAATATCTTATTATCTTACTTATGTGAATATTCTATCCATATAAATAGCTTTTCTTTTGAATTCCATACGTGTATTACATATGTATGCTTGTATATCTATCTATTTATTTATTTATTTATTTTAAGACAATAAATAAAGCATACATATTTAGCTAATCATAAGGAATTAAGTTTACAGGTAACTCACAAGAGGAACAGAGGCTGTATACTTCCACCATGTTGGAATGACATTGTTAAAGCATTGTATTGGGTTTACATGGAAGGCTCCTGGTAGCAGGGGGCCTGCAGGGGTAGACTCTGTGAGAAAAGCCCAGAAGCTGCCGCATGTCAGATATAGGCCAATTTTAGCCAGCTCCAAAGGGACCCACCACTGGCCAGAGCCGAGCCAGTGAGCGACACTGGTTGTGCCTGTGGGAGAAGAGATGTAAGAGAGATATAAGAAAGGAAAAACAAAAACAAAAATAAAAACAAAACAAAACAAAACAAAAAGCTATACAGCATCAGCTGAGAGAGCAAGAAGTGTGAACCAGCCCTGCAGATGCCAAGGTCAGTGCAGAAGGAGGGTAGGAGGTGCTCCAGGCATGCAGGAGAAGTTCCCCTGCGGCCTGTTGAGAGGCCTCTGGTGAAGTAGGCTGTCCCTCTGCAGCCCATGGGTCCCACATGGAGCAGATCTCCATGGTGCAGACCATAGAGGAGCCCCCAGTGGAGCAGGTGGATGTGGCATGGAGGAGGCTGTGGCCCATGGAGAGCACCTGCAGGAGCAGGCCCTGGGCCGGAGCTGCAGCCCATAGAGAGAAGCCCACGCAGGTGCAGGATGTCTGGGGGGAGCTGCTGCCCGTGGGGGACCTGTGCTGGAGCAGTTCACTCCTGACAGATGGACTCAGTGTTGTGGACCCATGTGGGAGCAGTTCTTGAAGAGCTGCTGCCTGTGGGAAGCCCATGCAGGATCACTTCAGGAAGGACAGCATCCTGTGGGAAGGACATCATGCTGGAGCGTGGGCAGAGAGTAACTGCGAAGAAGTGGTGGAGAACTGTTAGTGACTGACAGCAGCCCCTAATCCCCATTGCCCTGCAGTGCTCGGGGGCAGGACATAGTGGAGGGTGGATGGGGGGAAGGTGTTTTTACAGTTTGCTTAGTCTGCTTGTGATAGGCAATAAATTATATAAATCCGCCTATGCTGAGTCTGTTTTGCCTGTAAGCTACCTCCCTGTCCCTATTTCAAGCCTTGAGCCCTTTTATATCATGTTTTCTTCCCCTTTTTCTTTGAGGAGGGGGCATGAGAGAGCAGTTGTGGTGGAGTTTAGTTGCCCAGCAAGGAAAAACCACCATAAGCATGCATTCTGTGTTATCATCATAGAATAGCTGCATTGTCATAAAATAGTATTTTGAGTCAATCTTGAATCTAGGTCATTTGGTGGAAATATGATGTGTAAAGAATAAAACAGTAGTAAAAAAAAAAAAAAAAAAAAAAAAAAAAGTGATATGGCATGTTTATCTTACATAATATGTTCTACAGTTGAGAAAGCCATTTAAAGTTTTCTGTGTGCCAGTGGAGAGCTGGTCAACACATTAATTGGAGCCTAGGATAAGATTCCACAAGCAAGAGTAGAATCTCCCTCCAAGTCTTTTGATGTTCCAGCAAATGAACAACTTTAAATGAACTTAAATTAAATAAAGTATTCTAGATTAGCAGATACTTCTATGTTGCAAAACAATTGTAAATACAAAACAAAACAACTAAGAAAAACCCACAAACAAATTTACTAGATATCATTATACTACCTGATCTACAAGTCCAAAATTTTCCCCTTTTATTTATTTGAAAAGGACATATTTGTTTTAAGAGCTCATGTCCTTATTTCTTTCGATATCATAGAATCATAAAATGGCTTGGGTTGGAAGGGATCTTAAAGATCATCTTGTTCCAATCATCTAGTTTCAATCAGGAATGGAGTAAAGGGGTTAATTTTCCAGGTTGTTAACATCCGATTGGGGAAGTATAGTTCTCAATTTGAATTTGTCAGTATGTGTTTCACAATTTCACTAGGTAAAATTTGTTAGGGTATAAAAATTTTAATTTTAGTATAATAATTATTTATCAAATATATTAAATATTCCAATGTAGTTCATTGCAAAGAAATTACACACAATGCAGAAACAGGACACACAAGTATATATATATATATACATTTTTTTTTTCATTGTACGTTAGGTTAACGTACTCTTTTTTATCATATGTCTCTGGAACAAACACAAATCAGTCTAAACCATTCATGATTTTTTTGATGGTTAGCCCAATGAATCTGCACATTGTAGAATATGTAGATTTTTATTTATAGAGATGCACATAAATTAGTTCAATTTCTATTAAAGTATTGACTCATCAATCAGTAACGCCCCAGAGGCCAGTTATGACTGTTACAGAAATTCATCTTTAGAGCAGAGTAATGTTTCATCATTATATTTGTGTCATGATTTCCCTGACAAGTTAATTTCAAAGATAAGTTATTGAGCATTCAGGCATATTTGTCAAACAGACAAATGAAAACATTCTGTATGTTCATTTTCTGAAACAACAAAGCATAACTATTGTAGGGTGGCAGGAGCTGAACTTGAAAACCTTTGCTGCATTGTACACCAGGAATTTCTTAACATTCAACCATGTAGAGAAATAAAAATCAAAACTGAGCCTTCACTGAAGTTAGTAACTAAAGTTCCGTGGAATTCCTGAGGGCCAGGGTTATATTTGTGCAGTTCTTCCTCTTTCAGCTACAAATAAATAAATAAAAAATCAGACAAATAACACAAATTCCTTTTTTTTTTTTTTTTTTTTTTTTTTTTGAGATATTCAGAAATAGACTTTTTCTTTTTCCACTTTGTCACATGGAGAGAATGGTCCTCAAATCCTTTAGCTAAGGGATTCATACACAATATTTTTCAAATATAACATCCAACATGACATTCCACTGTGTTCTTGTAGGGGATAGTTAAACACCATCATTCTACGAACTAGGATGGGATGAAGTAACTAGCCCATTATTCTACATGCACCCCTTTCTTTTCCTTCTCTAGAAGGCCTGAGTGCCAGGGCTAGTCCCATGCATGGTAGCTAATTCTTTTGTTCTTTAACTTAAAACTTGGAATACATCTCTATTGCTCTTTAGTGATACTTATTTATTTTTTCGTAAGAGCCTTTCTGAATGAGGCAAACAGAGATACATAAAACGTTACTCAGTTTCCAAAAATTCAGAAAATAAATTTTGAGTGCCTCAGCTCAAAATCCATATTAATGCATATTGTCCATAAAGTGCCAAATAGTTACTCTATAAAAATCAACTCCTTCCTGAGATATCTCATAATGGAAGCATGTAAATTGTTCTCAGAATCACAGAATCACACAATGATTGGGCAGTATTTGTATGTACTAATGATTATGGTTGCCTGACGGTATAGGAGAAAGAATAAAATCACAGAAAATATGTAACTCTCCCCCATAAAAGTACACAACTACGTGTGTAAGTGTTCAACATGATAATCTAGCCTACAATTCATCTAAATAAGGAAATCAAATGCAGATTCCATATATTCTCAAAAGTCATAGCTTTAGTGTTCATTCCACCACCCTTAAGTCCTGGTTGCACTATCTGTAATAAAGCATATTTCTCATAGCTGGTTTCTTTTGAGCATGTTACTGACTGACAAGGTCTCTGTCTTTAAAAAAATAATAATAATAAATTCATTACACACTTGAAGACTTTTATTTATTTATTTATTCTTTTTCTGAGACAGTGTCAACAAATGTCTCTTTTGACAGGATTGTGGAAAGTGTGTGTGATGGCATGAACCAAATTGAAGATTGTTCTTTGGTTGGTTAGTCAGGGCAACTCAGTGAAATAAAATAGAGGGAAGCTTAGCAGAGCTGGATAAGGTCCAGTAAATGTACCTGATAAGTTGGATTTTCTTTCTTCTCTCTTTCAAAGGTCTTAGACTTTCCTTATCTATATACTAGTACTTTTTTGATTGCTCTGCCCACTTTTATTATAGAATTACTGAGGTTGGAAAGACCTTTAAGATCACTGAGTCAAACCATCAGTCTGACTTACTGAGTCTCATCACTAAACCATGTCTTTTGGTGACACATCCTCACACCTCTTAAATACCTCTAGGGATGGGGACTCCAGCACTTCCCCGGACAGTCTGTTCCAATGTTTGACTGCCCTTTTTGTGGAGAAATTTTTCCTAGTATCCAATTTAAACCTCCCCTGGTGCAACCTGGGGCCATTTCCTCACGTCGTATCAGTTGTCACCTAAGAAAATAGCAGTCTTCTTGCTGAAGCCTCCTTTCAGGTAGTTGTATAGAGGACTCTGCCACTTGGATTTGATGCTTGATTTGAGTCACTTGCATTGGACTAATACAAGCAGGATGGGCTATCCAGGGTGCCAGAATAGCAAGATCTGTTAGATGGGTTGTCCTTTCATCTAACATGCATTTGGAGGGTTTGACACACTGCCAATATCAACTAAATTTCCCAAAGTACAGTTTTATTCATGAAGATTTTTGATGTGATAAAAATACCATAGGGACTTTTAAATGACCACTTTAAAATGAATCAAGCATTGTGTAACACTGTCTTATGTCCTATTCCATTGATGCTGTGATGGAGAGAGGAAAACTTCTACGCTGTGTTTTTCTCCATTAAAAAAAAACAAAAAACAAAAAACAAAAAACAACAACAACAAAAAAGAAAAAAAAAAAGACAGAAAAAAAAAAAAAAAAAGGAAGCAGATGCTCCTCTTGTGAAATGAAGCCTTAAACAGTCCAGTATATCTATGCAGGATGTGTTTTATGCTTTATGCCCATCACTCAGCTTATGTATGTGCTGTAATCAGCAAGAGGTGTAACAGAACATTTTGTTCCTGCTTGGAAGAGCAGAAAAGTGGCTCCCACAGCACATTACTGCAATATGCCCTGAAGAGGCTTACGGTAGGAAGCAGGCATTTTTATCCAGACAGTGGCATGTCTATTCCTTCATCCTTTATCATTATTTGTGTCTGTAACAGGAGCCCTGGTAATGTATTGGGTCTCCTTATCCCTAGCATTATAAATACTTATAATGAGAAAACAGGACTGACCTGTAAGAAAAAGGTCAGGATTTAACATTATAGCTGTTGCTATAATTTTACCCTAATTCCGTGGTTAACAAGACAGTCAGATGCTTTTTGTGTTCACTGAACAACTGAAGAATGTAAGATGGATTGACTTTAGCAAAGAATGAATAATTGGAAGATGAGTGACTCTTTTTCATGTACTATGGTACAGTCCTTTCTTATTTGGATCAACATTCAATTTAAAATAGATTTATTTATTTATTTATTTTCTGTAGTATTTGCAGGTCAGTGGGCAGAAGCTTTCCTTCTTGAAATACAAGAGCAACTTTTTAATTTCTGTAATGTATATAGGTCTTTGTGATGAAACAACTATTGAGCAGCTTCAGTGGCACAGAAAAACTGCATTTGAGGCAATTTCTGATATGATAAGAAAGGAATTGGGCTAATTTGAGGAAACCTCATAGAAAATATTGGAAAGATACAAATGTGATAGATTTGGGATTGTATGGTGATTATTTCTGAGTATTACATATAAATATAATTGAACATATATATATATATGTAAAAAGGATTAACATTATTAGGGTGAAGTTTAGTGATATCTTGTACAGAATCAATTTGGTGAAAGTCTGTCCGTGTGCAGGAAGGTAAATGGAAGGTAAATGGAGAACAACCTCTCTGCAATCAGAACTGTTGACTGTAATGCTGCTACCTGTGGATTCTGTTAAATTATCTGTAAAGGCCTAATCACATTCAGAAAAACACGATGATTTAGGCCAGAAAAGAGCACATTGTCTGAGAAAGGGGAATTAAGGTGATATCCTTGGTTGGGCATTGGGATATCTGGAGAAAACCTGGCATGCTTCTGTGAGTTCAGGAATATTATAAATACTATAAAGGATCGAATCTGGGCTACTGCACAACAGAAACTATCTATTAAAGTAGGAAACTACTGGCCAAGAGAGATGCAGGAGGAATTATTTCTTTGCTCTTCCTCTCTGTGCCTCCAAACATACATATTTGAATAGAACAGCAGGTGATGACAGGAGTGATCTTGCCTGCATTCTCTGTATAGTATTAGCTCCAGGCTCTGACAACACACTCCATCCACAAGCACAAGGAATAAACAGTATCAAGATGGTATCAACATTTCCTCTGCATCTCAACTCATTCTCTTACTCTTTCAGAAATACAGCAATGCTCTGGCTATACTGTAGACCTCCTCCTGATTTGCTTCCATTTGTTCTCTTCATGGTGCAACAAGGCAGTTCTGATTCAGGTCTGCAGAGGAAAAGAGGTTAATTCAGTCCACAGCTGCTTCACAAACAGCCTCTATGTCTCTAGAAAAGAAAAAATAATGCAGGTTAAATGGAACCCTCTTGCACACCAGACTGAGTCTTATCTTAAACTATATTTTATTTTTAAAAAGTTCTAAAGGTTATTGTATTCATGCAGTCATTTTGACAAACAGTACAGACATTAACTTTTCCTACATACTGCGGAAAATGCACTTGATCCACCTTCTAAGAATGAAAGACTCACAGGCATTTATCCTAAGAAAGATAAAGGCTTAGTGAATACATGTGTATGTAGTTATGGAGGGGAGGGTGTAGTGAGAAGAAGAGAGATTCACTCAAGCCTATAAAGCCTCAAAGGAATAATCACTTCAAGCCAATGTCATCTCTCAAAGTATTCAATTCTTTGATCTTTCCATTATTTAGTGTTTAAATTTCTATGTAATTAGCACATCTAAATGACTCCCTATTTTTCCAAATAGTTGTATTCACTTTTTATCACAGAATCACAGAATTTCTAGGTTGGAAGAGACCTCAAGATCATCGAGTCCAACCTCTGACCTAACGCTAGCAGTCCCCACTAAACCATATCCCTAAGCTCTACATCTAAACGTCTTTTGAAGACTTCCAGGGATGGTGACTCCACCACTTCCCTGGGCAGCCTGTTCCAATGCCTCACAACCCTTTCGGTAAAGAAGTTCTTCCTAACATCTAACCTAAAACTCCCCTGGCTCAACTTAAGCCCATTCCCCCTCATCCTGTCACCAGGCACGTGGGAGAACAGGCCAACCCCCACCTCGCTACAGCCTCCCTTGAGGTACCTATAGAGAGCGATAAGGTTGCCCCTGAGCCTCCTTTTCTCCAGGCTGAACAAGCCCAGCTCCCTCAGCCGCTCCTTGTAAGACTTGTTCTCCAGGCCCCTCACCAGCTTCATTGCCATTCTTTGGACTTGCTCGAGCACCTCGATGTCTTTCTTGTAGCGAGGGGCCCAAAACTGAACACAGTACTCGAGGTGCAGCCTCATCAGAACCGAGTACAGGGGGACGATCACCTCCCTAGCCCTGCTGGTCACACTGTTCCTGATACAAGCCAGGATGCCGTTGGCCTTCTTGGCCACCTGAGCACACTGCTGGCTCATATTCATCCGACTATCAACCAATATTCCCAGGTCCTTCTCTGCCTGGCAGCTCTCCAACCATTCCTCTCCCAGCCTATAGCTCTGCTTGGGGTTATTGCGCCCCAGGTGCAGGACCCGGCACTTGGCCTTGTTGAACTTCATGCAGTTGACCTCAGCCCATCGGTGCAGCCTATCCAGATCCTCCTGCAGAGCTTTCCTACCCTCAAGCAGATCGACACATGCTCATAGCTTGGTGTCATCTGCAAACTTACTGAGGGTGCACTCAATGCCCTCGTCCAGATCATCGATGAAGATATTAAAAAGGACCGGCCCCAGCACCAAGCCCTGGGGGACGCCACTAGTGACTGGCCTCCAACTGGACTTGACTCCATTCACCACGATGTTTAATATTAATATTGATTTATTATGTGTAAAATAGCCAATCATGCATATTATATAGATGCCTTCTCTGTGTTTCATTTAAGCAATTGCAGTGTGTGGAATAGATCATTATTTGGGGTAAACAAGAAGTCATATTGATTTACTCCAGCAGAGAATGTGGCCTGGTGACTGTAAATCAGGGAATTATATATTAAAGTCAAATAAAATCAGAGGAGGATTTAAGGTACTTAAAAATAAAAACACCACCACCACCACCAAAAACAAACAAATAAAATTGCTAGCTTCAATGTCATCTGAACAGAAGCTCCAGTATTGCAGTAAATATGAAATTAACCCCAAGGAAGTGTGTATGAATATTATTAATCCATAATGACATTTTGTCTTGGAAAGCAGTGATTCATAGATGGGTTAGGGGTCATTGTAGCTAATCGCCTCAATATGAGCTTTTAGCACAATACTGCAGTGAAAGGGCCTAATGCAACCTTCACAAGTATAAAATGGGTAATTGTGAGAAGCAGAAAAGCAATTTTACCTCTCAACACAACAATGACATAATTGCTGCTGGGGTATAGTTCTCCAGTTTGGTGTTCTCACAGCAAACAGGGTATAGTTACACTGAACACGATAAACCTCATGATGCAAAATTGCTTTTATTGATATAAGAAATCTGTTCCATCATTTCCCCATCAGTACTCGCCTGTGCTGCTCACAAACAAGGAAGAACCAATTGGGAATAGTGGCAGCCTAGGCTGTAGTGATAATGAAATAGTGGAGTTCAAGGTCCTGAGGGATGTAAGAAGGAGAGCAGCAGAGTGCAGACCCTGGACTTGAGGCAAACTATGGACATACATGGACATGGAGGCAGGGGGAACCCAAACAAAGGAGAAAATTACAGTGACCCAATGATCAACATTTGTTTCTGAGCACAGGATGAGCCATGCAGTGGAGCTAAATGTTTGAATGTGTAATGATTTTAGCCATGGCTCATCTAGGGCAAAATGTGACACTACTGGGTCCTGTGATATTTGTGATATTTGTTGCCAGATTTTTAAACTTGGAACACCTTAAGGAGATATTCATTTCCTTATGTCTTAATTTCCATAATTAGAGCTTTTAATAAATAAATAAATAAGATAATAGAGAAATAAAATATCACTCCCTTGAAAATACAGTGTCTAACTAAAAATATATATATATTATATATATATATTATTTTATATATATATATATTTTTAACAATAAGAAAGTGTAGCAAAATAAGATATATTAGCAAAGGATTTTTTAAACATTTGCAAGCTATATCAAATTATCTTGAAAAATACTTATTAAGGAAATGTAATATTTTCATAGAGTTTATTTTCTTAATGATTAGAGGCAATAGCTTTTTTTTTCTTTTGAAGAGTGAAGACACTAAGTCCTTGTGACAATCAGAAACACATTCTTTCTTCCAGCCTTGAAATTAATGTTTTTAAAAAAGTTTTTAAAATCATATATGTTTAAAGCATTTCTGCTTATTTTTATGTCAAGTTTCCATGTCTCTCAGTTGTGTATCAAAACAAATTCAGTGGAATGGCTGATAATTCCCCCTTTCTGAACAAATAGGTCTTCTTATTAAAAAAAAAAAAAAAAGTAAAAATATCATAGTAACAAGTCGATTGCAATGGCTGCAGAAAACAAACATAGAAATTTTGTATTCAGAGTCATGATGCTAGAAAAGAGTGCCCATGAAGAATAAAAATATACTATTACATCAGTATTTGAAGAAGAAAACAAACAAACAAACAAACAATTTAAATGACTGTTTACCCAAAAGATTATGAACATCTAATCACAGACATCTTCAAATATTTTCTCCAAGTGATCTGCGCTTCTTTCAGAACTGAGAATTAGAACCTGTGATAATTCCTTATTCAAGGGAATATTATGACATTATTATTTTAATATTAGTTTTCTAAAACAGATCTGAATTGCATATTGGAGGTGTTAATTTTTCCTGTCTTTGCTAGCTAGAATTGCAATTATTTGACCATAGGATGAATTCAGGTTTTAGTCCTGGGCTTCTTATGCCAAATGTTGTGCACTTATGAAATTTGCTATGAGTTGTTTGTTCTTAAATAATGTATTCTTTTGATGACAAGTTATTAGTATGAAGCATTCAAAGTAAGTTTTACTTGACAGGAAAAAAAAAAAAAAGACAAACAAAAAACAAAACTTAAAATCAATTCATCTTTTTATTTGACCTCAGTATAATGTTTAAACAATGAGAAATGACATGGTCTGAGTAATGAAACTATAATTCACACCTTGTGCATGAGTAGGTACAACACTGGAGTCTGAGTGTTGTTAAATTCACAAGGTGTGAAATATACCATAACTCAAGAACCAGTCAAATCTTAATTTAACAGAGAAAAAAAAAAAAATTGGAACATGGTACAAGAGCAACAAGCATAGCTTCATACTACTAGCTTAGTAAATCTGTGTAATATTGAAAAAAAAAAAAAAAAAAAAAAAAAAAAAAGCAGTGGGGAGTTTCTAAGTATTCATCAATCAGAAAAGATAATCAACATTTTCCTATAGGTTTTCATAGGATTCAAAAGAATGTATCTTATGCTGCAAGGCCAGGTGAGCTCTGAGGGATGCATACAATGTTTGTTCTCAGCTGCTTGTCTGCTGTGAGATGCGCTGTTCTCCATCAGCAGATGGCGAATAGAGGTACCCTGACCCTGAGAATCAGACCATTTGCACCGAGACAGGAAAGCACCAAGGGGAAGATTTAAAAAATTCTAAATTCCAAGGATGTGAGGGATAGGTTTAGTTAACCAGGGAGATTACCTTATTGTGCCCTTCTTCTGTATTTATAAATACCATTCTAGTCACTGATTGCTGACTGAAATTTTTTTCAAAAGATTGTTTAGCTAACTGTTCATTTAGTCTTCAACTCAAGGAAAGGATGAAAAACTGTAGAAATCCCATGTTTTTTTTTTTTTTTTTTTTTTTTTTTTTTTTTTTTACCATATCTTTTGTTTTACCATATCTTCACAATCATTTTAACTACATCTCTCAATTAGTCCTGTTCAGAATGGTATTTTCATTTAAAATTTTGTGTAAGAAACATTGTCTGGTAACATTGTTCATTTATTCTTTTAATGAGTTTGTCATGCACTTTTTTTTTTTTCCAGAAATTTAAGATTTAAGAAATTTCTTTTTCTTTGTTCTAATTATAATAATGAAGACACAGGAAAGAAAGTCAAACCTGGATTCATAATAAGAAATCAAGGCTTAGAGACATAGAGAAATTCAGTCTGACAATTCATTCAGTCAGGAGGGTATTTTGTCTGATTACAGTGAAAATAGGGCTGGACCCTGATACAGATTTTGTCATTGTCTTTTTCATTATCTACAAAGTATTCATAATTTGGGATTTTTTATTTAACATTTTAAAAAAATGTCTTTATCTGATTAATGTCAATAATTAGTTTATATTCAGAAGCTGAATATATCATCCTTATTTCATTTCCTTCATACCCAACTAAAATTCAGTGACAGACAAAGGACTTTGTTCACTGTCAACTTTGATCAGTCATAAATTCTAAGGTTTTTGTTTCATTTTTCTTTCTGTCTTTATTGTATCTCTGTTTGACTTTTCATAAGGAAAGATTTTTCAGCTACTCCAAGAAAAATATTGATCTTAAAAGTTCAAAATCGATTTGAGAGTATTTCATTTGTGTTGTTCATTACATGATCCTTTATTTCAGTTTTCAATTTTCACCAAAGAAAAAGACTTACTTCAAATTTGCACATAGTTATGGCTATGGGAAAGATGAAGTGCTCAAAGACTGAATACTCATAAGTGTCCCAATGCAGTTATAATTCAATAGAAAAAATGTTAAATGACAATTCCTTAATAAATATGCCTATTAAAATGTTAAATGATCAAGTAGTTCTGAATTGTGCAAGAACTAAATGGGGAGATTTTGGCATGGAATATAGTGTTCCTGCTTTTCACAGAAAACAATCTCAAAGAAAACACATTTCGTGAAAAAGAAAGTTAGCAAACTATTGATTAGCATTATGTATGCAGAAGAATTACACTACACACAGGGACCTATTAAAGCAGCTCCAGAAGAGGGCTAAAAAAATGACCAGGGGTCTGGAATACCTCTCCTGTGAAGAGAGGTTGAGGGAGATGTTTAACCTACAGAAGAGGAGGTGCCAAGGAAACACAGAGAAGTGGCCTTCATGTACATGTACATGTACATAACCGGGGCTTATGAGAAAGGTGTATTCCAAGTTGTATAGTGATAGGACAAAGGGTAAGAGCTTTAAACTAAAAGAGAGTAGATTTAGATTAGATAGGAGGATTTATTATTATTATCATTTATTTATTTATTTATTTATTTATTTATTTATTTATTTATACAATGAGGGTGGTTAGATACTGGAATAGGTCTCCCAGAGAAGTTGTGCATGTTTCTGGGACGGGTCCTTGAGCAATCTGATCTAGTGGAAGACAACCCTGCCCATGGCAGGGAGGTTGGAACTAGGTGGTCTTTAAGGTCTCTTCTGACCCAAACCATTCAATAATCCTGTAAGTCTACGTACCTCTTCCTCTATGCTAAGAAGAAAGTTATGTGTAACTGCTAACTGTTAGCACAAAAATGCTAACAAATAATGAATATGTGATTTAATAATATGTGATTTATGTCTGTAGCAAATATGTTGAACAGATGAAAATGATATTTTTACCTCTGTATTCATACTGGTAGTATAATCTCAGGACGTGTTGATCATGATAACAGCAAACTCATGAGATATATTCACTGTTTACCTATAATAATAATATAATATAATATAATATAATATATTAAATATAATATAATATAATATAATATAATATAATATAATAATAATAATAATAATAATAATAATAATAATAAATGTAAGTTTTCTCAAAATGTACCAAATAATATATTTTTTCCCACTTAACATGTTAAAATAACTAGAACAATCTATAGTTCAACGTCTGTTGAACAAAGTCTGCAGAACTGTGGTAGCTTTTAACATAACCAATGGTTTGTTGGTGACTTAGTTTGAAAAAAAAAATGTTATAGATAATTACTTAACCTATCTCATTTTTAAAAAGATTTTTAGAAACAAACAGATGAATAGCCATGGAAATTAAGTACTTTCTGTTGAATTAGAAACACAAAGTAGTGAAAAGATAAATCAGATAAGCAGGAAAACTTTGATAATAAAATTTTAGATAATAAAACTGAGAAAAGGGAAGGAAGGAAGGAAGGAAGGAAGGAAGGAAGGAAGGAAGGAAGGAAGGAAGGAAGGAAGGAAGGAAGGAAGGAAGGAAGGAAGGAAGGAAGGAAGGAAAGAGAAAGAAAGAAAGAAAGAAAGAAAAAGAAAGAAAGAAAGAAAGAAAGAAAGAAAGAAAGAAAGAAAGAAAGAAAGAAAGAAAGAAAGAAAGAAAGAAAGAAAGAAAGAAAGAAAGAAAGAAAGAAAGAAAGAAAGAAAGAAAGAAAGGTGAGTGTACTATATTCCTAGTTAGCTGGATAAAGTAGAAATAAACATTTTGGATTGATAGAATTAATTGTGAGCTCTGTGATAGGTAACTAAAGAAGAACTTCTGGATTAATCCCTTTGGGTACAAAAAATTGAACATGAAAAGTACATGATATATATTGAGCTTTAATTAATTGATCTATTTATTTTGAAAATCCAAGTAAACCAAAGAATATATTTTCTTTCTCTTTATTTGTTTTGCATTCCAGCCCTTATTTATCATCTTCTCAGGTAGCTTGCCTAGCTATTGTCTTCTTACAAACAGACTGAATCTTTTCTCCTCCAGCTGAGACAGAGTTACACATGGTGCTTTTTGTGTTTTATTAGATTACACTGTAACCACACCCAGAGATATTAAAATATTAGGAAACATACCTATTATTATAACCCTTTAGAACATATAGTATTATGTATAATTTCAGCAGCTATCAAACATGGCTACTTTATATCTTAAATGACACAAAACAAGAACAGGGAAAAGTTAACAGTTGCTCCTTTGTAGTGTATCATCTGAACATGTTGTGGAATGCACTATAAAATTGTGCAGGCCTACCAATAATTAGCAATTTCCAGTATTTTAAGGCCTTCTGTCATCTCATGTGAACAAAAGAACAGCATGAAGAATAGGATCGATATTCCAAAATAACACAGAAAAATACACAAATTTACATAAACTTGCTGTAGTTGTTAGCTGACTGTCCATAGAAATTAGACAGCATTTTAATTTGCTGTTGAGAACTTGCTGTTGGGAACTTGCTGTTGCTGTTTCCCTATTAGGGAAAAGGTGGTAAGTGCATGCATAACTAAAAAAGATAAGATAATTGATAAACTTGATAATGACATTGTGGTAATAAATTGTAAAAGGCTTGAAATTAACAAAGTTTAGAGATGAAAAGTAGTTAATCCGTTAGATCTTTTTAGCCATTTTATTTTTTAAAGTAGTGTTGGTCTTGTTTGTAATGTATTGGCTTTTACAGAATGAGGTTGTTTTATGAAATCTTTTCTATTCTGTTAAAGCTTTTGCTGTATGCTACTAAATGTCTCAAAAATTGATATACTTTAATTGTCATAGGCACTGGAAGGGGTAGCCCAGAGAAGCTGTGGATGCCCTATTCCTGGAAGTGTTTAAGGCTAGGTTGGATGGGGCTTTGAGCAACCTGGTCTCATGGAAGGTGTCTCTGTCCATTGAGGGGGGGGGAGTGGAGGGGAGAGGGAGGAGGGTTGGTTGAATTAGATGATCTTTAAGATCTCTTCCAACCCAAAGCGTTCTATGATTCTGTCATTATGAACTTACTCTGATTAATAGATTCATCATCAATTTATTTTGATTAATAGGCTTAACATGTATTTTTAATAGCCAGTAATAA
The DNA here is from genome assembly GCF_964211825.1 of Aythya ferina. NCBI lineage: Eukaryota > Metazoa > Chordata > Aves > Anseriformes > Anatidae > Aythya > Aythya ferina. The sequence goes on along the minus strand of NC_140296.1, from coordinate 190,160,304 downwards.
GTGTTAGGCATACTCATTATTCGTAACTAACTAAAAATATTATTTGTCTTTACTTCAGTCAGTGATTATTACTGTCCTTCTTTGTCACAAGGGCACATTGGTGGCTCATGGTCAATGTAGCTCCCCCCCCTGCCCCCCCAGTCCCTCTCTGAAGAGCTGCTTTCGAAATGATTGGACCCCAATGTTCACTGGTATGTGGGGTTATTCCTCCCCAGGCGCAGGATTCGGCATTTCCCTTTTCTGGATCTTTCTGAGGTTCCTTTTTACCCAGTTCTTCATCTTGTTCAAGGCATTCTGGATGACAGTAAGCACATCTGGTGTATCATCTGCTCCTCCCAGTTTTGTTTGCAAATTTGCTGAAAATGCAGTCTTTCCTGTTATCCAGATTGTTAGAGAAGACATTAAACAATGCTTGCCCCCAGTACACCAATGATCTTCATGTTGCTAATTTACAACCCTTTGAGCCCAGCAGCACAACCAGTTTTCAATTTGCCTCACTGTACACTTACTTAGCCTGTACTTCATCAGTTTGTCAATGGTGATATTATAGTAGACAGTGATGGAAGCCTTTCTAAAGTCAAGATAAATATCCTCTTATCCACCAAGTCAGTCATTACATTGCAAGAGGCTTTCAGATCAGTCAGGCTGTGTTTTGCTTTTCAAAAGTCCATGTTGTCAATAGACTCCCAGTCACCTGTCCTTCATATTTTTGAAATGGTTTCCAAGATGATTTTCTCTACCACCTTCTCAGGGATTGAGATGCATATGACTGACTTGTAGTTCACAAAATCCTCCTTTATGCCCTTTTTGAACATAAAAATGACATTTTATTTCTTCCTACTATTAGTTCTGTAGAATCCTCCCTGATTACCATATCTCTCAAAGATAACCCTTAAAAACAGTGGTTTCACAATGATATTGACAGTGCTCCATATCTTTAGTTCTTATGGACTTGTATCTCTACTTTTTTTTTTTTTTTTTTTTTTTTAATGTTCCCTAACTTGACACTCCACTTAACTTCCACTGAAGGAAGTCTTCATTGCCTGGCATTTCACTGCTCATCCTCAGAGCCTGAGATTCCTGAAGGAAAATACTATGAATAAAGAGCAAGACAGAGTTCACTGATTACCCTTACCTTTTTTGTGTCTTTCTGCACCAGAACCCCTGCTTCATTCAACAGTGGACACAAATTATCCTTACTCTTCCTTTTACTTACCCTTCATATCCCTAGCCAGATTCAACGCCAGGTGGGTTTTGGTATTCCTAACCTTACCCCTTGATGATAATGCAGTATTTTTATATTCTTTGCAGGTGACCTGTCATTATTTCCCTCCTCTTGTATATGTCTTTTTCATGTCTGATTTTTGTCAGAATCCACTTGTTCATCCATGCCAATCTCTGATCAACTTAGCTTGATTTTCTGCTTATTGGGATGGACCATTCTTGAACTTGAAGGAGGTAAGTGTGAAAATCTTGTCTCCAGGTCCATCTCCTGTATAATTTCTGAACATAGACCCCTGAACATGTCAAAGTCTGTTCCTCTGATACCCAGAATTGTAATCTTACTATTTACCTCATTCCGTTCTCTGAAGATCCTGAACTTTACCATCTCATGGTAACTGCAGCCAAGGCTGTCCCCAGACCTTTACATTCCTCCAATTTCTTCCCTTTTGTAATTATTATGCTCAGCAGAGCACCTCTGCTACATCCATAGCCACATTCATGTTGTATCCATATCTCTCCATCTCAGTATGCCAGTTACATGGGCTATTCTGCCACATCTACATGATCCCAACTGCAACTGTCCTACATCTGCAGTTTATTTCACACATCATGTTTATTCCCACATCATGTTTATTTCTCATGCCATGCTCATCAGTTTACAGATTTAACCAGTTGAAAATATCCAGGAGACTGGGAAACCTCTTCCAATGATTGACTGGCTTCATGGTGAAAACGTTTCTCCTATACTAACTTGGAAGTTCTCGTTTCAGTCTATATCATTTTCTCATCTTCTCATCATGGACAATTTTAAAGAGCTTGGCTCCATCTTCTTGACAACTTCTTCACAGGTACTGAGGTTGATGTTAAATCTGTCCAAAGGGAATTCCTCTCCAGGGTGATTTTCATGATTGTTAACAGATTGGAGAACTGGAAGTAGCATCAGCAAAAGAGTTCACCTCAATAAGAACTGCTTGAGAGACTAAAGATTTCTAGATCAGAATCTGACTAATTTTACTACATACCTGGAATCTTCCCCAAAAGACAGCATAAGCAGTAGCATATGCTAGATTTTGTAGTCTGTTAAGTAGTACACTGATTATAGCAATTATTATAATATGTCCTCTAATTAATGACAACGGATGTCTGGAAGACTGTGAAATATTGAAGCTTGCTGAATTAACAAACAAAAGCAATTGAAGTACCAAGAATAATTCATGAAAATATGACATGACAGTTAAATTCCTACTACTTTTGATATTTCATAATTTGATACTGTAATGTGTTTTTCAGAAAAAAAAAAAAAAGAAAAAAAAAGAAGATAGTTTAATCATATGAGCTGTCACTAAAACACTATAATATTTAATTTTTGTTGAGAGGTGGAAAGTGATTGCCAGTTTTAGTGTAGATTACACAACAAGCAGATTAATGAAGTGAGAGAGGTTATGCTATATTATCATCTAGTAATTATCATTTAATAATTATCATTACTATGATTTCTTAGCACTTGATTTCTCATATAAATCTTGCTGTTGGCATCAGAAAGGGCAGATTGAGATGGTTTCTCTCTTTTTTGTTTCTTTGTTTCTTTGTTTCTTTTTTTTTATTATTATTTCTCTCTCTCTCTCTCTCTTTTTTTTTCTTTCTTTTTTTTTTTTTTTTTTTCTTGACTTTGTTCTCAGGAGGCACTTACTTGATCAGAGTAGAACATAATGACAAAAAAGCCTCCTGGATGCTCTGTTATCTCAGAGTAGCACTTTTCCCATCATTAAGCTCTACAGCAGCTTTTCCCTCCTGTTTCTTCCCAGGAAGAAAGAGCAAACACAGGAGAGGGAAACGCATGACACTAAGAAGGGGTCAATCAGAAGGACTCAGTCTTCACTTTAAAGCACAAAGATTTCTTCTGGCTTTGAGTACTGCAACTAGCATCCATACTTTTGTAATCTTGAAGTTAGATTGCTACAGCATATTCTATATGGACTATATATGTTCCCTGTCTGGAAACTAGTCTTTGGCCAAAATGTAGTGGCTTGCTCACTGTAGAAGGGATTCAGAGATGGACTGAAAACATGACTGGAGATAAGAAGCAGGTCCCCAGACGATAAAGAAGCTGAGAACAAGATACGTTTAATTTAGAAATATTAAAAATAAGAGGAAGTCAATTTATAGAAAACAGCATATAGTATACAAAAAGTAAATAAGAAATTAGTCTTTAAACTTTCATTATAAAAGGATATGGCAACTTGTATTTCAGGGAATAGTTTTATTATTGATTGAACTGGAAAATGTACAGGATGTTTTCAATTACTTCTGGTGCCTAAATTGTTAAAACATGCTACTAGCCATTGAGTCAGTCACAGAAGAGCAAGCTAACAGGGTAACTGCTCTTGCCTACCATTGCACTAGTCTAACCCAGACCTGACACTGATGAAGATATCTTAGTCTGTGCCTCTAGATATGATTGAAACTTTACTTCAGGGACTGAAATGAAATCAGAACAGTTATATTTGTCTTTAAGACATATTTATTTCCACTCCAAGTAAGGAAGTTGTCTCTTCACAAATTGTGTAGAGTTCAGCACATCATTTATTGTCTTTTTATTTTTTTTCAGACAATTCATTACCTTATTGCTTAATTCTGGGTGACATGTTTGTCCATCCTCCGAAGTTTTTTCTGTGTCTGTAAGACAGAAAACAACTTAAGAAAATTGAGTTCTTGAAGGCATGCATTCTAGAATACCAAAAGGCCTTACATTAAGATTGGTCATTTCTGCTTGCTTTCCAAATAGAAGTAAATCATAAATCAGTTCTACATTGATGTAAGAAAGGCATAACAATATGATATCTAATAGGACTGACTAATCTATCTGAAGTTTAAGCTAGTATGAATCTTTTGGAGATGTTGTACGTGGTTCAAAATCAAGTAGATGAAATGAGGACATTTAAGTAGAGTATTGCATATGCTTATTGCATAGGAGATGCAGTTTTGTTTTTTTTGTTGTTGTTGTTGTTTGTGTTTTTTGTTTTTTATTTATTTATTTATTTATTTTTGCTATACATATTACTGTGTCAGCTAATACTTTAAGACCAATAAGAAAGGGCTTGTTTATTCCTAATAAATAAATAAATAAATAAAACTGCACTTGACGAATTGTCTTTAGTTATAAAGTTATAAATGGCTTCCATTGGAAGGGATCTTAAAGATCCCTTCCCTAGTTCCCTACTTCTCCCCTAGTTCCAACTCCTCTGACATGGGCAGGGATGCCACCTACTAGATCAGGTTGCCTAGGGCTTCATCCAATCTGGTCTTGAACACCTCTGGTCATGAGGCATCTGCAACCTCTCTGGACAATTTGTTCCAGTGCCTCACCACCCTTGGTGAAGAATTTTTTCATAACCTCTAATCTAAATTTCCCCTCTTTTAGTTTAAAACCGTTTCCCCTCATGCTCTCATCTGACTGAGCAAACGTTCTTTAGTTGGGAGGAGTCATGCTAAGTCCCAACAGCCTTGTCAACTGAGGGCTACTTACAAAAATATTTTTACACTATAGCTGGAGGAATGAATAGAAGTATGTATATGACAGTTTGAGCTAAGACGAAGCATTCTTTTACTTCAGCTATAAGATAAATGGCAATAACAGATACCAGCTCTGTGCTATGTGACAAAAGTAAATTTGCTTGAAGAACTGCACTTAATACTAATGAAGTGCCCAAGGAAAATATCCTCAACATACATATAAGTAAAAAAGTGCAAAGGATGCTGAACGAGGATTGTTATGACAAAAATTATAGTGCGAATAGGAAAAGGCACACTCCTAATTTTTATCTATCGATTTCACTTTTCAGTAACATGTACCAGTTAACTGAGCATCTCCAATTGCTGTTCAGACTTTAAGATGTGTGTTCTTTAACTTAGGAATGTATCTTATGGCTAAATTTTAGGAAGGTAGTGAAAATATCATCTTTAATTCCCTGAATAATGAGAGACAGGTGCCTTTGAAGACCTCTACAAGAGATAGCCTTTCTGCTTTACTTAATCATTTAAACATAAGCAGGCATGTCCTTTTTCTATAGATTTTCAAAAACATCTTCTATCATTCATTGATTCAAGGGAATGGGTTTGCTCTACTGCCATCTACATTTTAAGTGTGAAAGCATTGATGGAGCCACACAGACTAGTTAAGCAAACTCACTATACATCATTAGTAGAACTGGACAAAATGTATTGTTGCAGAGACATATATTTTGTACCTATTCCAGGCATTAATAAAAATATTTGTTTATTAACTGAATTATTTTATCATGTTTAAAAATTAGGATCTAAATATCTTAGCCTCATCCTAAGCAAGTGATATTACACTTGTTCAGTGCTCTTTCACTTTGCAATGCTACAAATGGAACAGAGTAACAGGGAAAGGAATTACAAAAGAACGAATCAAATTAATTTAACCAATGGAATTGAACAAAGAGTAGGTATTATTTACTGTACACAACAGTGGAACAATCAGGGCTGCAGACTTTTCCTTAGAAAGTGTTTACCCTGGCAATGATTTTGTGCAAGTAAGATTTTTCTTTATTTGAGGAATATGATATAGGATAGAGATTAGGTTTTATTCTTCCTATGAAACATATAGAAGTACACTGTCCTGAAATGTAATTATGTATAGGCATCAAGAGACATCTGACCCTGCATCTTATTACATACTGTTTATTTTTATTTCATTTCCTTTCATTTTCTCTTAAAATAAGAAAATATATATCTTCATATTCCCCTGTGATATTAAGTCACAAAAACATCATCTACAATTAAAGTAACAAAAATAAATTTACAAATTCAGCTATATAAGACATATGCCAGTCACCTCTGACCTTCTCTGAGAACGATTTACTTGTCCATTTCAAGTCTCTTTCCACTTCATTCAGCAAGTAAGGACTAACAATGAAGGTCTCTGAAAGAAATCAGCAGAGTATATGAAGTTTTGACAAGGCAAACAATGTTTCCAATCACACCTTGAAGTTCATAAGATATTGTTGAAAAAAAAAAATATTATGAAGGTGTACATTTAATCATGTTTTAGCTCCAGAAGAATATGTTCTTCCTGAATTGTCTTAACCGAAGACTAATAGACTCAATTTACTTAAGCATCTGTTCAGAGGAAATGGTGCTCAAAAGCTGCAATATGACTATGTGGATTTGAATGCTGTAAACCATCTAAATCATACTCAGACTTTCTTTTAGATCATGAAACATAGATTTTCCAAAGTGAAATTAAATTTATGAAGGAAAAATCATTGGTAGTTGATGATTAGTTCTGAAAATAATGGTGATGACAAAGTAGTGAATTTAAGCTACAAAGTAGATTACCAATCTATTTTTCTGGCCGTATCTTCACAGAAACAGTTTGGCTTACCTCAGATACCTTTGCTAAAGTTAATACCTAGTACATTCTGATATGAAGTTGGGAGATATGCCTAATATACCAGTATTGACAGTTTTTAGAGTGAGTATGAATATTCTTAGTGGTAGAATATATCAGTATTACATAGGTGCCACATTTGTCTAGAAATGAGTGATGTTAAGGACAGCTACTGAAGACATGGTGAGAAACTTCATAAATTCAGGCATAAGGATTATTTATTTATTTATTTATTTATCATTTTCTAGTCTTTCTCTCTATTGTTAATGTGCAATATAGGCTTTGTACAGAGAAAGTTCTCAACTCAGAAGCATTTTTTTTTATATATATATACTGTGCTTATGATGCTGTCACTAAAGCGTGTTGCAGTGAAATGTAGGCTAATCCATGCTGAATATGAATTCCCATATTCTTCAAAATAAGTTAGTAAGCTTCATGTTGTGTCTTCACAGTGACTGATATGAAAACCTTGCCAGGGATCTATTCTTTCTTTCATCAATAGACTATGAGTCATAATTAGATTTAGAATTGAAATGGAATTAGAAATCTTTGAGAGGGAATCTGAAAGGAGCTTGGAGTCTCAGATCTCTTTCTTGTGTTGTTGTGGTAATTATGAAAGACAGGTCTTGTTTGGGCCAAAAGTGTTGGTATCACAAAAAGAATCATGAGGGCTTTGGAAGAAAATGAAGACTGCTTTCACTTCAAACATATTTGGATTAAATTTTGCCAGCTATACATTTTCATTTGTAATTGTCTTGCTCAAAATTATAAGTGAATAGCATTGGAATACTGGAGCCATGCTGAATTATTGCCAGGTAATATATTATTGACTGTACAAGCCATTCTTTCAAGAAGTTATTAGGATATCTGAATTTTCCTTCTGAAATCTTTGAACTGAATTAAATCTGCAATAGGTCATGTGAAAACAATTTAGGGAGACGTAAAGAGAGAGAGTTCTGATATTTCAGGACTCTCCCTCTTTATGTGTTGTAAAATGGTAATTTCAAATCTTCCATGATTAAAATGGTTTCAAGTGGATACATCTGAAAGGACATAAAAAAGAAAGAAAGAAAAATGAACAAAAAATCCAGGAGCTGAAGGCCTCTTTTAGTTTGTCATTCTCAGATGCTCTGGGAGAGGACAAATTCTATCCAAGCAGGAGATTATTTACATGCTTCTGACTTGAGAAGATGGTATGGGGATCAGCTGGGCTCCAGAAATCTACTGTCATGAAGACTTCATAGATCAAGGCAATATTGGAATGAGGCAAACAGGTATTTCAGAGGTTACATGCACAGCCAGATAGGAAATTATCTGTGATACTAAACCTGAAGTTTTCTTCAGACATATATGATATAGTGGTGAATATTTTAATAAAGTAACCCTAATTAAAATAATGTACTGTCTTCTGAATAAGCAAATATTAACCTGCTCTTTAACTATGTAGTGAACAACCAGTTGTTTTTCTTTATGTATAACCTAAGTACCACTGTTACTCATTAATCAGTTATGTTTTAATTGTGTTTCAATTTTTAAATTGCAAAAATAAATCTTCCTCATACATTAGAGCCTTTATTTTCATACATGCCCATAGTCATAGATTATACCTCTGAACGTCTGGATAATTTTGAAAGGTTCAAAGCAGTATTCTCCATTCATGCAGACAGCAAAGTTCTAAAGCTATAATCCTTCTTATAGATTTGAGTGGAAAAGTTCGACCTGAACTTTTTTTTCCCCCCCCCAGAAGAAAAGTAAAATAAGCAATGGTCTTGCTACTTAATTTTTCCATATTAAAATGCAAGAGATTGTAGGTAGTGTACAATAATAGCTGTGACACAACCGGTCAGAAAAGAGATCACAGTTGTAAATTAATTGTAAACGTGTGTTTGAAATAGGAATAGATTTTTTTTTTTTTTTTTTTTTTGTAAGTATCTTCTCCATTTAAACATCTGTTAAATATATATAACTATGGTTCCCAATTTCATTAGAATTTTCTAGGGCTTAATGTACGTATATGCCTCTGCATTTTTGGATGAAGAATAGAAGATTCTTCCATCTACCTTAAAAATAGAATTTAAATATTCTAAATCATAGGTATATTTTGTTAATTATTTCTAGCTAAACATATGATGATTTAACATTTACTACAATTTAAGCAGCATCTCTTTGATTTTTTATCACCAACATAGTAAGTATATTTTGCTTTTGAAATAGTGTGCTGCAAAAGATTTCTTTTGTGCAAGGAGCTTTCCTAAAGTGATTCTCATATCTTTTTACAAAATAGATGCACAGAATGAAAGTTGCATATTGAGAAATGGCACTTTTAATGAATAAATCCTCAAAGTTTCCACTAAACTTACTCTATAAATCACTTTGACATTTTAGATAAGTATCATATTCTTTCCCTATTCCTTTGTTAAAAGAGTCCATAGAGTTGCTTTTAGCTTGTGAAAGATAAGAAATATCTGACTGTATTTTTACTAGTTGCATAGACACAAAGTGAAAAAAATGAAGTCTACTTTTTTTTTTTTTTTTTTTTTTTTTTTTTAAACTTTGGTTGTATCACTATGGAAATGGACATGCAATTTAGTCTGTGTAAAACTTTAAACAACCATGATTGCTTCTGCTTACATATTCATCTTAATCTTATAATGCCATTGGAGTCACACATTTAAATCATGTTTTTAATGCATTTGATATGGAGCATGGTGTCCTGAATGAGTTCACTGGATTTATTTTCTACAAAGTCTTAGACTGGCTTAATGTAATAACCTCTTATCTTTAAATTTGAATATAGCTGTGACAGATCTGTATTTGCAAAATTGTTGTGATGAGCTTACTTTAAGTAGAGGCTATTAAAGCAAATTTAAGAAATGTTTCTTTCAGCAGGTTCACACATATCATAGCATAAGAGATCAAGAAGTTTAAAAAAGAAAAGATGTCCCTTTAATGGATTCAAAGGAACATTTTGTTTATGTTTACTCTGCAACCTCTGTTCCTTTCTGATACTCATAGTCATGCTCAACAGACACTCCAGAGCCTTTCTCTTAGTTCTCACTTGCCCCAAGCCATAGTTGGAATCATTCAGATCCCCATAGATCCCCAAACTTTTGTCACTGTCAAAATTTACTTAGTTTATAGTAATAAGCAAAGTCTCCGCTGCCTCTTGATCATTAACATAGAAATGCCCTCATATTAGGTCTAAATTTTGTAGAAGTGTTTGCACAGTGCCTAAGAAATTTCTCAGTCTTTGACAACTGCTGGGGAAGAAAAGGGAAAAGGAAAGGGAAGGGGGAAAGGTGAAAAGGAAGGGGGAAGGGGAAGGGGAAGGGGAAGGGGAAGGGGAAGGGGAAGGGGAAGGGGAAGGGGAAGGGGAAGGGGAAGGGGAAGGGGAAGGGGAAGGGGAAGGGGAAGGGGAAGGGGAAGGGGAAGGGGAAGGGGAAGGGGAAGGGGAGGGGGAGGGGGAAGGGGAAGGGGAAGGGGAAGGGGAAGGGGAAGGGGAAGGGGAAGGGGAAGGGGAAGGGGAAGGGGAAGGGGAAGGGGAAGGGGAAGGGGAAGGGGAAGGGGAAGGGGAAGGGGAAGGGGAAGGGGAAGGGGAAGGGGAAGGGGAAGGGGAAGGGGAAGGGGAAGGGGAAGGGGAAGGGGAAGGGGAAGGGGAAGGGGAGGGGGAGGGGGAAGGGGAAGGGGAAGGGGAAGTGGAGGGGGAGGGGGAAGGGGAAGGGGAAGGGGAAGGGGAAGGGGAAGGGGAAGGGGAAGGGGAAGGGGAAGGGGAAGGGGAAGGGGAAGGGGAAGGGGAAGGGGAAGGGGAAGGGGAAGGGGAAGGGGAAGGGGAAGGGGAAGGGGAAGGGGAAGGGGAAGGGGAAGGGGAAGGGGAAGGGGAAGGGGAAGGGGAAGGGGAAGGGGGAGGGGGAGGGGAAGGGGGAGGGGGAGGGGAAGGGGGAGGGGGAGGGGGAGGGGAAGGGGGAGGGGATGGAGAAGGGAAGGGGAAGGGGAAGGGGAAAAAGGAAACAAATTCTCAAGCTCTTGTGTTCCAGTTTCCTTCCTACAGAGTCCATATCTTCAGTGAATGATAAATCATGCTATCAATACCTGAAGGCATGAAAAAGAAGCTGTATGACATAACAATGTTCAATGCAATTTATCTTGAAATATGACACATAAGAGTCTTAATTTGAAATATTTTTTTCCTTTCATTCTTATGAATATGTACATATAAATATGTACTTCTTCATCCTGCTACATCTTTTTAGGCTTATTTTTACATACCAGACCTAGATGAATAACTAGAGTAGCTGACATTGGTAGGGACAGATTTCATACAAAAACAATGACTCCCAATTAGGAAAAATAGTAATATAAATTTGGAGTGTGACCGCAACTGGGAAAATATTGTAAAGAAAAGTATGAAAATTCATTCAATTTGTGAAGCTAAGTAAAATAAATTGCCTGTTCTTCAAATGTTAATAACATAGGAATGTATTCATACGAGTGTTTCTAAGAAGCCAAATAAGAAAATAAAAAATGTAATTTTTACAAAAAGTGTATTAGTAATGTGCCTCTCTCAACCTGTTAGCAATCTGTTGCAGCCCGATAAACAGGTGGACTTTCTTTGTTATAGAGACAACTTTCTGGTTCATTTTCAACTCCTAGTGTCCTTGATTCTTTCCTGCAGAGCTGTTTTCCAGCCATCTAGCCCCAGTTTGTATTGATGCATGGGGTTATTCCTCCTCAAGTGCAGGACTTTGCACTTACCTTTGCTGACCTGGATGAGGTTCATGTTCATCTATTTTCCTGGCCTGTTCAGATCCTTTGAATGGAAGAATATGGTCTATCAGCCATTCCTCACCCTTTTGTTTACAAATTTGATGAAAGCGCACCTTGTGCCATCATCCAGGTCATTAGTGAAGAAGTTTATACTAGTAGTGACTGGTCATCATGCTGCTGATCACAGGCCTTTAAGACCAGCAATTTATCTACTTTTCTGTCTGCCTCATCATCTACTTTTCTCCTCTGTATTTTATATGTTTGTCACTAAGGATGTTATGGTAGACAGTGACAAAACCCTTGCTAGATGATATAAAGAACATCTACCGCTCTCTCAGCTGAGCCAGCCGTTTCATACAAGGTTATTTAATTGGTCAGGCAGAATTTTCCCTTCATAAATCCAAGCTGATATTTCCTCATCACCTTCTTGTGCTTCATATATTTAGAAATAGTTTCCAGGATGATTTGCTCTATCACTTCAGGGACTGAGGTGAGTCTTACTGGCCTTTATTTTCCCACGTCCTTCTTCTTGATCTTCACACTTGAGTCAGGAGATGCCAAACTACAGAGGAATCTGTGTTTATGATTGATAAGTGAAAGTTGACTTGTCTAGGCGGAAGACTGAAAAATCCTACCCTGTAGTCATTAAAGGCAGTGTTTTTGAAAGAGAAGGTAAAAGAGATGGATGTATATATGCAGAATAGAAATATGTTTCGAAAATAAATGAAACAAGCAAATCAATAACCAGCCTGAAGACTTCTAAAACTGATTGTAATTTAGTACAATTGGCAGCATGGTCCAGTTTGAGTAGGAGAAGTGAAGTATTTTCACCTGTATCCTGTACAGGTTAGGACTTGTATACCCCAGTTAAGTCATTCTCCAATATATTGGCCCTTCAAGGTTCAAACCCTCCAGACATTCTTTTCAGCTGAACTAAAGCCTGTCTGAAACATCTTGAAAGAACTAGCAAAACCCAAGTTTGTTAGCAGACCCCTATTACTGAAACATCTTGAAAGAACTAGCAAAACCCAAGTTTGTTAGCAGACCCCTATTAAAAAAATATGCATTCTGATCTTCTCTGGAAAAACACAAATACTTCAGGAATCACTTCAATATAAATAAGTACTTTCCATGGCTTTTGCTGTTGCTCAGATTTGGGTTCTTAAGGCAGAATGAATCTTGAAGTGCCAAGTCTGTGTTAGGCACCTTAGTGTAACAATTTATAATCTTAATACATGCATAAAACCCCCTGAATTTGTGTTGATGATGGAAAAGTGGAGAGAATGAGGAGACTTTTTTTTTCAGTTGAAAAGTGGAGAGAATGAGGAGACTTTTTTTTTCAGTTACAGGTGTATGATTTACAAAGTAGAACATAAATCTGGAAAATTTTAGTGATAGCAGGTAATCTACCTGTGGTTTTCAATAGTGTGAGGTAAATGAACTAAAATCTAATGTAGGGCATACAAAGATTACTGGAAGCTAATTTATTCTCTGGCAGATGTGTTCTGTCAATATAGAAGCCACAAAGAAAAAAAATGCAAAAGCCACAGAGACATTTGGTACTTTGAATTATAGAAATAGTCTTCATAACTATTTTGTAGGTGAACTTTATGTTGTAGATGATTTTTCTAAGGTATTAAGCATGAAATTGTGAAGAATGTGATGTTAATGAGAGTGTTAACAACAAATATCATGATTGAAAAATAAGAATAAAAAAAAAAGTAGTAGAGTTGCTTTTTACCCCAAAGCAGGGAGGCAGAAACTGCAGGCCTATGGCTGATACAAAATTTTTAATTTTTATGAAACAAAGCTTCCAGGAAAAAATATATACAACATTTGTTTCACTATTTGCAAATTTAGGTAACAAGAAGTGGAACTTTATCATCCAGAAATGTAAGCAAAAAATAAAACATATACCACCAAAAGTGAAAGATCACATCAATGAATGTATTGCTGAGATAAGCAAGTTGTCCATTAACAGCAAAAGGCAGTGATATTATTCCATAGGCTGGACCTTGTTTACGAACAAACACTTCTTCCAGGAAAGGAGAAAAAAGCTAGATTCAAAGTCAAAAAGATTAGAAATAGATTATGGATAAAACAAGGTAGTTAAATAGCATCAAAGAAATCCTTAGGAAAAGCAATACTTTAACTAATACCTCTCGAGATGCTTCAGAACATCAAGACAAAAGAAGAGTGATGAGAGTGATAGGATGATTTAAACTTTATATCAAAGCTTCTGCTCTTTTTTTTTTTTTTTTTTTTTTTTTTTTTGAGGATGAGACATAAGAATAGCTGAACTTTGCAAAATGGTGTTGAACATTTCAATACCAGAGCGAGCAGACTGACAGATACACACTGGTCCCTGTCCCTTAGTTACAAACTTTGTTTTTTACTGTTTGCTTCTTGTTAGATTAGAGATTCATGTTGGTTCCAAATTCTGACTTAGACTTCTCATTGTTCAGTTCTAGGAGCAGTACTATAACTACATATATCAACTCTGCAGAAAAAGTGTGGGTTATTCATATGACATTTCATCAGCTACAACATGCCATCTGGCTTTTTCTTTAGTATCTTTCATGCAAGTGTCTTGTTTACAGCACTAGTTAGACAAGATAGAGCAATGTCAAACTGCAGGCAAAGTAACATTTAAGCTTTGATAGGTAAAAGCTAAAAAGCTAGTATGGTAACTTTGCCAATCACATGCCTATTGAAGTACTCATGCAGAGTTACCCACTGTTGTAGGTATTTCTCAAGTCCAACAATCTGGTACCAGGAGACTGGAAGTAGGATGGTTCATGTACACTGTGGACAGTTATTGACCTGATGAAGCTTGACAAAAAGTCTACAGTATCTTATTTCCCACCAGTACATATTTCTAATTTACCCTTTTTGCCATTGAGAAAGCCTGTGATGACTAACATCTCTTGTACAATGGAATAGGAATAGAATTGCCTTCATTTTTGTTTTCTTCATTGTATTCCAACCAAGTCAGTAAAGCATGAAGAAGTAAGGGATATGTTTTAAAAAATAAATTAAAAAAAATCAAGGCTCTGTTATTTTCAGATGTCTAAGAGCACTAGGTGAAAGGAAACTATACTTTCTAAAGCCATATGAAAATTTTAACAACATACAACAATCAGAAAAAGGCATTTCTATTCTGATTGTTCATGATATTGTCTTCTACGAATTCTTCCTCTTTTTTCTTTTCTTTTTTTTTTTTCCTTTTTCTTTTTTTCTTTCTTATTTTTACAAAAGACATTTAGATCTTCAAATCCTTTTTCAAATCTTCATATCTTTACACTTTCAAATCTTTAAAGGATCTTTAGTTACACAAATGAAAGATAGAAAAGCCTTTTAGAGAGGTTGAAAAATTTTGGTGATTTATTCATACCCAACCAGTATTGTACTATTAATTGCAGATTATTATATAGCTGAAGAGTGGTTTTAATAGTTTGTGCATATTAAAAATGATATTAGTGAATATAGTAAGAGGAGTCTTAACTCTCTATTTTCATCTCCAAAAGAAACTCATTGTTCAAGTATCAAAAATTGGCTTGCTCTGAAAAAGAAAATCCTCTCCAGAAAACAATCACTAGCTCTTCAAGCATACACTGTGAGTGACAACTAGACTTGTTAGTAAGTTGATATATTCATTTACCATAAATAAAATCTTTGCTTAAAAGTAATGCAACAGCAAGGAGATCCTCACTCTCTCAGGACTCCTTTATGGCATAAAAGGGCCAGAGCAATGTAAGGTAGAACAGAATGCTTCAGTTTTGACCAGAGCAATTCTCTTCTCTGCATGATGACTTTATAGGGAATTACAGTAAAACAAAAAGAGAGACAACCAGACAGTGGCTCACGTGGGCTGAAGGTTCAACTGTAGCTGCTGGCAGACCAAATCACTTCTTGAATGTATATAGATCTCTAAGGCTATGTAAATATGGATGAAGGTGTGTAAAGATGATGGAGTAATAAAGGAAAACAAACAAACAAACAAAACCTTCTTTATGTCTATTGTACACTTCATTTTATAGAGATTTTGTGGAGGCATGGTTTCCAGATGTCCTTCTTGTCTTCTGCTTCAGGAAGTTTGCCCAGTAAACAGGCATGTTAATTTTCACTGAACCATCTCCTTCAATAAAACATCTATGATTTAATTAATTAATTTGCTCACAGCAGCATCCTCAACACACTTTATTCATCATGGTATTTTATTCTTTCTCCTCTAATTCCTCTCTTCTTTCCCCCTAGATAATATAACCCAAATGCAAAAATAAATAAATAAATACATACATACATACATAAATGTTTTTAACTTTATGGTTATATAATGTATGATTTTTTGGATAAAATATTAACTGACTAGTTCAATAATTTTCTATTCCAAAATCAATTAAAAACAACCACCAAATAAAATACATGTAAGATCGTTAAATACATAAAAAAATATTTTAAAGGAGTTAAAACTAAAGAATGGAATGGAATGGAATGGAATGAGAAAGGATAGGATAGGATAGGATAGGATAGGATAGGATAGGATAGGATAGGATAGGATAGGATAGGATAGGATAGGATAGGATAGGATAGGATAGGATGGGATAGGATGGGATAGGATGGGATAGGATGGGATGGGATAATAGGATGGAATGGAATGGAATGGAATGGAATGGAATGGAATGGAATGGAATGGAATGGAATGGAATGGAATGGAATAGAATAGAATAGAATAGAATAGAATAGAATAGAATAGAATAGAATAGAATAGAATAGAATAGAATAGAATAGAATAGAATAGAATAGAATAGAATAGAATTATTATGGTTGGAAGAGACCTTCAACATCATCTGGTCCAACCGTCCCCCTAACACCCATATCACCCACTAAACCATGTCCCTAAGCACCATGTCCAACCCTTTCCTTGAACACTCCCAGGGACAGTGATGCCACCACTTCTCTGAGAAACCCATTCCAATGCTTGACTGCTCTTCTGAGATTATTAATTTTCAACCTAAACCTTCCCTGGTGCAACTTGAGGCCATTCTCTCTAGTCCTATCACTAGTTACCTCGCAGAATCACAGAATCACAGAATTTCTAGGTTGGAAGAGACCTCAAGATCACCTAGTCCAACCTCTGACCTAACACTAACAAGTCCTCCACTAAACCATATCACTAAACTCTACATCTAAATGTCTTTTAAAGACCTCCAGGGATGGTGACTCCACCACTTCCCTGGGCAGCCTGTTCCAATGCCTCACAACCCTCTCAGTAAAGAAGTTCTTCCTAATATCCAACCTAAACCTCCCCTGGTGCAACTTAAACCCATTTCCCCTCATCCTGTCACCAGGCATGTGGGAGAACAGACCAACCCCCACCTCGCTACAGCCTCCTTTAAGGTACCTATAGAGAGCGATAAGGTTGCCCCTGAGCCTCCTTTTCTCCAGGCTGAACAAGCCCAGCTCCCTCAGCCGCTCCTTGTAAGACTTGTTCTCCAGGCCCCTCACCAGCTTCGTTGCCATTCTTTGGACTTGCTCGAGCACCTCGATGTCTTTCTTGTAGCGAGGGGCCCAAAACTGAACACAGTACTCGAGGTGCAGCCTCATCAGAACCGAGTACAGGGGGACAATCACTTCCCTAGCCCTGCTGGCCACACTGCTTCTTATACAAGCCAGGATGCCGTTGGCCTTCTTGGCCACCTGAGCACACTGCTGGCTCATATTCATCCGACTATCAACCAATATTCCCAGGTCCTTCTCTGCCAGGCAGCTCTCCAACCACTCATCTCCCAGCCTGTAGCTCTGCTTGGGGTTGTTGCACCCCAGGTGCAGGACCTGTCACTTGTCCTTGTTGAACCTCATACAGTTGACCTATGCCCATCAGTCCAGCCTATCCAGATCCTCCTGCAGAGCCTTCCTGCCCAAAGGAAGGGAACTTCTCACTTACCTGTGAGAAGAGGCTGACCCCCAGCTCCCCATACCTTCCTTTCAGGTAGTTGGAGAGAGTAATAAGGTCTGCTCTGAGCCTCCTCTTTTCCAGACTAAAGAACCCCAGTTTCCTCAGCCACATAAAACATGTTCCAGACCCTTCACCAGCTTTGTAGGAAAGTTCCAGACCCTTCACCAGTTTTGTAGGAATAGAATAGAATAGAATAGAATAGAATAGAATAGAATAGAATAGAATAGAATAGAATAGAATAGAATAGAATAGAATAGAATAGAATAGTTCGTAAGGAAGGGATTCATTTAAAGCTTTTTGATATAGTTCAACTGCCTGACTACTTTGGGGCTAACCAAATGTTGAAGGGCATTATCCAATTGCCTCTTGAACACTGACAGGCAGGGAGCATCAACTACCTCTTTATGAAGCCTATTCTGGTATTTGACCACCATCATGGTAGTGACGTTTTTCCTGATGTCTGGTCTGAACCTCCCCTGGTGCAGCTTTGTTCCATTTCCACGCATCCTGCCATTGGTTACCAGGGAGCAGAGACCAACACCTTCCTCTCCTCAGGAAGCTGTAGAGAGCAATGAGGTCACCTCTTAGCTTTCTTCTCTCCAAACTAGACAACCCAAGTGTCCTCAGCCTCTTCTCACAGAACATGCCTTCCAGACCTTTTACCAGCTGTGTTGTCCTCTAAATGGTTCCAAGGACCTTAACATTTTTATTTTATTTTTTTTTAAATTGTGCTAAACATAGCGTGAGAATCGCCTCTTTTGACCAGCTGGCTATGCTGTTTAATACATCCCAAAATGCAGTTTGCCCTCTTGGCTGCCAAGAAAACCTGCTGGCATATGTTGATCCTACTGTTAACCAGAACCCTCAGATTTGGCAGCTGGACATCAGCAGATCCAGCTGCCCTCCAGCTGCTCATCTCCCAGTTTGTACCTGTGCTTGGCATTACTTTTTTCCAGGTGCAGAACACAGCATTTACTTTGTTGAACTTAAGCCATTGCTAATTGCTCAGTGCTCCAACCTACCTACATTCCTCTCTGCAGAAGGAGAGAAAAGAAGAAAATAGAAAAGGGATAAAAAAGTAAAAAAAAAAAAAAAAAAAGGTCTGATATTTGAAATGGGTTGGATGGAATGGATATGCATGGAGACAGAAAGATTATCCCACATTACAGAAACTGCAGCAGAAAGAGCTTACGTATCATCACAGTCAAGAGGTTTGAAAAAGTATTTCATTCAGTTGGTATGACTCAGAAAAAAATAAAATAAAAAATTAAAATATATATATATTTTGTTCTTTGTAACATAAGGGGCCAAACTAGTCTTCTGGATTGTGTATGGAAATAAAAAAATAATAATTTACTGTGCCTCTACTGATACTAAATACACCTGAACTGAATTATTTCCTACTCTTCCAATTTTTACAATGTGTGCTTAAACTGAATCCCCACTTTTACAGTAGATTTGTAACCTTATACTAAGTTTTATGGGGCTTTGAGCAACCTGGTATAGTTGAAGGTGTCCCTGCCTGTGGCAGGGAGTTGGAACTAGATGATCTTTAAGGTCCCTTCCAAGCAAAATACATTCTCTATCTCTGCTTCCTTGCAGTGAATATTATTTTATCTTTCAGTTTAAGATTTGTCTAGAAAGAAACCTATGCTATTAATTTAGGTTGGGATTTCACAGTCTGTGTTGGCTTATCTGTGCTCTCATTAGTAACAACGAAAAGTTTACTTTTCAGTTCAATCAGCCTTAAAACAGCTGATTATCTGAAATGCCTTCTTAACTGCTCTTGAAAATCCCTTGATAGGTTTTCCTAAGGATTTTCTACAATTACAAAAAAAAGATTTGAATGTTTTAGTGCAGAAACTTTGAACTTACTGTAATAGCCCACCTACTAAGTCTACTTGTCTCTACCTACTAGTATCACCTTAATACAGGAACAGTACTGGAAAGGAGGTGTATATTATGCAGTAGTATCAAGCTTTCTGAGGTGTTCTTTACATATTAAAATATTGATATAATTTACTTATATGTTATATTATGTACGTATCTATTTCCTATGAGCAAGGTTTAGTTCTTTTTTTATTTTATCAAAGAAAATGAACTCAGACTGACTCAATCCTGTTAATTGTATTATTACATTACATTACATTACATTATATTATATTTATTGTATTGTATTTTAATCAATTTAGGATCTTATCTGTGCTTTTCACCATATAAATTTCACTGGTTATAAATGAATTTGCGATATAATATAACACACATTAACCCTTTCAGTGATAGACTCAGTCATCCAACATATCCACAGTGTATAGAGATTGTGAGGAATGTACAATCATACTAGTAGAATACATAAGTCCTGCAAATACAGGCATGATTTACTGTCTCTCCTCTATTATGAATGCAATTTCAACCTACCTACTGCCAATGGAAGATTACAGAACAGGATCTCACATCCCAGGAGAGAATCCTAGCCTCATAACAAGGCATGTCACAAGCCACTCCTACAAGAGGTTGGGGGATCTTTAGGCTAAGCTTATCAGTAAAAGCTTTCAGTGGACCAGGTAAGGAAGAAGGTGGGAAGATGTTTACTTCTGGACTCCTTAGAATTTGAGTGAGAAAAGGGACACCATTCTGAACCTCGTGACTCAGAGTAAGGGTATCCCCAATGCCTTTAATCCTACCCTATCCTCTATTCACTAAATAATCAAGTGACCTTGCCATAACAAAACTTGCTAATGTTGCACTTACTACTAGAACTTCATTAAACCACTGTCTCATTCATGATTAACCCCTGCTAAATCATTATTTTCGTCAATAAATATATTGTGGCTGCTTTTTTTCATGAGTGAAGTGCTTAATTCCTTTCATGACAAAAGTCTACGAAGACTGACTTGCATGAAGACTCTCATATTTCCATTGCTCCTTGTACTCACAAGCATATGGAATTTGTAGGTTGAGAAGGACTTACCTGTCCCTGTAGGCTGTTATCCAAATTCTAAACACCTGATATTCTGGTGGCAGATATCTACGCCAGACAAATCTCATTCTAACCAAAACAATCAACATGTTCGTTCCTCCAACATAACATACCTTTGCAAATGTTGAAAGAGATGATAGAATTGGAGAAGACATTTACATGGATTTAACTATTTCTTAATAGCTGACTTTCATTTATTAGTCAGTCAGTTTCTGAAATATTTATACTATCTATTTTTGCCATTAGCATGGAAGAAGTAACGAGACTGATCCTAGTAATTATCAGTTTAAATTCCTTTTAGTCCAAAGCAACCAGTTCAGAATGAAGAAATAATTGCCAGCTAGTGCTAACTTAATCACTGCATTAAGTACTATGTAGACAAGGCTCCAGAAAATGTTTCAAGCAAGAGCAAGTCAGAGAATTAACCCTCCTAATATTTTTACAAAGTTTTAAAATAATATGTCAGTGTCTTCCTATTAGTATTCTTTCTCCTGTGCATTATTTCTTTATGCTTTACTCCTTGAAGTTTCAGTAATGAATGTAGAGTTTGCTTTGATTTGACACAATTTAAAAAAAATAAGCAGGAATCTACTCAGAATTCTTGTGTAGCCTGTATGAATTTTGTCACCACATTGTCACTTCCTCATTATTTTCTTACTTTTCACTTCTGCTTGGAGATCCCACTAAAACACCTCTAACAGAGAAAGGCATATTATGTCAATGATTTAAATACTCAGAAAATCCTTTTCTTGTATGTCATAAAATATCTCAATTGGACAGACATGGATGATGTGTGCAATATAACCCAAATATTTTGAGATTTACTTAGAATATATATATATATATATCTATTTGTTAGCTATTCATACTAAATGTTGCTTTAACTATCTTTTATTGTTAATTATTACTGAATAAATCTTAGGGAACTAGAGTTCTCAGGTTTCATTTTCCACAAAGTTCTTCAGTTTATGAAGAGCAAGGCAATTGTTGAGCCCAAATTTCTCCAGGAAAGAATGATTTCTATTTTCTGGAATTCTACTTGACTTAAGAAAATTACTTTTTCATAATATATGTGACTATTGAATTAACTACATTTTCAAAATTTAGGAAATAATTTGATTTTCACTATTATTTAGTTTACCTTACGAAAATATTTATTAGGCTGCTAATTGCCATCTTCAACAGCATAGATCATAAATTTGCTCAAAAACTTTAGATGTCTCCAAACTTTCATTTATCCAGCTTACTCAAGATACAGAATGCAAATGTGACTAGAACCCTGGTAATTATTCAGCATCTTGTTGAAAACTATGCATTTCTTCTATATCTGAAATCTTTTGGGCACATCAGTGTAGTGGTTCTGCTCGAGTGGGCAGCCAAGCTCCACCACAGCTGCTCTCTCACTCCCCTTCCTCAAAGAGGAACGGGGAGAAAATATGACAAAAAAGGCTCAAAGGTTGAGATAAGGACAAGAAGATCACACAGTAATTATTGTAATGGGCAAAACAGACTCTGCATAGGGAGATAGTAAGATTTATTGCTTATTACTAACAAGCTAGAGAAGTGAGAAACAAAGGAAAGAAACCAAAGGCACCTTCCCCCCCCACCCCAAATCCACCCTCTTCCACCTCCTCCCCCCGAGCAGCGCAGGGGAACGGGGGAATAGGGGTTATGGTCAGTCTATAGCGCTTCTTCTCTGCTGCTCCTTCTTGGTCACTCTCTTCCCCTGTGCTGTGGGGTCCCACCCACGGGATGCAGTCCTTGATGAACTGATCCAGCGTGGGCTTCCCATAGGCAGCAGCTCTGCCAGAACTGCTCCAGATATGGGTCCGTACCATAGGGTCCATCCCTCAGGAGCAAATTACTCTAACCTGGCTCCCAAGCGGGCAGCAGCCCCTGCCAGGTCACCTGCTCCTGCATGGTCTCCTCTCCACGGGCTACAGGACCAGCCCGGAATCTGCTCCGGCAGGGGTCTTCCACAGGTGGCAGCCTCCATCGGTGCAGGGCCACCTGCTCCACCATGGTCTCGTCCACGGGCTGCAGCGTGGAACCCTGCTCCACCGTGGTACTGCATGGGCTGCAGGGGGACATCCTGCTTCACCATGGTCCTCACCACAGGCCACAGGGGACTTCTGCTCTGGTGCCTGGAGCACCTCTCCCCCTCCTTCTTCACTGACCTTGGCACCTGCAAGGCTGTTCCTCACTCCTCTCACTCTCCCAGCTGCTGTGTGGCGCAGCGTTTTTTTCCCTGTCTTAAATATGCTCTCACAGAGGCGCAAAACAACTTCGCTTATTGGCTCGGCTCTGGTCAGCAGTGGGGCCCTTACCAAACATGGGGCAGCTTCTGGATCCTTCTCACAGAAGCCATGCCTACCAAAACCTTGCCACGTAAACCCACTACAATCAGCTCTAGTACTAATTTACCTCCACTTAATACAAGACGTGAAGGAATAGCTTAAAGCTGTGTTATGGAAAGTTTAGATTGGATATTAGGGAAAAGTTCTTCACTGACAGGGTGGTCAAAAAATGAAATAAGCTCCCCAGAAAAGGGTCATCGCCCCAAGCCTGCTTGTGTTCAAGATGTGTTTGGACAATGCTGTTAATTCTCTTAAATATGTGGTCTAACTCTTGGGTTGCCTGGTGTGATCAGGAGTTAGACTCAGTATTCCATATCAGTCCTTCTAACTCACAATATTTCATGATTTTATGAAAATGCAAATATTTTGCTCCAAAAAAAGTGTTAGAAGAGTGACCAAAAGGAAATGAATTATATCCATTTGTACCGCAATTTAAAGTATGGGAACAGTACTCAGAACATACAAGCATCTTTTACCCTATGCCAGATAAGGACAATAAACACCTAGGTCTAACTATTGATTCATGAACTCAGCTGTGTCTTTCCTTTTCCACATAAGAATGTGGAAAAGCACTTCCTTGCTTTTATGTCATTTTTAAGAATAGGCTATAGAAGGTTCACTTAGGTACATTTTTGAGATACAGATTTAATTCCAACAGAGAAAGAAGCTAGTCTTTAAGACTACAGCATTTAATTCTTCATTGCTTTGGCCTTTAGATCTTTTTGAGTCAGTTCCACCTCTTTAAAATAAAAACAATCTTTTTTTTTTTTTTTTTTTTCCTTTTTTCTTTTCTTTCCTTAGGCATGTTGTGAGAAAAATCACAATAAAGATAGTGAGACACTCAGATGCTATCATGACAGAGCCTTTCATATTAACTATTGAAATGGATAGGTTAAGATTAAATGCCCCTTTCCTTCTTAATGAAGTAATTTGAAAGCTTTTAAATTTAAAAGAAACACCAGTCCAAATGCCTGTGTTTGTGTGTGGCCTAGAAGGCAGATACTGTAAAAATTATTAAGAACACACTGAATAAAAATTATGACAAGAAATAAACAAATGTTGTAAATATTAAAATGTATTCCTCTGCCACTTGTTTTTAATTTAAAGGAATCCATGTATTATCCTAAGAAGCTGTTGATTCTCTTATGCCAAAAACCCCCAGATGCTTAACAAGTCAAATGGTGTGTTTCTTCCTCAATTCATGATACTACAGTGTGACAGTTATGTCCAACAAGTAACTGTTCTATCCATTTGGTAGTAGGGAGATTGGGCAGATCCTAACAATCATCTTCTACATAACAAAAAATAATCTCAAAACATTAAAAATGTGTTTTGTTTTGTACATAAGGTCCAAACAACAGCAACAATAAAAACATAGTCTGGTATTTCAACAAAATTGTATTAAAGTCAAAGACAACCACTACAAATGTAGTACATCTCTCTCTTATTCTTGCTGAGCCATAATGTAATGCTGCATAAAATCTTTATGTCACAGTGGATCATACTCAGTGCAGAACTATGTTTCCCAGCTTTCAAGCTTTCTGTTTCTTGTAAGATAGCTGTAAAAAAAATAATAATAATAAAAAAAAAAATCACTTCTGAAAGGAGGGTGTCTGTGGGGAGGGAGTATTTTCTATAATTGTGCAAATACGTAGGGGAGAGTAATCTACTGGCAGACTACATGTATCATACTAGTGATTTCCACGTTAAAAGTGAATGCCCCATTATTGACCTAAATTCTTAAGTATTTTGAGAGTAGCTGGTTGTAATGGGTCTGGTTGGTATGGCATTTATTTTCTTCATAGCAACCCATATGATGGGCTGTACTTTATATTTGTGGCCAAAAAAATTTTGATAACATAGCAGTGTTTTAGCTACTATTGAATAGTGTTTGCACAACATCAAGGCCTTCTCTGTTTCTCACTCTGTCCCCCTTGCTGGGGTCTGGGTGAGCAAGAGCATGGTGTTGGGTAGAGGTTTGTGTGCACAGAAGTACAGATTTTTTTAAAAGTAAATTGATAGACACAGCGACAGGAATGAATGTGACAAGTAGAGGATGGAAAATTGTGTCATTTGTAAACGAGAATAATTTTTTAAAAAGTGATTTACCCACATGACTTCTTTGCAAAAAGGACCGATGCCATTCAAAGAGGGATAAGCTGGGTAAGTAAGGTAATGTTTGCATTTTGTTGACACAGTAGTTGACACAACTACTGAAGTCACACACACATATATATATATTTTTCCATTCTTAACAAAAACAGTTTTGAGAACACCAAAGAGTTTATCTTTTCCCACATATATTAAATGACTTCTAGGGAAACATCTGATGATAGGTATCAATAAATTTATCTATTTATATTATCAAAAACACTATATTGAATGACTTTAGTTAAAGTCATAAGCACCTTCACAAGAAACATTAGCCAAGTACCAAAAGGGATCTTTTACATAGCAGAGAACATAACAAGAACATAACAAGAGTGAAGCCAGGCAAATTCAGTGAGCACTCAGAATAGTTTCTCATTTGAATAAAGAGAAATGGAACAATTTTCATCTCTTGATGTCTTCAGGTCAAAACTGGATTTCTCTCTGGAAGATGTACTGTCATGTATGTAGATGTACTACAGGTTCCTCATTTAAGATAGAAGTAAATGCAGTTTTATATCCTGTGACCTAGTTGCATTTCCACTGTAAAATCAAACAAGCACCAAAATTGTTTTGCTAGATATAAATAAAATTATAACGTCAATTCAATAATGAAACTATTCTTGTTTTTGTATCACAGAGCTACCCACCAGCTTTCTCTTGACTGTTTTCAATGTCATCTCTGTAACCATCAATACAGAGTCTATTCGAAATAATATCATGATTTTTCCTTTTCCATTTGTACATATTGAAGGTTGTTTAAGCAAATGGGTATGTAACGCTGTCCTCTTACTAACCCTTGGGGTAAACTGATTTCCTTCTCATGATGGTTATGAAAGTTTGACAATAACTAGATGTTATATAGCATGAAGTAACTTTGGCTTTCAGTTTTTTAACATTTCATTCAGATTTAATCCCTAATGAGTCCTCTGCTGTTTAGCCTCAGGGGCCACAAAGACTCAATCTAACGAACATTCTTCTTGCTTTTGTCACTTGTTCTAAAACAAATACATATTCTAAGTGATATAATAATTCACTGTACATGCAACTCATTAATTTATTTAAATTTTTGGCTACACAGAAATTTGAGTATTTTAAATTCTAGTTAGTGCAACACTGAATTAAAAAAGTCTGATGGAAAATCTTCTACAAGAGATTAACTCAACTCCATTGCTAGAACAATACTGATTGTAATGGAAACCTAAGCTCCTGTGTCACTTGCTTACCTAAAGTTAGGTAAAATATATTCCATCCAAAATCTGAGCTAGTTACCTAGCTAAATATGTGGATAAATATATATAAATATACATAAATATATGGAGAGACAGACCTGCTTCCTAAAGAGGCTTATTTCTCTTCATTACCTATACATATGATTAACATAACCTGTCTGACTCTTAGGAGGCCAAAATCAGGTAGAATATATTTTACTGTAGGTCAAGAAAGATCCACAAAAGCATCTGTCTTAGCTCAATGTTATGCCATTAACAAACAACAACAAAAAATGTTTCTGAATATACATATATATATATTCCATGACATTATATACTACATGATATGCATGATATACACTCTTTCTAAATATACACTATACTACATGGTAAAGAGAGAGGCCAAAGAACAGTAAACCAACAAGATTCTCTGACATTTAGAGATTAGAATCAAAATATTCCTGTACACTATTTTCTATTATTTTGTTTTTGCCTTTATGCCTCTCTATATAATCTATAGATTAAATGTGGCTTTAAACTAGACATATAGTAAATCAATGAATGATGGATTTTAATGGTTCGGTAATTCTGATTCAATACTCTTGATTGTTAAAAGTCACAGTTCAAAACTACACTTAATTAAAATTAAGACAAACAAGAAATTATGCCAAAACAATAGTTTGATATTCGTTAAACACACAGAAAATATTTATATGACTTTATTATTATACTTTTTTTTTTTTTTTTTTTTTTTTAAACTCCACAGCCATGATGAGGTCAGGCACAAAACCCAAACTAAGAAACCAGTCTGGTTTAGTATTGATTTAATTTTACCCTTTCATGAAGAGGATATTGTAAAAGAGCTTTTATTCCCTAATAATTTATTTGGTTGTACTTTAAAATGTTCCTTAAATAAAATATTGCATTATCAGCTATTTTAAGAAACTGCTCATCACCGCAAAGATTTTCAGGATTAAGCTTTAAAGACTTAATCCTGACAGAAACCAAAATTCCTATAAATCATTCTGTTAATGCATTCTTATTTTAAGCAATGGAAATTTATGAGCAGCCAACTCTAAGCATCTGAATTGATAATTGAACAACCACAACTTCACAATTAGATAACTTGAATATATCCATGTGACAGCAAAATAAGATTATACATAGCAACTTTTATATTTTAACAAACAAGTTGGCAAATATTTCAGTGTAAGATGCAAGTATGCTTTACACAGGCTCTTTAGCTGTCACAAGCCTTATATAGGGTTATAGCTTTAACTCCTACTAGTCTCACAGATATGACCCAAACTCCTACCCTTCTTCAGAATTAATCTGTGAGTGATTCATGCAGGTGTAATTACAACAGCAGGTATAATGACAGCCAGTTATAATGACAAACCATCATCTGATGTCTTTGTAGGTGTGTGGAAGAGTGTGTTGCTTTCAGATGTCAGTAAACCATTTACATTTCCTGTAAATAACAGATGAATGTTGCTTAATCCATACCCCGCTTATTCCATATCATGGATTTCACTGTCTGTAGTCCAGGGGTCCAAGTTTTGGCAGGAACCAACTGAGTATCCTAAGTTTACATCTCTGAGGGAACTGTTAGGCTGTGAGAAAAATTAATAAGCAAGTTCACAGAGTGATATCATGAAAGATATGAAAGGTAAAGAGCTACAGAGATACAATTGTTGGAGCAGGAATTGTTAGTTTTTCAAAGACTAAGGAAGAATAGTATTACCATGAAAAGGTATAAAATTGTAAAGAAAAAAAAATCTCTGGAGAATTGGATAGAAAATGGCAATTCTTCAACTTGAGACTCTGTCCCAGAAAGCCATGGAGAATGACCATTTTATTCATTCCTGGATTCTATCTAGGCAGCAAAACTTTTTTTTTTTTTTTTCCTTTTTTCTTTTCTTTTTTTTCTTTTTTCTTTTCTTTTCTTTTCTTTTCTTTTCTTTTCTTTTCTTTTCTTTTCTTTTCTTTTCTTTTCTTTTCTTTTCTTTTCTTTTCTTTTCTTTTCAAGATAGCTAATAAATACTTGATTTTTGCTTTTAAATAATGTGTTCTCTTTTCAGAGTGTCTTTGCAGATGGCTAAAAAAACATCTGAAGAAAACGACCCTGACAATGAGAGTTAACAAATTGCTTTCTCTTAGAAAGTTTAGTGACAACAAGTTATGTGAGTTATTTAATCAAACTTTAGGTGTCTGTAATACAGACATCTTCAGTGGACAAACCTGAGCTAGTCATTCTCTCTTGAGTCAAGGGAGAGAAATAGGCACTTTCAGGGTACAATTCAACTGATCTATTCTAAACATCAATCTTAGGAGAAATCAATAGTGCCTTGGAAATACCTTCTTTTTTCACTATTGACTAAAAAGGGACCCTAGAGTACCAGCATGGATGTAGATGTCTCCTTTGAAAACGTGCTCTTGGTTAGATGACCTCTACTCAGTATATCTGAACTTACATGCTTTGCCAAAATCTACATGTAATTAGTGCAGCTCTCTGTAAGGGTAGAGACAGATGCAGGGATGAATCACTAACACTAATTTTCAGACAGATTATCTTTCATTTTTGTTTCCTTATCTTAAGGTTTTGTTAAACAGCTATATCTAGTAATAAATTCAGTAGTTGGAGCATCATATATTTCTACCTATTACTTCCAAAATTGCATATATTCACTTAGGTCAGACTGAGAAGGCATTCTGAACTTTTTTCTTCATGTGGTCTCACTTATCTTTTACCTTACCTTACCTTACCTTACCTTACCTTACCTTACCTTACCTTACCTTATCATGGTATAATTGCATCAGGTGACTTGGAAATAAAACTGATATTCACATTTTAAGGAAAATGTACAGCATTGAAGAAGCTTTCAGTGTGGAATGTAGCTGCACTACCTAAGCATTCCCTAGGCCTCCAACCTTAGATGCTATCGCACTGCGAAAACCTGGTGTGCTGACTCAAAGGAACAGTAAAGAGTGTAGAGTGGAGTGGAGACACCATGGCTAGGCTCTGTGACAAGATGGGAATTTGATTGTTCTTGTGCACACTGAGACCAATTAGCTGTAGATTTACTACCCTGAGCCAACAACCTGTCATGTTTTTCACAACATGCTGAACTCTAGTGAACTGTGCTCATTATAATATCATTATAATATCAAAACACACCTCCATCCCAAAAGCCTCCAAGGTGAGACCACCTCTCACTGAGAATTGTGTTCTGAATTTCTCAGAGACTATATCTTTAAACAAAAGCACAAAAACTTTTCACCAAATGTAACCAAGATATGCATGACTAGAGTCACTCAAGCTCCACCTAAAAGATAGAAAAAAATATAAATTGGCTTAAGAGAGAAGGGATGTGAGGGAAGATGCCATCATGACTTCTGGGATTAGTTAACAGGCTGAGTCGCTTTTCTCTCCATCCCCCCCCCCCCATTTGGACAATTTGGGATAAGATTTCAACACTTGCTTGTACCCGGTGTCTCCATGGAAACTTAGAACTCTCTAGTCTTTGTGCCTTTTAACGTATTCATAGCCAGGCTGTGTTGCTTGTGTACTTTTGGCATGCTAGTTTGCTTTTGCAGACAGTGAATTTATTGCTGGCAATCCAAAGAACCCATGCACATGTTGCTTTAATAAATTACACTATATTGCATTGATCCTAGCCATCCATGATAGTTCTCATTGAACACGACCAAACTCTTTAAGTGTGGCTGTGGTAGTTCATGGAATGTGACTAGAGTGAGAGCGTGCTACATTATTTGTGAATCCATGATCATGATAGTTCAGTACCCTGAACGCAACCAGACTTATAATGGCTAATTAGCTACACCACTTAATGCAAGTCTTATCTTATCTTAATCTTATCTCCCTTACATTAGACGACAGCATTTATCAGGTTTTGCTTCCTCACTTACCATCCTCTGACTGCTATTAGAGTACACAACACTACACTCTAAACATTAACCAAGGTTTGCTGACCAAGCATCCATGCACTGAAGGTAATCATAATCTGGCTAAATATATAATATAATCAAAGAGACCTTGAACAAGTATACACACTGAAGAACTATAAATCTTACCTGTAGGTTTCAACATGCTCAAGATTTTCCTTGATCACTTAGTTGGTCACTTGTGGTAAACAACATATGGCAACTGTGATAGGGTATATTTTCTGCAATTTAATTCTTTTATGTTATTTTAAAATTGTAGAATCATAAAATAGCTTGGATCAAAAGGAACTGTATGCATGGAATGAGGAGCCAGTTCAGTAAGCTGAGACTTGAATGGAGTGTCAAGCTCAAACAGCAGTTATCAATGGCTGAGCGTCTAGCTGGTGACCTGGAAAAGAAAGCTAAAGGGAATGTCTTACCCTTCTGTCTAGGAAATCTTTGATAAATTTGAGAATTAGGCTAACTGAAATCTAAGAAATTGTTTTCAAAAAGGAAAAGCACCATCTCATCTGAAGCAAAATGTAACTCAGCATAGTCTGAGATGTTACTAAGAGTTATGGTAAATGCTGCATTGGTCACAAACCAGCAGTGCACTCTCATTGTAAGGTAAAATCATAGAATCACAGAATCATAGAATGGTTTGGATTAAAAGGGACTTTAAGGATCATCTAGTTCCACACCCACCTTCCACGCAGGGATGCTACCCACAAGATCAGGAAGTTCAAAGCCCCATTTAACCTGGCCTGGAACACTTCCAGGGGTGGGGCAGCCACAACTTCTCTGGGCAACCTGTTCCAGTGCCTCATTACCCTCATAGCTTAGAATTTCTTCCTTATATCTAATCTAAATCTTCCCTCTTTCAGTTTAAAACCATTACCCCTTGTCCTTTCACTAATGCCTGAGAAAGAGTCCCTCCCCAGCTTTCCTGTAGACTTTTCAACAGATATTTCTTATGAAAAAAAAAAAAAAGAAAAAAAAAAGAAAAAAAAAAGAAAAAAAAAGTTGAATTTAAGTGATTTGCAAACTAAATAAATAAAAATTTACCCTGCAAAGAATCTGATACAGACATTTAGCATAAGCTGATTAATGAATGTAGTACTTAGAGATGATATAATGCAATATACAAAATTGAGCAAGTGTAGGACAGCTTTCAGGATTTAGGTTCATAACACCTTACATTTTTACTCAATAAAAAGTTTTTAATTTAACTTTTCCAGAGAAAAAGAAAGGTCCTTATTTGTTCATGTTATCATTAATATGTTGAATAAGTGAATGTTTATATACAAATTAAACAAACAAGTAAATGAATAAATAAATTTGATATTTTTAAAGGAATTATGACAAAAATAAATAAATAAATAAAATACCAAAGTCTGCAGTGGCTTTAGTATCCTAAGGGATATTATTCATGATGGATCTGTTTTGTCAGGGAACTGAACTCATGACCTAAGTACTGGAAAGTGCTAGGCTTACCTATTGAGCCACTGAAAAATCTCATTTGCTTTCAGTAGTAGTCCTCTTAAACTCAGCTGGGAAAGCTTTCAGCCAAAGGGCCTTCACCTTGAAAGGGCAAAAGATTAAACTGAAGATACTATTAAATGGAAAAATCAATAACAACTAGTTAAATAGAAAAGGAAACTCTCAAATGAAGACAAATAATTGGCCAATTCATCCCTTGTGTATCTCTGTTTTCTTCATTAGAGACACACTAGGGCTAGGTTTGTCCCTGTGTGTAAAAGGTTGAACACAGAAGAGAAACAATTCAAAAAGAGTACTGGATACTTGCCATAAGTAATGGCAAGTAATCACCTGTGGAAGTACTGAAACTTTCTGCATAAGAATATATGAAATCATATATATACACATATATATATATATATATTTAAATCTGGAAAAACATGACGTTAATGTTGTACAACAAGACATTCTTTAGACATCATAAGTTACTGATTCTCAGATCTAGAAGTCAAAGGAACCATAAGACGGGGAAAAATTTCTAAGTGAGCTCTAAGCAGTGCAAAAGATCTGAAAAATTGAAAACCATTTTAATACCATTACCATTTTAATAGTAACCATTGTCAAATAAATTTGAGATTTTTATAGTGAAAGAAAAACACACACACACATACATACATGTATATAGAAGTAAAAGTGCAAAATAATGGAATAAAAATAAATAAATAAGAATGTCCAGCTAACAGGCAAAGAAGACTCAACTTTTATTTATTTATTATTATTATTATTATATATTAATAGTATTATGTTTCTCAAATCTATTAGCAACCTCTGAAATGGTCAACAATTGTGCTTATGCACAAAGCTGATCTTGTTAGCATTTTGATTTCAGAAAACTTTTGAAAAAATTACTTGTCACATTCTGAGGGAAATAAAAACAGTGTGGGATAAAAGAGATCCTTTTATGTATTAGTAACTCATTAAAATAGGAAGAAATATACAAATAAATGGTAATTTTTCAATTGAGTGAAGCACGGAATTCCTCCGGGGATGAATTCTCAGACAAATTTTTCAACATACTCATAAATAATCTAGGAAAAGGGAAAAAATAAGGTTTGTAAATGGTAGGAAAATATTAAAAATATCTAGTTTAAAACTGACTGCAGAGATAAAGAAGAAATTAATGGTATTGTCCATTTGAGACCTTATGGCTCTCTATAACTACCTGAAAGGAAAGTGTAGGGAGTTGGGGGTCAGCCTTTTCTCACAGGTAACTAGTGATAGGGAATGTCCTCACATTGCTCCAGGGGAGATTCATGTTAGAAATTAGGAGACATTTCTTTTCAGAAAGAGTAGTCAGGCATTGGAACCAGCTGCCCTGGGAGGTGGTAGAGTTACTGTCCCTGGGGGTGTTTAAGGAAAGGTTGGGCATAGTGCTTAGGGACATGGGTGACATTGGTAGTAGGGTGATGGTCAGACCAGATGATCTTGAAGGTCTCTCCCAACCCTAATGATTCAATGATTCTTTGATTCTATAATTCTGTGATTTATATTAGATATAAAAAAGAAATTCTTCACTCAGAGGTTGATGAGGCACTAGAACAGGTTGCCCAGAGAGGTTGTGGATTGCCCCATCCCTGGCGGTGTTCAAGACCAGGCTGGATAGGGCCCTGGGCAACCTGATCTAGTGGGTGATATCACTGACAGTGTCAGGCAGGTTGGAACTAGATGACCTTTAAGGTCCTTTCCAACCTGAACCACTCTGATTCTATGAAAAGTGTCTTGATTCTATTTTTCATGGTAAATGTTTCATGTCCCATTTTTGTTGTTGTTGTTTCTGATTATTATATGGAGAAAAATACTTCAGATTCACTCGGGGATGTATGCATACATTTTGTTCAAGATTATTTCCACATTTATATTTAAATTCTGGTAACACCAGGGATTTGCAAGAACAGACTGCTATTTATCTGCATATTAGCTTTATAAGAATCCAGATACTCAAATACTCAAGCATAAGCCTTTAAAAAAGATGCCACTATATATATTTCTCATCAAAAAGTATACACCAATTACCTAAAATATTCTGGACTGGCAATTATCACAAACTTCTAGTTCATAATAGGAGTTATTGACCCAACGTCTGGGACTTCCTTTTCTTTCAGAAAACAAGTAACTCTGTTCTGTTCCTGTGCAACATAGTTTTTCCACTGAATTGTGTTAACATACATTTGGTTCCACTGCAGCCTTTGAAGTGATAATATCAGGCATAAGCCAATAGAAAATGATGAGCAAGAGAAATTAATGCTCTCCCATGTTATGAACTACTTATATTATTCAGTACTGGAAAATTCTGGCTGATCATAATTGTCTGCTTATCCTGACATCTCCATGAATTGAGTATAAACATAGCAATATATAACAACTGAATTTTAATTTGAAGTTATAATTCACACTTAGATATTCATGGGAGATGTATTTTTCAAAAGATGGTAATTATTCATGATTGATTCACACACGATAGTTTGAATTTTAGAATTTCAAATTCTTCCAGTTAATTTTCATGCTGCTTTCTGCATCTCTGTAAACTGGTGAAGTAGTTTTTCATTTGTGTACAATGCATGCATACTGTACAATGAATCTATCGGATTTCATTCTCCTTCAGTAGGATTTCACATTGGTAACTAAAAGAGTTTGTAGGAGTATCAGCATCTGTTCTTGAATTTGAAAAATAAATGAAATAAATTAGGAAATTGACCAATGAAATACTTCAAAAAGAGAACAGATTTAACAGCTTGTTGATCTAATTTGATATTCAGACAAGTCTCCAGGGTGCCTACTCTATTTTTAAGCAGAAATTAAGCTTCCAAGACCTAATGAGTTATTCAGATGTGCCACTGCTAATGGATACTTGACTACAGCAGTACTTCAAATCAAAGAATGCTTCTATTTTTGTCTGTAAAACTTTATAAGCACCTCATAAAGGTTTCCATATTTCAGAAATGAAGACAAAGTTAATGTCTCATAAACTGCTTAGGAATACAGGCAACTATTTGACCAGTCCAATACACTTTGAACCACAAGACCAGATAGATTTTATTAATCCGTGGAAAACTATTAAATTGTTTTTAATACTGTCATACACAGTGTTTCATGCTAATTAAGAAGAAACTTTCAAGGTAAAGGAAAATGAGCTAAAGCTGTATTGGTTTTACATGTTTGGCAGCTGTGCAAAACGTTTCATCTGTAGTATTGTTTACAAAGGTCACTACAAATGTTAACTTTCATGACCTTTAAAAACTCAAACCTTTGCCAAACCGTAAAAGATGTTCAGTGATCAATTTATTCTTTAAGAAATTCAATACACTGTATGTAATCCTACAAGGTTAGCTTAACAGTACACTAGTACAAACCTACAACATAGCTGATATCTAAGACTGAAACATATCTGAGACATATGGTTTCCTTTGAAACTAGTGTAGAGGAGCATGCTGGTGCAGCATGCTCACAATGTGGATTTACACTTGAAATTAAAAGATAATAGAAATAATGCATGCATGGACTGCTGAGACTACTTTGGATTTCAGTAACAGAGACAAACAAGGAAAGATAATCAGAACATAAAAAGGTATTAGAAACAGAATCTTGTCTGTAGTTGTCCCTGTGCAATATTCCCTTTACACAGCAAAATTATTCTCACAGCAGAAACCACCAAAAAGATTGTTGAAAATTATGTTGGTGCAAAGAGATTACAGAAAGCAATAAAGTCAGTATAGCTTTCCTAGAAAATTCTAAGTTATGGAATAACTATGTCACTTCTGCCTGTGATTTTTGCACAAACAGAAGCAGATAGTTGTTCAAAATGGATATAGTTTTCTAAGTTCAAACTGTGCTCTTTGAACATGAATTTTCATGTAAGAGCCAGAAAATGTTGTCATTTCCTAGGATAAAACCTTCACTGTCTTTTTTTCCATGTAGACTTTGAGCAATCAGCAAGTATTCATAGCTTACAGAGCATTTTTAGTAGTGCTATCACCACTCAGAGAGTACTTGCTGGTCGAAGCAAGCTCTGAAGCTAGATGCTTGATAGTGAGAAAGACCTAGTTTGCCTCAATTCTTGTATGAGAAGTACATGAAAGACAGAATTGATGAATGTTTCTCTAGTGACAGGTTCCCACAAAGAAACCCATTGCTCCATGTTCCAGAATTAACTGTGAACTGTGCCAACAGCAGATAGCTCAATGCCAGTGCTAGCTGTTGAATCTTTGCTATGGAGTTTATTTTCCATATATGCAACTTACTACTCTAGACATGGATGTGTGAGTTCAGTCCATGAGAGCTTCCAATTGGCTGGCATGGTAGGTTAACACTGTTCTGTGCCACTTGCCTCAAAATCTTGACTGTGACATCTCAGCACTGTCTTATCTCAACTGACTGTTTCTGAGATGAGCAGAGGGGTAGGACTACCCAACAGTGAGGTACTTTAGGGTAACCCTTCTTTCCAATTCTCATCTTCCAGGTAATTCGGGACTGAGCAAGCCAGCACTAGGAAAACAGAAGCCAATCATAGCACTCATTGTTTGACTCTGTCATTATGAGGAAAAACATCAGAAAATGAGCTCTGTACATTGTCCTTGCAACACAAATGCTATTTTGTACCCAAATAACAATTGTTCCTGTTGCACTTTACCATCATGCTTATAAATTCTCAGATCCTGGATCCTGGATACTGTCAATTCAAAATGGTCTCGAATCAGACAAGATGGGGTGGCAAAAGAAAGGAGGGAGCGTCCTGCTCAAACAGGTTCTGGGCAAGTTTGTTTTTTTTCCTGTTGCTACAAAGAACAAAATTATATTGAATTCATTGACTGACCAGTGCTAGTTGCTAGGGAATGTTAAATTTTCAGGAAACCTTGGATAGTCAGACAGGACTTTGGCCCTCAGCACACCACCAAAGGCATGCAATGGAATAGATATCCAAAGTTTAAGAAGAATGTTCAGAAGGACATCATTACATGGAGTCTGAATAGCTCACACCTCAGCTGAACTGGTGTTACACAGGATTTTGATTTAGCAGAGTGACACAGCGATATACTGAAATCACAAGAAAATTATAATATATTAATTCAAACATACAGTTGTATCACAATACAAACATTATTTCCATTATTAGACTACATATGTTCACCATCACTATAATGGGTATCCCCTACCACTGGGAAGAAATGTGTGGATTGAAGCCAGTTCAAGCCCGTTGCTCTTTTTAAACTTGACTTTGATAGTTGCTCACTTTGCTTTGTTAGTTTACACACCATATTGGGCTGAGACATGTATATGCTTCACTCATGGTGGTCTGGCTAGCTCAGATCCCCTTTCTGTTGAATTTTCTTCCAGACAGACATGGTCTTTCCCTATATCCTTCCATGAGCTTCACAAGCCCAATGCTTATGTCCATCTTCTCTATTGCAGTGTGTATTGTGGAGTGTGTTAGTCACAACAACGCACAGTCAAGCTCCTTTCTGTTCATCATCATCATTGCATGGTAAGGAATGCAACTTCCATTCTAATTTTAGATAGCTAACTGCAGTTCCTGAAAAAGAGCTCAAATATATTTTTCCTTTGGTTTAATTTTGCTGATTTTCACCTTCCCAGTTTTTTGCTCTCTTGTGTTGTGTTGACTAATGATAGACCTACTTAGCTGTAATAGAATTGTTTGTGCTCTTAGAAACTGAAGCTTTCTTCATAAAAAATGTCATAATACAGCAAAGAAACCACAGCACCATGGAAAGCTGGAGATTTATCTTGCAGGGAGATGCAGAAATATGGAAGTTTATATGCACTTTGACATAGAAACCTTATCAGAATATTATAACACCAAAATTATTGTGAGAAGACTTCAGATAATTAAAAGGCATTTAATTTGAAAATATGATATTAAATTCTGTAAGCAGTAGTGCATGATCTTCAGTAAGTACTGTATGATTTTAATGTTACTGATCACAGTCAGGTATCATTTCTAGTCAGAAAATATCTGTATGTTCACATTGTGGAACAGATCCTCAATTTGCACAAAGTGGAGACTTCAATTTTTATTAGCTATGGCTCTAGCCCAAAGGATAAGCACTGAGAAAAGGAACAAGTGATCAACTGTAAAGGATGAACATAAAAATGAAGGTTTTGAGGGATTAGTACAAGAAAACTTCAGGGATTCTCCTGGTCTTAGGAACTATCTTCTGTAAATTGCTGTAAGGCTGTGAATCATATTGCATTCAAAAGATGTTCTGCATTAGTTTCACCAATTACATTTTACATTCAGTGTACTTGAAGAATTTAAATGCCAAGTTGGTAAAACGAGGCACAAAATTCCGCAGTTATTTTTTTTTCTGCTTAGTCTATAAATAGTACAAGAATGCTCACCTTTATCTACATATAAGGAAAGCCAATAATTTTAGGATAACCTTGTGTCCGTGACTCATCATGACTTGCAACACCAACCTGCCACTGTTCTAGCACTCCTTTAGATGTGTAGAACAGCTGGACTTGTTTACACTAGATTCACCTGAGACTGTTGAAATAGAAGCACAATAATTTTCATGGTTATTGCTGGACTCGTAGTATTAGGTGGAGTTGGACTTGATCTTGAAGGTCTTTTCCAACCTAGTTGATTCCATAATCAGGGGCGTACATGATTTGTGGGGAAAAAATATCTCAAGTGGACTTTAAGCTGGTATTAGACTACCAGAAAATCTTAATATCTACCTTAAACTTGAAAAGTAGTTAACCTTAAACTTGAAAGGTACTTAAAAAATAACAAACTTTTCTCAGTTGTGCCAGATGACTTGGAAAGAGATAATGGCAGCAAACCATGATTTAAGACATTTAGGTTAGATATTGTGAAAAAAATGATCAGTTTACAAATAGAATAGTACAGTACTGAAACAGGTTAATCAGAGAGATGGTGGAAGATCATCCCTAGAGTTTTATTTTTTTCTGTGAAAGGCACATCTGTCCTAACCTGTGTTGGACATAGTATTGCTTTCAGTAGAGGCTGGACTAGATGATCTTTGGAAGCCTCTTCCAACCAGCATTTCTATCATTCTATGTGTAGACTTAAGTACTTGTCCTCTCTCCAACAGGAACATATCACAGAAACTGGAGTATCATCCAGTTTAAGCAGTTTTGCTCATTGAATCAGTGGTAAGATTTGCCTATTTATGACTTTAAGCTACTTACCAGGTGATTATTGCAAACACTTTTATTAAACAGCAAAGGCAATGTGAGATTCTCTATTCCCCAGCTGTGTCCTACAACTTTTTTTATCCCTCTTTTCTCACATTGAACACAGTTCCTGTACCCTATGAAAAAATAAATAAATAAAATAAAATTGAGGAAAAGTGAGGTTTTCCTCCCTAAAATCATTATTTCATAAACAGAGCATGAACAGATCCTCTCATGTATCAGCATTTAAAGTGGTGCAGCCATGGTGGTCTATTAATATAAAACAGGTGAAAAGAGACTAACTGACCATTACAGAATCTGTTCCTTTACGTTACTCTACCTGTACAGATCCTATATTTCTCCAAAACCATTTTATTTTTTTCTTAGATTGTATACAAATCATGTGGACAGTCCATCCTGGAAATACTTGGGACAGGGTCTCAACACCCGTGGGGACAGGTCTCAACACCTCACCATAACAGTGCAAGAACTAACAGAATCAAAGACAAGTTGCGTGCAGCTGTGTCCAATTACTTGTGTGACTTTAACAAGAAGAAATAAAATTAAAAGTCTAAATCTCATCAGTAAATCTTATAT
This sequence comes from Aythya ferina, assembly GCF_964211825.1. Taxonomy (NCBI): domain Eukaryota; kingdom Metazoa; phylum Chordata; class Aves; order Anseriformes; family Anatidae; genus Aythya; species Aythya ferina. The sequence continues at coordinate 190,121,012 of NC_140296.1, read as the reverse complement.
TATTTTGCTTTTTTTTTTTTTTTTTTTTTTTTTAATAAGTAAGGCTAATGCTTGGGGAAAACAAACAAACAAACAAACAACAACCACAGTAAAATTTCTGTTACAGCAATCTGAAGTTACTTTCTGAATCCCTGTGAGGGATTCAAAGTACTGGTGTTTTTTTAAGGATCCTTCATCCAAAAAGTGCAGTAAAAACAAGTAAATAAATGAAATAAAGAAATCCAAATTACATGTGGTTGATCCCATTAGTAAGCTTCAGTATCAGGAACTGAAGACAATATTCACTTTTTGAGGGTTTTGATTGATATGTAGAGTTAAAAATGTAATTTCAGAACAAGATATCTTGAGTGATATCAAACAGTAGATAAATCAGGGAAACTTGCTCAAATATTGGTTGATGAAGGGCTTTATTCTGCAAAATTTCCAGTGGGATCCCTTATGTGGTTAAAGTTAAGCAGATGCTCAACTAATTCAAGGCCAGACTGTTCAGCACCTTGTAAAACATCAAACCTATAAAGTGCCTGCAGTAACTGTGTCAGTTAAATAACTGGCTTAATTATTGCAAATCATATTAATATGAACAATACTTAGTTAAATAAATAAATAAATAAAATCTGATAGCAATTTGGTGAACATTAAAAAAAAAAACAAAAACACTTCAAAGTTAGTGCTAAAAACATTGTTTTCTTTGGTTCATTTTTAGTCTTTGGATTTCCTAATAAGATATAAAAAGTATACAGTAAAAAAAAAAAAAAAAAAAAAAAAGTAATTACACTTGGGCATGCATTTTAAGCACTGTTACAATTTTCACTGAAAAGTAAGTCCTATCAAATGAAATTTTACTGTGGACCAGAATTCTCAAGGAATCTGAAAAGTTAATATACTGAGATATGTAGTAAACTTTCAGAACAGATCAGGAGACGTACAAGTATTTAAGGAAAGAACAAGTAGCCAACAAATGCATTCTAGAAAAAAAAGAAATGTGTTACATAATTAACTATATTTCTGAATAGTTTTAATGAACTATTTAAACTATTTTTGCACTATTTGTTCTATTTACAATTCATTTTATTTTAACTTTACTTATATTTAGCATGCTAAATAATGGTTATCTACTGGGGACTTGTCTGAGACTTATTTGCTTCTCTCTTCTTTTTTCTTTACAGGAGTGGTGTTAGTGTTTTTTAGAACTTATATATAAATAAATATATATTGTCCATGTAACTGGTATCAGATTCAATGGCTTTAGAATTTTTAAATATCATTAAAACATTCTTTATGTCATGTGTCTATATACATCTCATGACATGGTAGAAATACAGATGAAATCTCAGAATTATATTATTTTCCAAGATAATCTACAGGTCAGATTCAGCTCCTGTACATCCGACGAATCTTGGCCAGGTTTGTCATATAATGGATTTTGGTGCCAAGTCATTGCTAATGGACAACTCAGAAGAATTGTGGTCCTGGAGCAATATTTTAATGCAACATTTTGGACTCAGAGTAGCCTAGATAATGCCAAGCAGTAGAGTCAAACTAGCAAAAGTACAAAAGTAGTCAACAATGTATCTGACAGTATTGTTACCTTTACAGTTTCTGTTTTTTTGTTTGTTTGGTTGGTTGGTTTTTGTTTGTTTGTTTTTTTTTTTTTTTTGTTTGTTTTTGTGTGTTTTTTTTTTTTGTTTGTTTGTTTTGTGTGTTTTTTGTTTGTTTGTTTGTTGTTTTTTGTTTTGTTTTTCTTTGTTTTTCTTTGTTTTGCTGTGTTCTACTCTATTGAATACCAAGTGTATACTAGGAAAGGCATAGTACCCTTCTTCCATAACTGGTCTATATCTGCAGCAAAATGTCCTGTAACAACTACTGTAAATTCTGAATTTGGAATAGAAAGTGATAGTACTTGATAAAAGAGATGTTTACATTTGCAATGAATTCATACTGTTTGTAACAGAGGCAAGAATTTGAAATGACACAAACAACATAGTGAACTATTTTTCCTACTAGTTATGCCAATTAAAAGTTTGATTCCATTTAGAAATATAGAAAATTCAAATACATGTATATGATTTAACAACTCTAAATCCATTTTTGAGCTGATATTCTGCCATATCTTTGTGGCCCATGAACTTCATATTGGGTAGTAGAGTCATAGAGTCCATCTGTTCGTGAATAAATGCAAAGACAAGGTACCACCAAAACACAGTAAGATTATGCCTCCATTAGTTGACATTCTGTGTTCAGTTTTAAAATATATACATATAAGTACATATATATATATCATGATAGATAAAATATCTGTATTTTCAAAACAGGTTTGGAATTACATTTATATTTCTTGATTAAATTGATTAATTTCTACAATTATATTCTGACACTCATTCACAGTTGAGTCACCTTGCTACACTACAGCTCTAATTTAAAGTAGGTCACCACAATCTAAAAAAGAAGAAGAAGAAGAAGAAAAAGTAAGTCTAGATTTAGAAATGTTAGTAAGTAACGGAATAACAGGATTTTCAAGAATACTAAGCCTGACACAGATGAGTTTTCAACATCAGCAATTAGAAAATATCATCTTTCTGCTGTCTACATATGGACATAATAATAGACTCATATATCCTTAGATATGATTTTAAGCTTGAAAGTATTGAAGTTTGGTCTTGATGGTTTTGGGATGCTAGGATGTATTGGATTACAGCCTAGCCTGTACTCACCTTGAAGAACCATTGAAAACTTATGGAAAACCTAATTACCACAGAAACCAGGATTATGACTTCAAGAGGATAATTACCAAGAACAGATAAACTCATGAGAAACCAAGATCCTATTTTCATGTAAATGTTGCTACTTATAATGAGTGAAGTGAAAATGACCTGGAAAAACTGCAGAAAGACAGAATTGTTTTTAATAGCTTTTCTCCCAGAGTATGCTGTGACCTGTCTTATGATCTTTAGTTTCTTTGTTCTTTTCTTGCAGCTACTATAAAAAAGCACTATTTATTTTGGGAAACTGAAACCAATAGTCCTTCTTTCTTTTCCTGTCACAGCTAGCAAGCAGAGCCTTAGTGCTACAGATCAAGGATATTATTCATTCAACAAGTTGTATCATCCTTTAAGAAATTTTACCTCAACAATTATTGCTTTTGTTCCAAAATTGTCACATCAGTAATTCAAACCAGGTTGTCAGGTCAATAAAAGAAAATGCAGTGGTCTTGATAAGACACCTGAAGACACCTGTGTTGTTAGTTAAAAAAAAAAAAAAAAAAAAAAAAAAGCAATTTTTCAGAATTCAGGCCTCAAACTAAAGGTGTATGAGCAGAGCTGAGCACTTTCTGTAAGGATACATTTATTGTCATAGAAAATGCATAAGAAAAGAAACAGAAACAATAAAGAAACTTCTCAGCAGAAATTGTGCACATGACATTTGTAAGTCTGTAATGCCAACCATGGTCACAGGTCTTCTCTTCTGTCTTTACACTAATTTCTGCTTGTTCAAAGCATATTGGAGAAACAAATCATCAAAACAAACATGGAAAAATTCAAGCATACTCTGAATATAAAATCTTTACTAGCAGAGTAAGTAACTGAATGTTTTTACTACTGTCTTGATTAGACTGTGGTAATGAAGTTCAGAGCTGCCTCACTGGTTACAACAGGTTGCTTTTCTTACTATCCCTTTACAATTTCTCCAGCTCTTATTTCTCCTGTTATCTACATAAACGACCTGTTCATTTTACTCCTCAGTCCCAGTTTTCTATATTCATATCTGTTCTGCTATTTCTGATATTCTGATAGTTCTGATTCATGTGTTTCTGATATTCTGACTTTCTAATTGCTGTTCTGGTACTTCTGTTATGGTTCTCTGGGTGTTATATGTTATTACTGCCATGGCTATATCAGGGTTGTAGGCTTTGCAAGACTACCTTTTGCAAGGTTCCTAATGCTCCCTCATTTATGCTCTGATAGAGTTATAAAAGGAGTATGCCTGGAGTAAGAATTTTTTACAACTGGAATTTAAAGACAGTTTAAGGCTGTTACACAGTAGTTAACCTCTTAATTTTTATGAGCAAATGGCACATTTGAAGGATTCTAGAAGAGTGACTATAGAAGTCTCAATAGTTTTCTAGAGACACTGAAAATGATAACCTCCAATTAAAACATAAATAAGACTTCCTTTCTTAATTAGTTTAATCTCTTTCTTTGCTTTTTCCTGATGCCTACTCCATGTTTTGCATTGCAGATATCAGACCTACTGACATGAATCCTAAATAAATTATTGTGTAAAGCATTTGATACTGTCCCACATGACATCCTTACATCCTTGTTTCCAAATTGGAGACACATGGCTTTGATGGATAGACCACTTGGTAGCTGAGGAATTGTAGGGTTGCACTCAGAGTTGCAGTCAACAGTTTGACTTCCAGGTAGAGACCAGATATGAGTGGTGTTCCTAAGGGGTTGGTATTGGGACTGTCACTATTTAACATCTTTGCTGGTGACATGGACAGTGGGAAGTTTTGGCAAGTTTGAAGATGACACTAATATGAGTGGTGCAGTTGACATGCTGGAGAGGAGGAATGACATCCAGAGGGATCCTGACAGGCTCAAGAGATGGGCCTGTGCAAATAACATGTGGTTCAGCAAGACCAAGTGCCAGATCCTGCATCTGAGTGAGGACAATCCCAAACATGAATGCAATCTAAGTGATGAGTAGAAACAGTACTCCTGTGGAAATGTACTTGGGGGTATTGTTGGATGAAAAACTCAACATGAGATGGCAATGTGCACTTGCAGCCCAGGATCCAGTTGGATTTATGGGCTTCAGAGAAAAGTGTAGCTAGCAGGTTGAAGGAGTTGATTTTTCCCATCTAGTCTGCTCTCATGAGACCCCATTTAGAGTATTACTTTTAGTTCTGGGACCCTCAGCATAAGACCTGATCAAGTGAGTCCAGATGAAGGCCATAAGGATGATCAGAAGGCTGAAGCACCTCTCTTACCAAGAAAAGCTGAGAAATCTGGAGTTATTTAGCCTAGAGAAGAAAAGCTCCAGGGAGACAAAGAGAAGTGGCCTTCCAATATTAAAAGGGACCTACAAGAAAGATGGTGAGAGACTTTTTATCAGGGAGTGTGTAACACTTTTAAACTAAAGATATAGGAGGAAATTTTTCACTGGTGGTGAGGCACTGGACCAGGTTGCCCAGAGAAGTTATAGATGTCCAATTCCTGAAATTGTTCAAGGTTGGATGAGTCAACCCCTGATCTAGTGGAAGGTATCCATACCCATGGCAGGGGGATTGGAATGAGATAATCTTTAATGATCTTTCCAACCCAAACCATTCTATGATTCTATGGTTCTATGACTCTCTGATTCTATGAATCTATGAAAATAAAAAATTTTAATTCCTAAGTGTACTTTTTATACAATAAAGCCCATTGCAGAGGAAAATCCTAGAATTTACTGCTACCATAAGTAGATAAGATATACTGAACTTGTGCTAAGTTTTGAATAAAATACCTTATAATATCTAAAATACCTAATAATATTTTGAATAAAATACCTTATAATACTTTGATATCAAACTATCAAAGTAGTTCCATGATACTTACATATTCTAGTCTAAAAGACCTAGTCCTCCTATTCATGTTGTACAGTCATTCCATATTCAATGCAGCATTAACAAGCAACATCAATGGTTAATGAAAATTCAATATGTTTTATGTTTCAGAGTTTCAAGTACTGTTCAGCTCATGTGTGCCAACAAAGACTCGACCCACTAACTTATTACATACATGTATGTTTGGATAAGATTTCAATAAATAGTTAAGATTTTCAGTTCCTAATATTATAGAACAGTTAAGGGAATCTTCCTATTTTATCACAATCTATCCTCCATTGATCCAAATGCAGTTATACTAATTTGCAAAGTTTCCTACAACTACATAATATTATATAAAATTTATGATACAAAGTACTCAGGCATGAATATCTATTATAGTTCCTAAAGCACAGCATGTGAGGTTTCAGATGCTTATAAGTGAATAAATTTGCTCAAAGATTTCTGTGAACATCTGAATGTATTAGTGATTTATTGTGCCCTTGGAAGGACAAAAGTGTAATTTGATTGAAACACTGTCTTTTTCTTTAAAGAAAGAAAATTATCATGGAACAGAATATTAATCATGTTTTACTCAACAATTGTTAGCTTCATTGGTACTTTGCCTATCAACAATCTTTGAGCCTTCAAAGAGATGATAAATTATATACCATTGATTCTGGTTGTTGCCATTTGTAACTGACAAGTTGCGAAGGTAGAATTAATCATTTGATTGATTGAGATTTGTTTTAACAATAGAATTTCAAGCTGGGTTGTCTCTGTTTTCCTTGGAATGATTTTGTTTTACTTTATAAACAGTTTTTCATACCAGTAGAGATCATTTAGAATTTAACATTGACTCTCCTCAACATTTACTTTCATCCATATTTCATTTTCTTTTTTTTTTTGCATACTTTTCTTCGTTTTCTTAATTGTATGAAACTGAAACTAAACATAATGTCAGTGTGGAATACAGTGATGTATTCATAAAAATTTAGATATTCCCAAGAAAGTTTTTACTTCTGTGATGCCCAGTTGAGGATTCTGTCTTTCAATGCCTCTTTCCAGTAGCTACTCCACAGTTATAAAACATCAAGGTATAACTTCCCAGGGAAAACAGAGAACCTTGTCCTTTGTCCAATAAATAACAAAGCAATTGATTTTTCTTTTGAATAGGTTTCCTCTTTCAGTACCTAATCTCTCTCAGTACCTAAGATTGCTTACAATCATTTTTATGAAGACACGTAGCTACAGATTCAGTAGTAGTAAATATTGTGTGAAAATTCACATAGCCAGACTACTCCAAAAGTCAGAGCAGAACAAAAGAGATTGGAAGCTTCAGACAGTGCATTGTCTCCACCCTGAGACAATCACCTGTGGGCATCTAAAAATTCTATTTCAAAGCACATGTAAATAAAGAAGAAATATACATACTTTATTGAAAACATGACTAAGGCACAAATTTCAGAGGCAAATGGGCTTAATAATTCAGTGAAAGTGTTTCCTGATTCCAGTAGGTGCTAGGAAGAGATAAGTCTCTTGAGATTCTCTGAAATAGATAATCTTTATACTTATCATTTCAGAACTGGTTCCCAGTATTGGTCTATGAAGGACAGTAAATGAACATCAGTTTGGCTTCCCCCTTAAGGTTTGTCCAGTGCTCTGTATAGCACAGGTATTATGGCATGTGTGACATAAGAATGAAAGGCAATTCCTTAACAAATTCCCAGAATTCTAAATTCTGATTTCCAGACTTTCCACAGAATTCTTGTTCAGATAGATTTGCATAAACTGGGATTTTTCTAGGACTAGAAAATATGAAAATCTAGGAGTAGGAAATGAATCTTAAGGTTTTCTATGTATTATATAACTTTGGAAATGGATAGGAGAGGTTAGGAATTGGATCTAATATGGCAAATACATGTAGAACTACAGAGTAATTCTGAAGGGATGTCTGGTGATTATCTGGTCCAACTCCTTGCTCAGAGGAAGGCCAGCTTCGAAATCATATTAAGTTACTTAGAACGTTGCTTAGTTATTGTTTGGTTTCTTCAGAGATGAAGATTCCACAGTTTCTTCCAGTATTTGATCAATTTTTTTTTTTTATTATTTTTTTTTATTTTTTTTTCCCCAGTATCTATCTGGAATTTCCCTTGCTGCATCTTTCAGATGTTTTCTTTTCTCTTTTTTTTTTTTTTGCTGTTCGTCTTCAAGAGTTTGGATTTTTCTCTATAACTACTCATTGGGTGGTTGAAGTCAATAATAAGAGTTTTCCTGCTGGATGAAAAGACACAGTTCAGAGCCTGTCTTTGGAGTTTCTTGACTGGCTTTGCTCCAGGATGTCTGTATTTCCTTTGTACTGAGGAACTCTATATTGGATACAACAGTCTTGAAGGGCTCTCACAAGTGCTAAATAGAGGGGACTATTCACTTTCCTCTAAGTTTTTGCTGGCATGGTACAGAATATGACTAACCCTCAGTGCTTTGGAAACAAACACAAAAAATAAGCGGAACAAATTTTAAAATGTAACCCTAGTAGCAGAAATATCACTTTTTCCATAATGTAGTAATCTTCATATTTTGTGAAGATCTTGGAGATAACAATTAGTCTTTTCTAAATTCAGATCGTCTTGATTATTAAATGATCTTATTTGTTAAGATCAGTCATTAAGTGATTCAGATACTGATCAGAAATAGTTTGGTGTTGGAAATTAATTTCCAAAATGAATGTTTTGTATTCTAACTTACTTTTAATTAAGCTTCATTAGCTACTTTTTTTTTTTTTTTTTTTTTTTTCCAGTTCTCATGAGTCAAGTGTGATTGAGCACAAATTCATTAAAATAAAGAAGTAGCCAACAGAAGTCTAATATGAAATGCAGAAAAACATCTAGAGAGAACTGAGTTATTATTATTCACATTTCAGTTTTCAGGGACACAGGAAATGTCAAATTAGTGATGTAGGTTTTCTCACAGGATGGAATACAACCCACAATAGCTATGTTGTCACCTAATGGAGGCAGGGTGAATGACTCATACACTATCAGTGGACATATCAAGTGGAAAATGTTATCACTCATTCAGTTAGCTATAAAATGTAATGAAATGACAACAAACAAGGGGGAAAAAAAGAATAGCAAGAACTTTGAGTACTTTGTTGACAAGAAAGATTCTTTCAAGATTATTTCCTGTCTTTACTAGTTTACTAAAATGTTTGAAAGCCATGTTTTAGACCATTAACATTAAACTCCTGAATAACAGAAAACATTTCCTATAGCTGTAAGACATTTCTTCCAATATTATAAATAATGTTTTTTCATGGAATTTTTGGCTTGAACTTCAGGATTAGTTGATAGTGAATATTAATCTTTATCATTTTCCATAGAATCCAGTACCCTTTTACATAACAATAGTAAAGAATTAAAAGAAAACAAACAAACAAACAAACGGTATAGTTATCTTAGAAAATGTGCTGGGGCATTTTAGGGAAAACTTCCATTTTTATTCAGAAGTGCTTTTAGAGGGAAAAAATCAGGTCTAGCAGATGAAGGGACTGCTTACAAAATTCTTATAATAAATCAAAACCCTTGAAGCTGTGCAAACCCTTTGACAACACAGGGTTTCCATATTTTCTCCATGAGCTTTTAGATGCAGTAAGTGTTACCAGAGAAGTTGACAAAGATGCATCACGCACAGTTAGCCTTGTAAGTATGATTGGAATGAACTCTGCTAAGAACTTTGTTGTAGCTCCATCACCTTCAGGGAATTTCAGGGAGCTAAATCTTTTTCTTCTATATCAATACAGGAAATATCCAGTTATTTTATGACAATGCTAAGTGATATTCACTTCATTTAAAACTACTTCATTTTCCATCCTTCGTGGTGCTTTGAGATTCAAGGACAAAAAGAAAACTGGTTTGCTATTGAAAACAGAGCTGCTCAAAAAACTTTCTGAAACAGGCACCTATAAAATTCCCATGGCAATAAATGGGGCTAGACTTACTACCTTTTTTTTTTTTTTTCTTGATAAACAACGCTAACCCCTGCTACCTCCACAATATGTCATCATGCCATGCCACTAAGACATTTCTTTTTATGCCTTAGGGTAGAAAGAATAGTTTATAAAGCAGTAAAGAGTTCTGAAGTGTTTTAAAACAAATTGTTTAATTAGTTCCAAAGGGTATCCTTCCCACGTTGCACTGGCTTTACTACTGATAAAGACACCTTCTATGCAATCATGTTATTTATGTTTGTAGCTTGATGGATAGAGATATATTATTTAAGGTAATGGTGATTATTTATGGTAATTTATCCATACACTGAGATGCAGATGAGGCAGACACATAAGTCTTCTTCAAACAATCTGTAAAGAAGTGGTATCAGAGATCAGACACAATGCACATCATCCAGAACAAGCAGTCCAGCACAATGACACAAAATGTTATGATTTAGGAATTAGAACTAAGAATATAAATTTGCCTGATTTCTACTCCCAGTTCGATGTTTCAATGTCTTGAAGAAGTCATGGAGGTTTTTCATTATCAAGGCTGTAAGATAACATTGTGTACTAAATTAGACACGGTACATTTCTGAATTATTTGAGTACCAGAACTGACATCATTTTGAGGTCTGAAAGCTTTATCTTTCTAAGAAACTGTCTGCCAAACAACATTGTATTGATTGATTGAGAGATTTCTATTTATTTATTTATTTATTTGCACAGCTGTTTTGAAATGTTGTGTTTAGTTTGTAAATTGGATGAAATTTTACAAGCACTCTCCTACAATTCATATGCTTATGTTCAAGATAGCAATGCTGAGTATGTGCTCTTAAAAGACCTATTATATTTGCTTCCATGGGTGAAGGTCACATTTGGTGGGCTAATTTGTGTGTATATTTTGTAAGGTGTTTTGTGATAGAAGTTTCTATATAAATGTAAATTGTTCTATTGTTGTTATCATTATTTCCATAGCTATTTGTGAAGAAGTAAAGAGAAAATGGGATAAATATATTCATCTTCTAGATTTTGTAAAAATATAATTCTCAGAACAAAAACATGCAGGCACGGACCATGTGTCTGGACCAAAGCAGCCTCAGAGGATGAAATGAGAGAACTCATCAATCACACACTGCCAATGTTGTACACCTTTTTGTGCTTTCATGTCCCATTCTGTCTGCCAACATAGAAGGAGCAGGTAGAAATGAAGGGTTAGCTATGTTCTGAAATATCACTTGAAAGGAAGTACTTCAACCACAAACTTATTTATATGAATGTTTATCATGTAAAGCATACAACTGCAAAATTCAAGCTTCAGAGTGAAAATTATTGACTAGTGACAATCATGAATGAACAGGTAAAAAATACAAAAGCTACGACTCAAAAGAGCATTATTTTTTTTTCCTTTCTACTATTCTCTTTTATAGAATAGTAAATTTTACACTAATTCCAAGTGTAACCTAGTAGTTTAGTTGATTATGATATTGTTAATCTGGAACTTTTTATATTTTAAGTTAGTTTCTGATGAAGTGACACCTCAAAATCCACTGGCTTAAGAAATATACTAATTTTACTCTGTTTTGGCTCTGTACTCTAAGTATGATATTTAATTTAATGTAGGAACTGTGTTTTAATTGACTTTCCCATAAATATTATAACTATGATTTCAGTGGTCTTAAAATTTAAAGATGTCATATTTTTTAAGCCTGTCAAGCCCTTGATGGATTGACTCTAAAACATGAAAGGCACCCTTTAACTGGAAATTTTTTTGACTTCCTTGATGAATTCCCCTTTCCTTTCCTTTCCTTTCCTTTCCTTTCCTTTCCTTTCCTTTCCTTTCCTTTCCTTTCCTTTCCTTTCCTTTCCTTTCCTTTCCTTTCCTTTCCTTTCCTTTCCTTTCCTTCCCTTCCCTTCCCTTCCCTTCCCTTCCCTTCCCTTCCCTTCCCTTCCCTTCCCTTCCCTTCCCTTCCCTTCCCTTCCCTTCCCTTCCCTTCCCTTCCCTTCCCTTCCCTTCCCTTCCCTTCCCTTCCCTTCCCTTCCCTTCCCTTCCCTTCCCTTCCCTTCCCTTCCCTTCCCTTCCCTTCCCTTCCCTTCCCTTCCCTTCCCTTCCCTTCCCTTCCCTTCCCTTCCCTTCCCTTCCCTTCCCTTCCCTTCCCTTCCCTTCCCTTCCCTTCCCTTCCCTTCCCTTCCCTTCCCTTCCCTTCCCTTCCCTTCCCTTCCCTTCCCTTCCCTTCCCTTCCCTTCCCTTCCCTTCCCTTCCCTTCCCTTCCCTTCCCTTCCCTTCCCTTCCCTTCCCTTCCCTTCCCTTCCCTCCCCTTCCCTCCCCTCCCCTCCCCTCCCCTCCCCTCCCCTCCCCTCCCCTCCCCTCCCCTCCCCTCCCCTCCCCTCCCCTCCCCTCCCCTCCCCTCCCCTCCCCTCCCCTCCTCCCTGCCCTCCCCTGCCCTCCCCTCCCCTCCCCTCCCCTGCCCTCCCCTGCCCTCCCCTGCCCTCCCCTCCCCTCCCCTCCCCTCCCCTCCCCTCCCCTCCCCTCCCCTCCCCTCCCCTCCCCTCCCCTCCCCTCCCCTCCCCTCCCCTCCCCTCCCCTCCCCTGCCCTCCCCTCCCCTGCCCTCCCCTCCCCTGCCCTCCCCTCCCCTGCCCTCCCCTCCCCTCCCCTCCCCTCCCCTCCCCTCCCCTCCCCTCCCCTCCCCTCCCCTCCCCTGCCCTCCCCTCCCCTGCCCTCCCCTCCCCTCCCCTCCCCTCCCCTCCCCTCCCCTCCCCTCCCCTCCCCTCCCCTCCCCTCCCCTCCCCTCCCCTCCCCTCCCCTCCCCTCCCCTCCCCTCCCCTCCCCTCCCCTCCCCTCCCCTCCCCTCCCCTCCCCTCCCCTCCCCTCCCCTCCCCTCCCCTCCCCTCCCCTCCCCTCCCCTCCCCTCCCCTCCCCTCCCCTCCCCTCCCCTCCCCTCCCCTCCCCTCCCCTCCCCTCCCCTCCCCTCCCCTCCCCTCCCCTCCCCTCCCCTCCCCTCTCCTCTCCTCTCCTCTCCTCTCCTCTCCTCTCCTCTCCTCTCCTCTCCTCTCCTCTCCTCTCCTCTCCTCTCCTCTCCTCTCCTCTCCTCTCCTCTCCTCTCCTCTCCTCTCCTCTCCTCTCCTCTCCTCTCCTCTCCTCTCCTCTCCTCTCCTCTCCTCTCCTCTCCTCTCCTCTCCTCTCCTCTCCTCTCCTCTCCTCTCCTCTCCTCTCCTCTCCTCTCCTCTCCTCTCCTCTCCTCTCTGTTCTTCCTTGCTGTTTACTCAGCAAATGCTTTTATTCTTAAAAACTATTTTTTTTCTTGAAAGCTGCAGCATCCATTTTGACAGCAATACATTACGTGAGTTCCTACATTCTCTACTGCAACTGCACTTAATACTTATCCTTTTTCCATGTAATGGTAATACATTTTAGTCATTCAGAGCAGAATCTATCAAAAAGATAAACAGTAAAACCTATAGGAAAGATTATATCTCAAAGAACATGGGATTTCTGGGTTATCTTGTCAGCTCTGGTATTGAACTGGCATTTGGACAATTCATTTCATTTCACTTTTCTCTTTGTTAAGTATGGATAAACTTATAGTCAAGGTCAAATATGCCGCAGTTATAGACCTTATACATCTATACTCTTCCTCATTTGTCTGAGTGTACTCCATTATGCATGAGGGCTTATATAAAGTTCAAACTCTTATGACTTTGTTGGGCTAGGATAAACTGTCCATTGATCAGCTTTTTCTCCAGATGATCCTCTGTACTTCACTAACTGTGGTCTTCCCTGTAAGACTGTATATACAGGAGGAACAGAATAGCTGGACAGCTTCTTAAGTGAAAACAATGTACAAGTACAAAGATTTATGAACAAAGAAAGGCCTACACACATGTCAATATTACCTACAATATTCTTAGTTGTGTTTAGAGACCTGAACAGCCCTTCCAGCTTCAGTAACTCTTGGGTTCTGGAGTCTTGGAGTCAGTCTGGTTCCATGCTTAAATGATTGTGTAAATTACTACAGTTGGTAAAACCTAGCTGTAGGATTTACTCTAATAAGATAGTCCAGTGAATTCAGCAGAGGATCAGAGACAGAACATATAAATAAATAGCTTTTCAATAGTCCTAAAATTGTGGTAGGTGGCTATTTATCTCAAGTCATTAGTTTGCCTTTGTCTTTGCTTCTTGACATTTTATTAAAAAGAAACCTAGGGATTAGGTTATGCATGAAAGTATATACACACATATATATATCAATTTCTGCTTTTATTAATATTAGCAAATCTACTTATTCTTATAAATTGTGGTATGTGAGCAATGGGAGAGAAATATTCTCTTCCTATAGAAGAAACATCTGGCAAACATTGACTCTGAAAACCCTATTTATTTTGTTTTCTGTGACAGAAAACAAAACAAAACAAGAGCAACAAAAACAACAACAAAAACTCTGAAAACCCAATTAAGTGATATACTTGCCTACAAGCTTCATTTTTAAGCTGTAATTAAACAGCTTGCCCAATTAGGACTAAATAAACAATATTTGTACTTATTTTGTAGCAAACATTAAAATGCACCTCAATGGTGCTATTAGAGTGTCAGTACATAATGAAAAACAATGTACCTAGCACATTTTTGTTATTAAAGAGATAGTTAACTGTCAACCATGTAGCCTGTGAGAAAGCACTAATAGGTGGAATGGAAAAAACATCAGCATGGGATATTTATCATCTTCACCAGCAACCAAAGAAGAAAGCTAATTTATGAGTCTGACCTCTTTCTTATGTCATCCTATTAAGGACTCCACATTTTATTGTTATAACAGACATTCTGTAGTGCTGGTATCCTACTGGGTGCTGTGCTCATGCAGAGAAAGAATGTAGAGAACAAAAAAATGATATGCAAATTTCCCAGAATGTCTTGGTTTTGAATTTTATTGTCTGTCTGTGCTGTATGTTTTACGGGGACCACCATCTGTTTTTCCACAATGCAGTGTTGAATATTGTACTTAATTTACAAGTACAAAGGAAAAGTATTACACCAATATTAGAAAGTATGTGTTACTAAATGTATTATCTCCCGTCCATGTGTAGAAACTTCCAAGAAACTTCTAATAACTTGAATAATGTATCCAAGTATATTTATGAAGTTTTAAAATCTATGGTAGGAAGTAGTAATATATTTAACCACTTATTATTTATTTTTTTAAGGTTTCCCTGAATTGTTTATTTATGGTGGAAGCAGAGTAGTTTTATCAATTTTTTGTATTCATCTTACAAGTAGTTAGGATTGTGGAATATTTTTTTCACAAAATGCATATGTATACCTTTATAAATAAATATTAATACTCCCTTCCCTTCCCTTCCCTTCCCTTCCCTTCCCTTCCCTTCCCTTCCCTTCCCTTCCCTTCCCTTCCCTTCCCTTCCCCTTCCCTTCCCTTCCCTTCCCTTCCCTTCCCTTCCCTTCCCTTCCCTTCCCTTCCCTTCCCTTCCCTTCCCTTCCCTTCCCTTCCCTTCCCTTCCTTCCCTTCCCTTCCCTTCCCTTCCCTTCCCTTCCCTTCCCTTCCCTTCCCTTCCCTTCCCTTCCCTTCCCTTCCCTTCCCTTCCCTTCCCTTCCCTTCCCTTCCTTTTTCCCATAAAGTTAAATTCAAAGAGACATATGTCTTTAAGTCTGGTTTCTGAGATCAATCATATTCTGCCAAAATGCTCCCTTATTCAAAGTTTGTTAGCATCAGATGTTTCTGAAAATAGACCTGTGCTGACCAATTATTGTTGTTATATAAGCTTTAACACTTCTTTAAAGACTAAGCCTGTCAAGAATATAATTTGACAAGCTGAATCATACCAGCTCATATATGATGGATTTCAAATAAATTGCATCTGACCATCTGTACATAGCAGAAGAGCACATCTTTATGGAGTTCCTCATGTGTTAATTTATTTTGCAAATGCATTATTTCCTACTGTACTTCAAAAGATTTAGTTTGACAGAGATATATCTTCTCTCTTATGTGTTTTAAAGTGTAGGATAGCTGATTTACAATAATAATAATAATAATCATAGATTATTAGAGACCGTATCATAGAGGCCATAGATTAGTTGTGGATTATGAAAAATCAAAATACGTAATTATTTCCCATTTTGTCCTGATGGCCAATAATTTTAAAACACAGTATTTACCTCCAATTTGTACTGCATTGATGGACTAAAGTGTGAAAATGCTTTCTCTTGAATCTGTAAACTTAAGTATAAACTTAAGTAATTCTTGTAGTAATTCTTCATTATACATAAACTATGTGTAATTTATTTATTTTTTTATTACTTTTTTATTATTATTATTATTATATATTTTTTTTTTACCCAGTAAAATG